>NC_083401.1:55343051-55650827 GCF_020745735.1 Hemiscyllium ocellatum
AAGTTAACACACTTTTCATTGTCTCTCTAAATGTGACGTATTCTGATGCATTGCTTTTTTGACTGAATTGAAAAAAAGCTCATAAGGCCAATCAATTCAATTGAACCTAAATCTTTCTTCCATGACATGCTTTGGTCATAATGATACCTACCTTGAAAAATGCCGTTGGCTTGCTTTCATTTGTTTTATTATTTTTCTCTGTTAAGTGTGCAGCTTATAATATTTATGTCTAAAAGCTGGATAGTCATCTGAATTACAGTATCTCAAATGTTTCAGAATGATAGTCACAATCTCTGTACAATTTAATGAGAGCCCTGAGGCCTCAGAATGTTGAATACAGATAAGATAGCATCACAACTTATCTTAGGCTGTAGCAAAGCACAAATATTAACCTAAGTACACTTTATATTATTTCTGAGAGTGATAAGTAGGTTTGCCAAAGAATACAGAAACGTCCACTTGGAAAACTAAACTATTAAGTTTACAATATATGTGCAACAATAGGATATTGTTTCAAATACCAATAAAATTATATAACACAAAAGTTATATAACAGAGCTGCAAATTGTTACAGCATTGGGGCGGGGCGGGTGGTTGACAGGTGTGGTGGGGGCATTCGGTCAGTTAAATTTGTGATTCCTCTCTATATATTCACTAATTCTCTCTTGAAAGTCTCTAATGAATCTAACCCTTTTTCTAAGGCAGTGCGTTCCAGATCTTAATTACTCACTGTTTGGGAAAGATTTATCTCATATTGCAATTGCTTCTTTTGCCAATTAACTTTGTTCAATTTTTTTCTACAAATGACTATGTTGTTTCCCTATTGCTCTATCCAGACACCTAGTGATTTTGAATACCTCTATCAAATCTTTGAATACTCTTCTCTTCTCAAAGGGGAATAAGCCCAGCTTCTCCAACCCCTATCTTCATTAATTTTGTTTACACTCAATACCTACTTAAAGTATTGTGACCCAATCTGATTAAACTACTCTAGCTGAAGCTGTATCTGTGCTTTTTACAAATCTAACAAGACTTAGTCTTGCTTTTATACTTTATGCTGCTATTAGTAAAGCTTAGGATGTTTGTACTTTATCCCAATTTTATGCCACCTTTTTGCTCATGCAACTCCAGATCTTTCTGCTCCTGCAACTGCCTTTCAAGTTCTCCTTTCAATGTTTTTCCTACCAGTATGAATCCTTGAAGTTTCTCTAAATTTCGCCTGTCGCATATCTGTTCATTCCACCAATTTGTTCATTCCATTTGAAGTTCTGTGCTACCTTCTTCCTATTTCACAATGATTCCGAGTTTCATATTACCTGCAGTTTGGAATTGTATCACTTGCACCATGGTTTAATGTCATTAATATGTATCAGAAAGAGCAAGTCTATCAACACCAAATCCTGGTCAACATCACCGCAAAACCTTCCTCTAGCCTGAAAAACATTCATGAGCAATTATGATGTTTCCTGTTATTAGTCAATTCAACATCCTGTTACTAATGTCCTTTTTGTAAGATCTAACTTTGCTCACATATCTGTTGTGTGGAACTTTATCAAGTGCCTTCTGCAAGTGATGTACACCACATCCACAACATTACCCTCAGCAATCTTTTCTATTATTTTACCAACACACTCCAGTAAGTTAGTTAAACACAACTTGTCCTTGATACATTTTTGAAGGATTTTCTTAATTGACCCATGATTGCTCGATTTTGATCCAAATTATCATTTCTCAAACCTTGCACTATTATATTTTGAACTGACTGCCTGTAGTTGCAAGATGTATTCTTACAACCTCTTTTACTAACAGTTTACCACTTATATATATTTAAAGGGCAGCATGTTGGTTCAGTGATTAGCATTGCTGCCTCATAGCGCCAAGGACCTGGGTTCAATTCCAACCTTGAGTAACTGTCTGTGTGGCATTTGTACTTTCATCTCATGTCTGCGTGGGTTTCCTCCAGATGCTCCAGTTTCCTTCCACAGTCCAAAGATATGTGAGGTAGGTGGATTGACCAGGATAAATTGCCCCATAGGGTCCAGGAATGTGTAGGTTATGTGTGTTAACAATAGGAAATATAGAGTAGTGCGATGGGTCTGGTTTGGATGCTTTTTGGAGGATTGGTGTGGACTTGTTGGGCTGAATGTCTGTTTCCACACTGTAGAGATTTTGTGACTTTTTAATTCCCTTTTTATTAGCTGCCTGCCTCTTCTCATAGTCTTTCTTTCCTTCTCCTAAATGCATTTTTTAATTCACCTGTGAATCCTCTACATTCAGATAGATTCAAAGTTGTATTATCTATCATATGGAATCATTTTACTCCTTCATCTTAATCTTTCTCTCTGTCATCATCTAAGAACAGTTGGATTTGTTTGCCCTGCATTTCCCCTTTGTGGTAATATACCTTATCTCTGCCTAAATGGGTTCTTCTCGAAAGTCAACCGATTATTCAGGAAGCCTCTTCCTGTGAACTTTTGATTCTGATTGTTCAGGGCCAAATTTTCAATCTAATCCTATTGACCTTGGCTTTCCCTGGTTAATTATTCTTCAGTTGGATTGTTCTTTGTCCTTTTCCATAGCTAACTTCAATCTTATACAATGGTGTCAGTGTTTTCAGATTTTGTTTGACTTGGGGAAAACCAAAACTGGATATTACAATACTTCAGGTACAGAACGTATAGGTACAGCTTTGACACAAGCTTGCTAATTCATGTTAATTCTGTATGTTGGTATGTGGGATAGCTAATATTTAATGATTTAGATTAGATTAGATTCCCTACAGTGTGGAAACAGGCCCTTCAGCCCAACAAGTCCACACTGACCCTCCAAAAAGTAACCCACCCAGACCCATTTTCCTCTAACTAATGCACTAACACTATGGGTAATTTAGCATGGCCAATTCACCTAAACTGCACAACTTTGGATTGTGGGAGGAAGGCGGAGCACCTGGAGCAAACCCACACAGGCACGAGGAGAATGTGCAAACTCCACACGGACAGTCGCCCCAGGCTGAAATCAAACCTGGGTCCCTTTGGCTGTGAGGCAGCAGTGATAACCACTGAGCAACCATGCCACCCAATTTGTTTTGTATATTAAAAATTCTTATTTGTTTAAAATTATGACTTGTGTTTTTTCTTCTTCTAAAAAGTAACTGGGATTTCAATTTTGGTGTACCCTACACATAAAAATTACTGATCCCTAAATTGGATCACAAAATATTGAAGGCTCAGCCAGGATTATGATCCTGATAATGATCACTGCCTCTAAATGCTCCCATTTGTCCATCTCAATCCCAAGAAACAGTTCTAGCAAGGTCTCTTCTTTTGCTGGATTGGAACCACATTGCTTTAGACACATTTTCTAAACGTATCTACTCTCTAAACTGTTGCCTTTCTCTTTCTATTGTCTCATTACATATTTTGGTTAAATAAAATTGACTATTGTAACTACTGTATAAGTTTTGCATTCCTCTATAACACATATAGAGTTTTGTTTTTCTATATCGTTATAACTGGCTGTTGGCCTGTAGACTAAACCAAACAATGTGATTGCATGCTATTTGTTCCTACTATTTCCTCCTAGTCTGCTCCTATCTAACATGGAAGAGATTGATTGATTGATTGTCATGTGTACCCAATTACTGTGAAGAGCTTTGTTTATGAGCAGTAATGGCAGATCATAGTAAGCAAGGACATGCAAATCATAGGGTGAAAAAAAACTAGACAGAGGCATACAGATTGTACTGCACAGAGCATGCACTCAGCGAGATCAATGTTAGCAAGATCAGCATTATTTGACGTTAGAAAGTCCATTCATCAGTCCATTAACACAAGGGAAGAAGCTGTTCCTGAACCTGCTGGTGCATGTATTTAAGCTTCTGGATCTTCTGCCTGACTGTAGAGGTTGTAGGAGAACATTACTGGGTTGGGAGGGGCTTTGATGATGCTGGGAGCTTTCTGTAGCAGAAAGCCCTGTAAATGGAGCCCATGGATGGAAGGGTGGCTTCCATGATGTTCTGGGTTGTGCACACAACTTTCTAAAGTTAATTACGTTCGTTGACAGAGCAGTTGTCATACCAAGCCGTTATGCACCCAGACAATATGTTTTCAATGATGCATCTGTCGAAGTTAGTAAGAGTCCTTCTGACCCAATTTCCTGGGCCGCCTGAGGAAGAAGAGGCATTGTTGTGCCTTCTTGACCATTGCATCTATGTGGGAGGTCCAAGGCAGGTTGCTGGTTATTGTCACTCTGAGAAACATGACGCTCTCCACCCTCTCAAGTTTGGCTCTGTTGACATAGATGGGGGTGCGTTCTCCTCCTTTCTTTCTGAAGTATTCCTTTTTTTGACTATGATGTTAGGTTTAAAAATGATTTTGTCAGACCAAACCATTAAGTTCGGTTTGGTTAGGTGTTAATCGAATATGACGATCAGCAATTGAAGCAAAGTGGAAAAGTTCATGAAAATAGGCCTGGTATAAAAAAAACAGCCTGCTTTGCCTGAGGTGTTACTGCATAACCTCAATTATCTATGGAAACCATTTTTTAACGTAGTTAACATGGAGCCATCTAGAGATACTTTCATCTTATTTTCTGCACAATGGAAAGTCTGAAAAAGTACTGACAGTACGATGAGATTGTGTTACATCACATAAACAGATTAGTATTTATATCAGAGACTCTGTCCCACTCATGGAGCAATCCCTATCGAAATGGGGTTCATGAAACTGTGACTGTCCCTATTGGTCTGGGGTTCGTGAGACCGGGATAGTCTCCATTGAATGGGATTCATGAGACCAGGATAGTCACCATTGAACTGGGGTTCATGAGACTGGGATAGTCTCCATCAACCTGAGGCTCATGACACCGGGACTGTCCCCATCGGACTGGGGTTTGTGAGACTGGGACAGTCCCAATTGGACTGGGGTTTGTGAGACTGGGACAGTCCCCATCGGACTGGGGTTTGTGAGAACGGGACAGTCTTCATCGAGGTCCAGTGCCATGGAAATTGAAACAGAGCTCCAAGTGCCAGCCATCACCCAGGAGTCCCTGCCGTACATGTTGAATTTGTCTGAAATAGTTTAAACTAATAGATTCCCTTATTAGTTGACATACATCTAAATCAGATTAAGCTAACAAAATTGCTTTATATCAAAGTGCACGTGACTTTTTGCAATCATTTTGGTCAGATCTTAAAGAACCCGTTTACCCGAAAATACCCTGGAACTGCCTAACATTCCAATTTTATGCACCTTATTTTTCTTTTCTATACCTATATGCCCCCATATCCCACCAGTGAAATTCCCCACCAGCTCATTTGCCCCAGTTCTGTTGAGGTAAAACCCATTCCTTTTGAATACGTGCAGTTTGCCTCAGAATTGGTCCCTTTGCCTTAAGAACCTGAGCTCATTCTTATTGCAGTACAGTATGTGGTACTGATATAAGCCAGAGATTACTAACATTGAAGTATGGTTTTTAACTTCTGCCGAACTCCTGAAGCTCTATGCACAAGACCTTGATACATCCCCTCCCTATGTCATTGATACCAACATTTGAACGAACGAATGAATGATTTTATTGTCACATGTATCTGGGAGTTACAGTGAAAGGTGTTTTTTTTTGCCACAGTCCACTGCCATTTTAAGTTTCAAAACAGTAAAAAGAAAGTGCTTAAATAAGAGTTCATATTCATTGACCACTGTCCCAAGCACAGCTCCAGGCCTTCTGCAATGTCTCTGCAAAGTTATCCTCAAGAGTCCCCACTCCAGGTACAGTGGCTACTAAAGCAATGTCCCAGGAGATCCCAGCTCCTCATGTCACCGCTGTCTAATCGACACAACCAAGACTCCCCACTCTGGGCCTACCAAAGTCTGGTACTGACGCTGCCTCAGTCGACTACCTGACACTGCCATCAACAGTCTGTACTTCTAGTCTACCACAGCCAGGATTGCCAACTCCACCAACAGTATAGTCAACACCTCACTGTTGTTGCCAAAAGTCCAGGCTAAGGCCCTACTGAAGCCAGGAGTCCCCATTTGGTACACCATGACTGCCACAACTGATGCCCTGCTGCCAACACTCCAGGCTCCAGGCCTACTGCAGCCAGGAGTCCCGGCTCTGGCACTGCCACCTCCATAACCTCACTGCAGCATCAAGAAGATGAAAAGAAGAAAAGAGAGAGAGAAAAGGATGCAGTTGGCCTGGATGTGAACACGCTCAGAAGCCAGAACACTACCAACCCTGTTAGTACAGCCATCTTTGAGCACTGAGCACAAACTCAGGCTCACTCCCCTTATCCTGTAGAATATGCTGCACTCTGTTTGTGTTGTCCATTCCTTGGGACAAGGGAAGCAACATACAAAAGGGAATTCACAATGGAGGTTACAGATGTTATTTTCTGAACCTTGGATTACAATTGCCTGAATCAATTTCCCTTCTACACTTTGCCAACCTCATCTGTGAATTCTGAGCCAATAGCACCCTGGTCTGGACAATAACACCTTCAGGTTATTGTCACCAAGAGCAATCTCCAAAGATAAGTACCCATTTGAGAGGGAAATTCTTATCTTCCCTGATACTCCAGCTGCTCTGAAAGCTCCAAAATTTTGAGCTTGAACTCAAGCATATCATATAATTCAAGAGACATGACTTCCCATGTGGAGCAAGAATAGGCCAGTCAGCCTCTCAAAGGTCCTGTACCATTCAATAAGGTTACAGCTTTCCGCATTCCACATTCTCAACTAGCCCTGTCAACCTATCACCTCCATGCCTATCAAGAATTAATTACTACTGCCTTAAGAGCATTCAAAGACTCATTTTCCAATACCTTTTGATTCATAACCCTCAGGGAAAAATAACCAACTCATCTCTGTTGTAAACGAACAATCCCTTATTTTTAAACAGGAACCCAGCCTGTAGAATATTTCTCTGTGCATGTTTGGCAGCTGCCTTTCTTATGTTGTAAGTGTAACTACCCTTTGAAAATTGCTTAGGTAAACACAAATTCTGATTTGTGGCTACAGTACATGCCTAAAAACTATTTGTTTGGTTTCATCACCAGGGAAATGCTGCCCATTCTGGTTATTTTGTCAAGTTGCTTCTAGATTTGTTTAATGAAGGGATGCAGAATGTTTTTGATGACATAGTTAATAACAGGTTGGAATTCTTCTTTAGCTTCATGCTGTCTTCAATATTGAGTTACCCTAAATCTGTGAACAATTTAGACTACTCTTTCCAAGAGATATTTTACTCTTGCATTATTCAATGTGTTCAAGATGTTAAAGAAAGTTGAGGGCAAAGCATGCATTCATGCTCAAGTGTGATGTTTCTTAATTATGAACTACATATACATTCTCTTTCGTCATATACCTTTAGGTTGCACTGTTGCTTCTAGCATACCTTTAGTGTAGGGAGTTGTTCCTTGGAACAGAATCTGACCTGGATGACATAATTTTGTCCCATAAGAACCTCTGTTTCTTCACTAATGGCAAACAATCTGGTACGGTAGTGACAGATGGTGGGATAGTGCTAATAATATCACTGGACAAGAAATCTAGAGTACCAAGTTTATGTCCTGAGAGCACAGATCAAATCCCATCCTTTCAGATGGTGAAATTTGAATTAAGTTTTAGAAATCTGAAACTAAAAATAGAATTAGCCTCGTGACAACCATGTAACCACTGTTGATTATCCTAAAAATCTCATTTGGTTCACTATGGTTTGTCTATATGTGACTTCAAACCAACAAAAATATGTTTCACTCTTAACTACCCTTGAACAATTAGAGATGGACAATTCATGTTGACCTAGCAAGTGACACCCATAAATCACAAACAAATAAAGAAAAAAATCTGTACCAAGCTAAAAATTAGTGTGATACTCATTAATATTATCAGATCCTGTCAAACTCAAGTTGATTGGATTATTAGTGTTCACTACAAATGCATTGGTTGTGTTTTCTCATGTCAATGGTTCTACTACATCCATATTACCATATGTGTAAGCACCTTACATTTTGCTGCACTCTAACCATGCCTTAATTCTGCACAGTTTCTGGATTTAATTTATAGTTTTACAGAACTAGCATTATTTTATAATATGGGGCACTGTTACTGCCTTTGAGGCTTCCTTGTTTTACAACAGGGAGGGAATGTTGAAGGTGGAGGGGATGTACAGTCAAGCAGGTTGCTTTGTCCTGGATGCTGTTGAGCATCTTGAGTGTTATTGGAACTACCTTCATACAGGCAAATGGGGAGAATTACATAACACTCCTGACCAGGCATTGGAGAATCAAGAGGATGGGGGCTGCATAATTTCCAATCTTGATGCTGCTCCTGTAGCCACAATATTTATATGGTTGATCTAGTTCAGGATTTGATCAATTATAAATATACTGTTGTTACGACAGAGTAAGAATACTGCAGTGAGTAACTCACCTCCTGACTCCCCACATCATGATCACCATCGAAAAGGCACAAGTCCAGAGTGTGATAGAATACTCTCTACTTCGTTGTGATAAAAGTAAGTTGTGAAATCCATTTTATGCAGAACCCCGGAAGAACTCTGAGAGATATCAGAGATGCCTGAGTTCAGCTCCAATAACACTCAAGCAGTTTGATACTATTCAGGACAAAGCAGCTCACTTGATTGGCATCACATGCACAATCGTTTGCTCTCTCCACCACCAATGCTCATTAGCAGCAGTGTCTATCATCCACAAGATGAAGTGCAAGAATTCATCAGGGGTCCTTAGCCAACATCTTCACATACAAAGGCAGCAGATACATGGAAACATCAACACATGAAAATTTCCCTCCAAGCCAAACGTTATCCTTACTTGGAAATGTATTGTGTTACTTTACTGTTGCTAGGTCAACATTCTGAAATTCCCTCCTCAACGGCATTGTGCATCTATCTATTACCACTTAACTGCAGCTGTCCAAGAAGGCAGACAAACTCCACCTTCACAAGAGCAATGAGGAATGGGCAAAACATACTGGCCAGCTAGCAGCACCATAATCCCACAAATAAAATGAAAAAAAAACTCATGTACTTTGTCTTTTTTTTTGTCTTTCTTCTCTCTCTCTCTCTCTCTCCCTCACGCACGTATGCTTTCACATTCTCGCTTCATCTTTCTTATTCAGTGTCACTTACATCAAAAAGGATAGAATTAAATCATCTTTTTTTCATCAACTTATATTTTTACTGGGTAGTATTTTTGCTAAAATGTGATTGGGGAGGAAATTGAAATTGGAAAGAGGACTGTGATTATTTTCTATTTTCATTATCTATCAAACAGAGAGAAGAAAAACATAGATTTAACCAATGTGCAAGAAGTAAATTGACAGACAGACATGACAGAGTCTATGCACAGATCCAAGAAATGTTATTAAAAGTACATTAGTGCTTGATAAACATGCAGCCTGGAGGGAAGACAACTAAAGGGAAATCTTGTTCATGTATATAAAGTAGTCTAGTTAATTTAAATTTGAATATAACGATAAAACAATGCAGGTTAATAGGATCAATGGTCATAAGTAGGAAGCAGTGAGAAGGGAATGCAGATTAGACGACCTGTGATAAATGTCTGGAATGATTTGCTGCATTAGGTTAAGGAGCTATGTGTCTCAGGGCATTCAATGCCCTGTTGAATGTGAGGTTGGGGGAAATGGAGCACAGAAATGAAAACTCTGTGGGAAAGTGGTCTTTTTAGATTCTTGATCTCTCTTAAGTCATAGATGATGACATGAGTGGACTCCACTTTTCCTAGCATAAAGGAAAAGAAGAAACAAAAATTAATCAAACTTGTCTCCTTCAAGCTGTATTAAAAAACAAGTTCATTGTCAGTTCAAGTGTGTTACCCATCATCAACATAGAACATACTGACATCAGTATCTGCTGTGCAAGTTGCTATATAGAAATTCACTTCCCATCTAAGTCAATGCATATTGATTATTAATTACTAAAAATGTTTGGATGACTTTATGAATATGAAGGTGTTAGCAACTATTAAGCCTTTCCAGGCAAATCTATTTCTCGTTGGGGGTGTAAGCTGGAAAGGTCAGTTTTATGTTGCTGGAATATTCTCTTTGACACATGCTCTCATTGACCAAAACAATCGGCCCGGGGCAAAGAATTCACAAAGAATCCTGTAATCTGTTGTTGATGTTCTGATAAAACTATTCTTATGATTTCAATTATAGAGTTGCAGCATTGTAATTACAAAGCATTTGAGGAACATCTGCCACAACCATGCAGTTCTGAGTTTGCACATTTTAAAGACGAAAATTGTCATAAGAACATTCCTGCTTCGGAATCTATAACTTAAGTTTTAGAAGTCTTCTCAAGAAGCAAGACCCTATAGCCAACCATCTGTTCTTTTATGATCTAGAGAACATTGTTGTTTCAGCATTAACCACAAAAGGAAACTTCTTGAATTTGATTAACCCTTGGACAACGCAATGGGTCACAATGGAGACAAAACGCAGAAAATGACTTTGTTGCAATTAGCCCTTTGCCTGGTGCAACAAACTTTTGTTTGAAATTAACTTCGGAGTGTTTAACTGTTATGTGATAAAGTTGTGAAACCCACTTTGTGCAGGACCCCAGGAAAAACTCTGAGAGACATCAGTGTTGGTTGTCAGCCAAAGGGGACTCGAGGAAGAAGCCATTCAGAAATTTACTGCTGTTTTGTTGAACAAGTCCAAGCAGCCAGTAAGAGGCAACAAGGCAGAACTTGTGTAAAACAAGAAAGCTACCTCATTCCCAAACCCTGATGACCGGTTGATTCCACCTGTAGGTAGTTTATAGTCACTGTAAGCATTTTCAAGTTTAAAACCTTTGACTTCTCTAAAAATAATTTCATGTAACAGGCCTGTGCTGTCCTTAGAGATTGATCTTATTTTCATATTTATTAAAATTCATCTTTTATCCTTTGATATTTTTAGTGTTAACAAATAACCTTATCACCCTTAAAAATTAGTTTTGGGCACAAACCCTTCTTCGGCCTTATGCCCGAAACGTCGAATCTCCTGTTCCTTGGATGCTGCCTGACCTGCTGCGCTTTTCCAGCAACACATTTTCAGCTCTGATCTCCAGCATCTGCAGTCCTCACTTTCTCCTCGTAGACTTGTAAGAGACAAACATTAGTTTAAGAATAAAAGTTGATTTGTAATTATCTTTAAATTGAAACACTCAAAACGTAAGAGGAAGCTGCTTATGAGCGAATTCAAATTCTTTGTGCGCTCACTACTCTGAGGAAAAGGCTGATGTACCTGTCACACACAGCATGCAGAAATGTGCCTGAAGATTACACCCTTCAGCCTTCTCTAACATAGATTGTTCAAGTGGAGGGAGTCAACCTCACTATTTAGGATGCAGTTTTAGTCAATTCAAAACCTATCCACTTACACAGAGCTGAGGCCCAATAGTGGTGGAAAATTAATTAACTGCAGGAGATATTTCAGTGATGGAGGAGCCCAGCACATCAACGTAAATACCTATACCTATAGGAGGTACAGTTAGTAAGTTTGGAGATGACACCAAAATTGGAGGTGTAGAGGACAGCGAAGAGGGTTACCTCAGAATATGATGGGATCTTGATCAGATGGGCCAATGGACCGAAGAGTAGCAGATAGAGTTTAGTTTAAATAAATGTGAGGTGCTGCACTCTGGAAAGGCCAATCAGGACAGGACTTATACACTTAATGGTAAGATCCTGAGGAGTCTTACTGAACAAAGAGATCTTGGAGTGCAGGTTCATAGTTTCTTCTTGGTGAAGTTACAGGTAGATAGGATAGTGAAGTAGATGTTTGGTTTACTTTCCTTTATTGGTCAGAGCATTGCATGTAGGAGTTAGAAGGCCATGTTGCAGCTGTACAGGATGCTGGTTAGGCCACTTGGAATAACGTGTGCAATTCTGGTCTCCCTCTTATCGGAAAGATGTTGTGAAACTTGAAAGTGTGCAGAAAAGATTTACAAGGATATTGCCAGAGTTGGAGGAATTGAGCTATAGGGAGAAGCTGAATCGGCTGGGCCTGTTTTCCTTGGAGCATCCGAGGCTGAGGAGTGACCTTATAGAGGTTTATAAAATCATGAGGAACATGGATAGGGTAAATAGACAAGGTCTGTTTCCTGGGGTGGGAAAGTCCAGAACTAGAGGGTATAAGTTTAGGATGAGAGGGGAAAAAGTTAAAAGGATCTTAACGGGCAACCTTTTCATGCAGAGAGTGCGCATGTATGGAATGAGCTGTCAGAGGAAGTGATGGAGGTTGGTACAATTACAACATTTAACAGTCATCTGGATGGGTATATGAATAGGAAGAGTTTAGAGGAATATGGGCAAGTGCTGGCAAATGGGACTAGATTACTTTAGGACTTCTGGTCGGCATGGACATGTTGGACAAAGGATCTGTTTCCGTGCTGTCCACCTCTATTATCTTATGACTCTATTTGTAACCATTTTCAGCCAGAAATGCTGAGTGGATGTTCAAACTCAAGTTCTACCTGAGCTCCCCAACATCACAAATAACGAAAATTACTCATTAGTGATTTAAAGAATTGTCTGAAGGCTCTGATTAAAATGTAAACTATGGACCATGATAAAATAGCAGCTATAATACTAATGACTAATGCACCAGAACCAGTTATGCTCTCATCCAAGAGTTCCTGTGAAACTTTTAACATAATTGTTCACACGACGATGTAAAAAAAAACCCAGGTATGTAAAAATTCGATCAGATCAAACACAACCAGTTACTGCCCCTTTAGGCTGCTTTCAAATATTAGCAGAGTGATGAACAGTGTCTTCTCAGTGCGATCAGGAGGCACCTAGTAGCAGCTTTCTCACTGATGTGATGTTTGGGTTCTGCCAGGACCATCCAGATTCAGACTTCATTGTAGCCTTGATTTAAACATGGGCATAAGAACTGATTGCCAATGATAAAGTGCAAATAAATGCTTTAACATAAAGGCATGAAGTAGCCATGTTCAGAATCAAGAGCCCCAACAAATTGAATGGAATCGAGGGAAAAGACACTCCACTGGTTAGAGTCGTACAACAAAGGAATCTTGTTGCAAATCAATCATCTCAGCCCCAGGGTATCGCTACAGATGTTCCTCAGGAAAGTATTGAATTAACTGCCATTCAATCCAGCATAATGTAGAAGTTGGGATCATGTTGACTATAGCGGTGTTCAGTGTTGCTCACTAATTCAAATATCAAAACAGACTATACCAGCATCTGCAAAATGAAGACATCTTACAGTCTTCAGTAGATAAATAATAAGGCACATCCAACATTACAAGTGCCAGTCAATGATCATCGTGCAGAAGAGAAATTTAACTACTTCTTCCAAACATTCAATGGTATTAGCATTGCTGAAAGATCGTAATGCCAAATTGTAGCAAATACCATCAATCAGAAACATGATACATATGCCTTAACAGGAATGCTTTGAAGTTGATAAGGTCACAGAATGGACTCTGAGTGAGTGATTGCAGTGTCCGTCACTAAGAGTGGCTCAGTAGGGCAACTATATAACCAGGTGGTGGAATTCTGGAAGAGCAAAGTGCTAGAATGGGCCTACAGATGGAAAATATACTTGACTCATCCTGACCAATCCATATGTAGCACATGTGACTGTCCATAACAATACTGGTAGGAGTAACCACTGTACAAATCTTGCAGTTGCAATTCTGTCTTCACATTGAAAATACCTTTCATCATATTGTATGGTACTACCATTTTACCAAGTGGGAGAGATCTCAAACAAATCTAGCAATTCAAGGCTGGGCACTACGAAGTGTAGTGGGTCATCATCAACAGCAAAACTGGATTCCATCACAAACTGCAACCATCCAACCTGGCATACTTCCCACTTTCCTATTGCCACCAAGCTAGAAGCAGAAACAGGCATATGTAAAATCAAGGTGTTAACCCAGTGAAGCTACTAAGCAAGACAAAGAGCTGAACTCTTCACAGGAAGTGAGAGTGACTGTCCTTGACAGTAAGGTGGCATTTAACCAAATATGGCATCATGGAGTCAAGACTGGATTCAATGAGAATCTATTGATTACTGTTATGCCTAGCACAAGGGACTATGATTGTGATTATTGGAAAGCTTTCATCACCATGTCAGGATATCTCTGCAAATAGTTTCTCAGGGTAGTGATTCTGCCTAACCACCTTCAGCTGCTTTATCAATGTCCTTCCCTCCATCATAAATTCAAAGATGGACGTGTTTGCTGATGATTGCACAATGGTCAGAGATTCATGATCCATGATTGCTCACATACTGAAGCAGTACATGTCCATATGGAGCAAGACAGACTTGTGCTGATAAGCAGTAAATAACATTTGTACCATACACATTCCAGCCAAGACTAACTCCACTCATCCTTGACGTTAGAAGTATTATCATTGCTGAAGCCTCCATTATTAACATTCTGGGTGTTGTCATCAACCAAAACTGAAAGGAGGCCAAACACATAAATGCTATGGCTACAAGAGAAGACCGGTTCTTGGGAATTCTAGACTTGGTGACTCACCTCCTGATTCCTCAACTCGTATTTACCATCTATAAGGTACAAATCAAGGGTATTGGAATACTTTTCACTTGCCTGGAAGAATGCAGCTTCAGCAACATTCAAGAAGCTTGACATCATTCAAGTCGCAACACCTAGTTTACTAGCACCAAATTCACCAAGTTCTGTATTCACTGCCTCCACGTGTACAGCAGCAGCAATGTGTACCATCAACAAGACGGACCGCAATGGTTCACCAAGGCTACTTAGACAGCACCTTCCAAACATTACAATATCTACCATCTAGGATAACAAGGGCAGCATAAACATGGGAAAACCACCTACAAGGTTTATATATTTTCTAGTGACTCTACGTACCCGAGGTACATATCCTCTAATTTGAAACAATATCACTAGTGTTGCAACTCCCTTCCCCAACATCTTTCCCCAAACAGCACTGTTTGATTGTGCATGCACCTTCACTACATGGACTGCCACAGTTACAAGGGTAGCATGCTTCCACCTCTTAAGGGCAATTAGGGATGGGTGAAATTATGAATGAAAACAAAGCTGCCATTGATGAATAAGAAGATATAAATTATTAATGTGCCCAGAACAACAGCTTTAGAGGCTGGGAATTCCAAAGTGACAATTCACCCACCCCTTAAATACCATCCACAGTGCACAAGCTAATAGCATGATTGTATATTCTCCAATTGCTTGGATGATGGTGGTTCTAACAACACTCAAGATGTCTGACATCACCAAGGACAAAGCAGTCCACTTGATTTGGTCTTTCTTCAGCATTAATTTCCTTCACTACTAACACAGTGTGTACCACTTGCAAGATGTGCAGCAGCAACTCAAGAAGTTCCTTCACTAGCACCTTCTAAACTCAATACCGGCCATCAAGAAGGATAAGGGAAACAGTTGCAAGGGAATGCACTACCTGCAAGCACCCTTCCAAGCCACACACCCTTCTGATTTGGAACTATAGCACCATTCTTTCACTTGGATCCAACTTTCAGAACAGACATATGACTCCTTACCTCGAGCAGCATCATGGACTTACATTTCAAGAACTGCAATGGAGCAAGAAAGAGGCTCAAAGTCAACTTTTTAATGGCAATTATGGATGAACAATTTTTTTAAATTTGATTTGATTTATCATTGCGTGTGTAGGTACATTGAAACGTTTTGTATTGTGTGCTCTACAGGCAGATCATATCGTACAAAGTGTATAAGGGTAATAGAAAAAGATGGTAGACTTTCCAAAGTTAAAAATCACACAACACCAAGTTATAGTCCTACAAGTTTATTTGGAAGTACTAGCTTTAGGAGCACTGTTCTTTCATGAGGTGGTTGTGACTTTCCAAGTATTCTTTGATCCCTGAAATGAAAATTAAACTGAACCTTTCATTTTCCATGCATTGTGTGCTAGATTTATTTCTTGTGTGAAATTTGAAGGGCTAGGAGGTTCAATGCTGAAATATATTGGAGTATCATTTTAAAATTGAAATGCTGGGATAATAATTTATTGTTGGTATTTACTGTTTTCCAACTTTCACAGCAGACATGCACTACTTAATTTTTAAATCGATACCCTGAATCAAATGAGCTGCAACATTGCTAAATAGGCACCCAGAAATGTTCTGTGAGGGAAGAAACTCTGTTCCTTTCTCCATTGAGTGCCTTAGTCTGAACCATTCTGAATCATTATGATGAAGAAAACAGGATTAATATGTGAAGGAAGGACATCAAGCTATATAGAGTCATAGAGTCATAGAGATGTACAGCATGGAAACAGACCCTCGGTCCAACTCATTCATACCAACAGTTATCCCAACCCAATCTAGCCCCACCTGCCAGCAACTGGGCCATATCCCTCCAAACCCTTCCTATTCATATACCCATCCAGATGTCTTTTAAATGTTGTAATTGTACCAGCCTCCACCACTTCCTCTTGCACCCATTCCACACACCCACCACCCTCTGCGTGAACAAGTTGCCCCTTAAGTCTCTTTTATATCTTTTCCCTCTTTCCTAAACCTATGTCCACTAGTTCTGGACTCCCGAGTGAAAATACCTTGTCTATTTATCCTATCCATGCCCCTCATAATTTTATAAACCCCGATATGTTCACCCCTCAGCCTCTAACACTCCAGGGGAAACAGCCCTAGCCTATTCAACATCTCCCTGTAGCTCAAATCCTCCAACCCTGGCTGCACCCTTGTAATTCTTTTCTGAACCCTTTCAAGTTTCATAACATCCTTCCGATAGGAAGGAAACCAGAATTGCACATAATATTTGAAAAGTAGACAAACCAATGTCCTGTACAGTCACAACATGACCTCCCAACTCCTGTACTCAATACTCAGACCAATAAAGGAAAGCATACCAAACACCTTCTTCATTATCCTATCTACCTGTGACTTTACTTTCAAGGAGCTATGAACCTGCACTCCAAAGTCTCTTTGTTCAGCTACACTCCCTAGGACCTTACCATTAAGTGTATAAGTCCTGCTAAGATTTGTTTTCCCAAAATGCAACACTTCTTATTTATCTAAATTTACCTCTATCTGCCACTCCTCAACCCATTAGCTCATCAGATCGAGATTCCATTGTTATCTGAGGTAACCTTCTTCACTATCCACTACACCTCCAATTTTGGTGTCATTTGCAAAGTTACTAACTATACCTCTTATGCTCATGTCCAAATCATTTATATAAATGACAAAAGTGGTGGAACCACACCAATCCTTGTGGCACTCCACTGGTCACAGGCCTCCAGTCTGAAAAACAACCCTCCACCCTCTGTTTTCTACCTTTGAGCTAGTTCTGTATCCAAAAGGCTAGTTCTTCCTGTATTTGATGATATCTAACCTCGCTAACCAATTTCCCATGGGGAACCTTGTCAATGCCTTACTGAAATCCATAAAAATCACGTGTACCACTCTGCCCCCATTAATCCTCTTTGTTACTTGTTCAAAAAACTCAGTCAAGTTTGTGAGACTTTATTTCCCATGTACTGAGCCATGTTGACTATTCCTAAGTCCTTGCATTTCCAAATACTTGTACATCCTGTCCCTCAGGATGCCCTCCAACAACTTGCTCACCACCAACATCAAGCTCACTGGTCTATAGTTCCCTGGCTTGTCCTTTCCACCTTTCTTAAATAGTGGCACCACATTAGCCAATCTCCAGTCTTCCAACACCTCACCTGTGGGTATCAATGATACAAATATCTCAGCAAGGGGCCCAGAAATCACTTCTCTAGCTTCCCACAGAGTTCTAGGATAGACATGATCAGGTCCTGAGGATTTATTCACTTTTATGCGTTTCAAAATATCCAGCACTTCCTCCTCTGTGATACGGACATTTTTCAAGATCTCACCATCTATTTCCCGATATTCTCCTTCTTCCATGTCCTTTTCCACAGTAAATACTGATGTAAAATACTGGTTTAGTATCTCCCCCATCTCTGGCGGCTCCACACAAAGGCTGCCTTGCTGATCTTTGAGGGGTCCTATTCTCTCCCTATTGTTATGAACTAAGCCAGACCACTCAAAACATTCTTAAATAGGCAGCTCAGACCATAGCTTTGTAATTTGTTTCACTAAGTATATAATGCAAATTACCCAGACTAAGTTAGCTATGTTGACTACTAGATTTTAAAACAGACAAAACTTTATTCACAAAATTACACAATGAATCTCAAAGAACAGAATAAAGAATCCCTATAGAACTCAGTCTATCCAAAATAGCATTAATTGTGCTGTTCTGAATATACACAGCAATAGCAAAAAGCAAACAGCCTTTAAAAACCAGTATAAATGGAGCACGTGCTTACAGGTTGAGGTTGAGGGGCAGAAAAGAGGGGGAGTTTCTACACAGCTCTCTGCTGAACTTTCAACCAATTTAAGACTGAACTAAAACTGACTAGTTCAGCTAGAGAGCTGACCGCTCCCCTTTCATTATACAGGTCACTTCTAAAACATGACCACTTTGGCCTGAAGTCTCATCTGTTTACATACACACAAAAGGCCTCTCAAAGTCCTTTTCATCTCTGCACTAAACTAGACTGATTGAAGCTTGGCTAAGTTTATTGCCCTCTGAAAAAAGTCAAGGACAGAGTCTCCTTGAGCCAAGGAAGAGCTTTTAGAAAATTAAGGGACTAGCTTTGTGACACGAGATAGCCTTTTGTCCTTAAT
This sequence comes from Hemiscyllium ocellatum, assembly GCF_020745735.1. Lineage (NCBI taxonomy): Eukaryota > Metazoa > Chordata > Chondrichthyes > Orectolobiformes > Hemiscylliidae > Hemiscyllium > Hemiscyllium ocellatum. The sequence continues at coordinate 55,361,783 of NC_083401.1, forward strand.
ATATTTGTAAAAACCCTTTGGATTCTCCTTAACTCTATCTGCCAAAGCTATGTCATGTCTCCTTTTTGCCCTCCTGATTTCCTTCTTAAGTATACTCCACCTGCCTTTATACTGTTCTAAGGATTCACTCGATCTATCCTGACTATACCTTACATATACTTCCTTCTTTTTCTTAACCAAACCCTCAATTTCTTTAGTCATCCAGCATTCCCTATACCTACCAGCCTTCCCTTTCACCCTGACAGGAATATACTGTCTCTGGATTCTCATTGTCTCATTTCTGAAGACTTCCCATTTTCCAGCCGTCCCTTTACCTGCGAACATCTGCCCCCAATCAGCTTTTGAAACTTCTTGCCTAATACCATTAAAATCAACCTTTCTCCAATTTAGAACTTCAACTTTTAGATTTGTCTATCCTTTTCCATCATTATTTTAAAACTAATAGAATTATGGTCGCTGACCCCAAACTGATCCCCTACTGACACCTCAGTCACCTGCCCTGCCTTATTTCCCAAGAGTAGGTCTAGTTTTGCAACTTCTCTAGTAGGTACATCCACATGCTGAATCAGAAAATTTTCTTCTACGCATTTAACAAATTCCTCTACATCTAAACCCTGAACATTATGGCAGTCTCAGTCTATGTTTGGAAAGTTAAAATCCCACATCATAACCATCCTATTATTCTTCCAGATAACTGAGATCTACTGACAAATTTGTTTCTCAATTTCCCTCTGACTATTAGGTGGTCTATAATACAATCCCAATAAGGTAATCATCCCTTTCTTACTTTCAGTTCCACCCAAATAACTTCTCGGGATGTATTTCCAGGAATATCCTCCCTCAGTACAGCTGTAATGCTTTCCCTTATCAAAAACACCACTCCCCCTCCTCTCTTTCTGTCCTTCCTGTAGCATTTGTATCCTGGAACATTAAGCTGCTAGGTAAAAACAAGGACTGCAGGCGCTGGAAACGAGATTCTAGATTAGAGTGGTGCTGGAAAAGCACAGCAGTTCAGGCAGCATCCGAGGAGCAGTAAGATCGACATTTTGAGCAAAAGCCCTTCATCAAGAATACCTCAGTCCTGTCCACCCCTGAGCTATGTTTCTGTAATTGCTGTGATAACCCAGTCCCATGGTCCTAACCATGCCCTGAGTTCATCTGCCTTCCCTGTTAGGCCTGTTGCTTTGAAATAAATGCAGTTTAATTTATCAGTCCTACCTTGTTTTCTCTGCTATACACCAGTTCCTCGGCCATGCATTGATCTGCTCTATCCTCCAATTCCTTCCCTCAGTCGCTCGTAGCACCAGGAATAATCAAAATAATAGTACTCTCGAGGACCTCCTTTTTAAATTCCTTCCTAACTCCATGCATTCTACCTTCAGAATCTCAACTTTTTCCCTTTCTATGTCGTTGGTTCCAATGTGTACAATGACCTCCTGCTGCTCCCTCTCCCCCTCTGGCACACGGATGGAGGGGCCAAATGGCCTAACCCTGTTCCTATTACTTCTGTTGTTATGTGAACCACATGTCATGTCTGAACACAAAGAAACCACCCTCTAAAGATTTATTCACAGAACTGAAATGCTTGAGAGAGGTATAATAGTCAGTGTAAATGAGAACTTTGCATCAAATACTGTCTCCAAGGTTGGCAATATGCAAAAACCATTTTATGTCTTGATTTAATAACTTTTCTAAATCACAAAATTTCTACAGGCAAATCCCTTCAATAACTTACCGTGACATCATCCAAGATTATAGAACAGGGCTTTCATTTATTGCTATAATGCACAAAGATTCCACCGGCCCACCCTATTATTTGGTATTAAAAGCATTCCCTATCTTAATGGTAATGACACCCCACAGGAAACAAAATGAAGTAGCTCACTCTGGCAAACAATGCATCAATCAACTATTTACTCCATCTGGGTACTTCATGATGACTGTTGTTTAGACTACTTACAGTGTGGAAACAGGCCCTTCGGACCAACAAGTCCACATTGACCCTCCGAAGAGAAGCCCACCCAGACCCATTCCCCTACACCTAACACTACAGGCAATTTAGCACGGCCAATTCACATAACCTGCACACTTTTGGACTGTGGGAGGAAACCGGAGCACCCTGAGGAAACCCACACAGACACAGAGAGAATGTGCAAACTCCACACAGACAATTGTCTGAGACAGGAATTGAACCCAGGTCTCTGGTGCTATGAGGCAGCAGTGCTAACCACTGTGCCACTGTGCTGCCCACATAGATGTTGCCTCTGGCAGAAAAACACAGACCTCTAATGGGCTACATGATCATAGAATATGCTCGAGGACATTTTTGCAGCCTTTGACAAAGCTTTAACACTACCTCACTCGTGAACCAGAAAATCTGAATCATAGACTAGCCAAGGCAAATCCACTGTTGCCTCTGTATCAGTTGAAGGTGGTGCTGGTAGAGGGTGGGCTGGTAACGGCAGACAGACAAACTTTTCCAATTTATTCCAGGAGCAGCAATTACTGTTTTATAAGCTGTTGCATTGTTTTGGAGAACTTTGGAGAAAAACAAAGGCAAAACAGTGGCACTTTTAAAAGGAAGAGGAACAAACAAAGGCAGCACATGGTGAAGTCAGTGCAGGGGAGAAAGAGTGAGAAAGAAACCCACACTGCTAACTGACACAGCAGCGAACCTGCACAGTTACGGCTTTTGCTGTTTGAATTCATGTATCGCTGGACATCAGAGTGCATCTGTGAAAATTAACAAACAGCGAAATTCACAATTAATCTTGGAGGAACCTGTTTGGGAGAGACCATAGCACAGAGACAGATAAGTGAATAGTTTTAAGAATGGCCTAGGGGCCTTGCTGTAAGTCTGAATAGCGTGGGTTCTTTCCTGATTATATGTTTTATTCACTTTATTGAAATACATCTCTTGATTAAACTTAGGAATATAGGCCAGAAGTATTAAGTTAGTCTGGAGCAGTGTTTTGTAGAGGAATAAGGTGGGGCTATTTTTTGGGTCTGTAGATTGGAAGGAGCAAAAATGGCCCTTAGTAGAGTGATATGCTCTTCTTCTCAGGTGTGGGAGTTTAGGGAGAGTTTAGGGGTTACTGAGGATTATATCTGCAATATATACCGTTGATTGTGAATCCTTTCAGATTGAATGAATCGGTTGAAGAGGCAGTTAGAGGTAATGAGGAATTTGCAAGAGCAAGGGGGTGTGATAGACGGCAGTTATAGGAAGGGAGATAAGTTGCAGATAAAGTCACAGGAAAGGTAAGAGAGGTAGGCAGGTAGTGCAGGAGTCTTCTGTGACTATCCCCATTTCAAACAAGTATGCTGTTCTGGAAAATGTAGGGGGTAATGGATTATCAGGGGAATGTAGCATGAACAGCCAAGTTTCTGGTATTGAGACTGGCTGTAATGCAATGAGGAGTACGTCGGGTTCCAAGAGATAGATTGCTTTAGGGGACTCTCTACTCCGAGGCACATACAGACGTTTCTGTGGCCAGCAGAGAAAAAAATAGAATGGTGTGTTACTACCTCACAAGATCATGGCTGATTCCCCCTCAGCCTCAACTCCCCGTTTATGCCAGCTCATCAAAACTCTCAACTCGCGAAAATTTCAAAACTCTAATTGATTCCTCTTCAAAAGTTTGACACTTGTTAAGCCAGCAATTATTACCTATGTCAAATTGTCCTTCAGATGGTTTGGCTTTATTAAGGCCTTTTATTGACGTTTCTTTTAAAAATATGTTAATAGGTATGTACCCTCACATTTTATCTAACCTTTTTAACTTTGTGATAGCTTAGTGTGAATCATCTGATTTCCTGTATTCTTTAAGAAAATATTAATTTCTTATCATACATAGGATAAGACTATTAATTTACATTGGCACTTCTAGCAAAATTGTAAATTAGGTCAGAGTACATTGACTTCAGACAGGGATACTGATGGGAAGGTGATGACCTCGTGGTTTTATTACTGGAATGTTAATCCAGAGATTCAGATAATGTTCTGGGGACCAGGGCTCAAATCCTGCTCTGGCAGATGGTAGAATTTGAATCCAATAAAGATCTGGAATTAAGAGTCTAATGATGCCCATGAAACAATTGTCGATTATTGGAAAAACCCATCTGACTCACTAATGCCCTTCAGGTAATGAAACTGCTATCTCTACCTGGTTTGGCCTCCATGTGACTCTAGACCTACAGCAATGTGGTTGATTCTTAACTGCCCTCTGGGCAATTATGGATAGCCAATAAATATTGGCCTAGCCAGTGATGTCCTCATCTTATGAAAGAATAGAAAAAAGCTTGAAACTCCTCCATGATATAAATGGAAAAACTCAAAGAACGAAACAGCCATAATTGCCTTTCTCTTGTCCATCCATTTATTCACAATAGAGGTCCAGTCCACAGGCCTAAGGAGGTCAGCTTTGTAACACAAGGAGATGTTGTGATGCAAAACTAGTTGACCAATACATGTTGACCAGCCAGTCACACTTGTTGGGCCGAAGGGCCTGTTTCCACACTGTAAGTAATCTAAACAACAGTCATTATGAAGTACCCAGATGGAGTAAATAGTTGACTGAAGCATTGTTTGCCAGAGAAAAAATAAGAAAGAAAGTTGACTAAAACTATCATGGTTTTGTTACTGGGCTGGTAATCTACAGAACATGAGATCATAATCCTGCATTTCTGATATAAACGCAATTTTTTTTAATATAGAACTTCAGTATTGTGTAAAAATAGGCACATTTTGTCAAAGCTTTTCAACTTGCATTCAGGACCTCAGTTCTCAAGAACACCAATTCAAAGGAAAACCAACATTTATTTTACATGGTGGGTTGATTAATTGACACAAAGATATTGATGGTTAGAAGTTTTGTCATTAAATCTTTTGGATGCACTTGTGGGAGTGGGTTGGAGAGAATTTATTGTCCATCTCTATTTGCTGTTGAGAAGATGGAAAGCTGCTTTATTGAACCATTACAATCAATATGCTGTAGGTTGACCCACATAGCTCTTGGGGAGGAAGTTCCAGGATTTTGGCCCAGCGACACTGAAGGAACTGAGATATATTTCCAAGTCAGAATGTTGAATGGCTTTAGAATTAGAATTAGAGTCATAGAGTCATAGAAATGTATAGCCTGGAAACAGACCCTTCAGTCCAACACATCCATGCTGACCGGATATCCCAACTCAATCTAGTCCCACCTGCCAGCATCGGGCCCATATCCCTCCAAACACTACCTATTCATATACCCATCCAAATGCCTTTTAAATGTTGCAATTGTACCAGCCTCCATCACTTCCACTGGCAGCTCATTCCATACATGCACCACCCTCTGTGTGAAAAAGTAGCCCCTTAGGTCTCTTTTATATCTTTCCCCTCTCACCCTAAACCTATGCCCTCTAGTTTTGGACTCCCCGACCCCAGGGAAAAGACTTTGCCTATTTACCCTATCCATGCCACCCATGATTTTGTAAACCTCTATAAGGTCACCTCTCAGCCTCCAATGCTCCAGGGAAAACAACCACAGCCTGTTCAACCTCTCCCTATAGCTCAAATCCTCCAACCCTGGCAACATCCTTGTAAATCTTTTCTGAATCCTTTCAAGTTTCACAACATCTTTCCAATGTTGCATGCAATATTCCAACAGTGAAGAGTTAGCCCTATTATCACATATACTCAATGAAGAATTATATGTCACCAGTTACAGCACTAAATTAGTTACAGAGGTACCTAGGCGCAGCTTCTTTAAGTTACAAGATCTTAGATAATAGAGAAATAAAGTGTCCAACATTGTAGAAATAAAAGTTCAGAACAACAGACCACACTGACACCTAGTTTCCAGTATGCACTGGACCCTGGCTCTTGATTGTGCTGGCCTTCACTTTGAGAAGCATCAGGCTGAGAGATCACTTCAGACTGCCATGCCAGGCCGAGAGGCTTAGAGGGGAACTTGCAGGTAGTGATATTCCCATGTATCTGCTGCCCTTGTCCATCTGGATGGAAGTGATCATGGGTTTAGAACAATCAGTCCAAGAATCTTTGGTGAATTTCTACAGTAAATCTTGTTATATAGTACACACTGCTGCTACTGAGCATTGATGATGGAGGGGGTGGATACTTGTGGATTTGTGACCAATCAAACCATCTGCTTTGTCCTGGATAGTGTTAAGTTTCATGAATGTTGTTGGAGCTGGCCACATCCAGACAAGTGGGGACAATTCCATCACACTCCTGACTTGTGCCTTGTAGATGATGGACGTGATCTGGGAAATCAGGAGATGAGTAAATCACCACAGATTTCCTAGCCTCTGACCTAATGCACTAATAAATTATAATTGACAGTTAACTGCCAGGCTTGTTTAAATTTCAAGCCAAGCAGGTTGTCTCTGATTGGTTAGGGCATTGTGAAATGAGAAACAAATAGCCATCACGTATGTTCTTTAGTTGTACATCTTTGCAGACAGGAAGAACATGATGTGAAGGTGCCAGTATTGGACAGGGGTGGACAAAGTTAAAATCACACAACACCAGGTTATAGTCCAACTAGTTTCTTTGGAGGTATCAGCTTCCGGAGACCTGCTCCTTCATCAGGTAGCTGTACAAATGTATAAATATGTCAAGTAGCAACCTAACAGCAGATGAAGGGGCCTTTGCTGAAATCAGGCAGATGGTAACCCTCTAACTCCTACTCCAATCAAGATTCTTTAGTTGCTCTTATGATCAACAATAGAAACTAAGTTTGCCATTTTAAAAACAAAACTGCATCTTCTTGGCTCTCTTTGATTCTGACTAATACATTTAAAACATTAAATAAAACATAAGACATTAGACTCTTACAATCAGTTCATTAGCATCTATGCAAAGAATGTTGGTTTTAACACTTTACATTTGGCAGTTCTTTGCTGTTTAATCAGCCAGATTTTTATTTTAGAATGGACTTTACCCAATGAAAACAAAAGATATACAATTGAAGCAGTCACAGTCAATGGCACAAAATTCTACTTGCAAAGTCAACAATAACCTTATAAATAAACAACATTCTCTTCAGTCACAGACTAAATTTGTTATGCTGGCATCATCAACTACCTTTTAAAAATTCTTTCCATTATAATCCCAAATGATTTTGCTCACCAGAAATGATTGACAAGTCTGGATGATGGGATTTTATTGGGAATACGGAAATTCACATCATTACAATTGTAGATGAGTTACTAATCCATGCCATGTAAGATTTAAAGTGTAACATTGGTTTGTGCTCTATAACCTGAATTAGGAATGAAGTTAAAAATCTATTCAGAGCTTGAATATATTAGTCTGAAATGAATATTATGAAACAAGGCAACATCATTTTCTTATCTTTTCTAATTTCCATCCTGCAATCATAGAATATTCCAAAAGAATGCATTGCTTTTGCTAATATTAAGTGCACAGACTCTATTAATAAATAATTTCCAACATTGCAGATTCTTAATGAACATCAAAAACTCCAAGCAGTCTCACAAGGCTACCTTATTTCAATGTGTTCAATAAATAAATTAAATATTAAATAACTAGGTAAATAAATTTCAGCTAAATGATTTATGGTGCGGGGAACTGTGCTTTGGAAGGTAAAAATTGCATTCAGCGCAGAAGACCATCAATTTGAATGGTGCTGTATCTGTCAGATGAGCTGGGAAGGTTGTCAGCATACATTAATGAAAATTAACTGTAAATTTTGCCTTTGTCCATCAGAGCCTTTTTAAACATTCCATCTCAGGCTGGAAGGGATTTGAGTCAATGTCAATCAAAGAGTTGATTCAAGTAGAACTCGCAAATGAGTTTCTTTTTGGCAGAGGCTTGAAAGCTCGTCACTCGATCTATTCTTCACTATTGGGAAGACAGTGCAATATCATTTTCCAGGCAATGAAATTTGGAGTGACATTAATATAAATGTAATTTCATAGCAAAAATGTGCCTACAAGATCATTTATACCTGCTGTGTTTTGATGATATAAATTGCTTCATCGCCATCTGTGTAATGGAATTTCACCCTGGTAATGTTCTGATTATAAAACAATACACCTTCTGCAGTTCAGAGGAATGGTTCTATGAATACAGTCATAAAATTCTGACTGTTCAGCATAAAAGAAATGAGCAGAAAAGGCAAAGATGCTTCTTGGAATGTTCTGGATGAATTTTGCTCTTTCATGCGTAAGATCAATGTTGATAACTCTGTCACTACTAGCTGGATCAAGGGGCAAATGCAAACTTTATTTTTCCTTCTTGTGGAAGTTTTGTGACTGATCATATGTCAGTATTTTTTGAGAATTTTCTTTTGGATAATATTGTTTTTTTTAAATTATATGAATATAACCAGTTTTTTAAAATCCTTTCATGTAAACAGTTTCAAATCTGAAAGTACTTTCACAATCTTTAATGATGATTTTGAAAGCGAATTTTTATTCACTACCTGGAATTATTTTGGATCTTTGTGTGTGAAATGCGCTGTAATGGAAAGAAGTCCTTTCCTGAGTAGACATGCTGACAATTTCACCTCCCATCTCCTCCAAGTAATTTTTTGTGAGAATAAACAAAGGACTGCATCTAAAAACTGAAGGAACTGCAGTTGCTGTAAATCAGTAGCAAAATAGAAACTGCTAGAAAAACTCAGCAGGTTTGGCAGCATCTGTGGAGAGAAATCAGAATTAATGTTTCTGGTTGAGTGACCCTTCCTCAGAAAAAAGGGCTGCATCTGATCGTTTGATATATCCAAAAACTCACACCTTAGGATAATGCATTTTTTTTCTTCTGATCAAATGTCCAGCTAAAAATTAGTAAAGCTATCAGCCAAACCATCAGTCAATGTTAGCCATCCTGGATTTGAATGTGCAACCCATAAGGATGTAACAAGAATTATCTTAAATCTTGCAGTGCAATATCTTCATGGTGAGGAGCTTTCCATTATTCCAGTGTTTGGAATGGTGACGAAGATTTTCCACTTTGATTGCAATGATAAAAAGTAGTGGTCTATTAAAAGAACTTACATTAGGTAATATGGCTTGATGTAGCAAAAAATGGTAACCTGATGCAATTTAATGAACGCAGCTGAATGGTTTATCAGAAAACAACGTGTTTATAATCACTAAGCAAAAACTGAAAAGAAAACTGCAGATGCTGTAAATCAAGAACAAAAACAGAAATTGCTGGAAAAGCTCAGCAGGTCTGACAACATCTGTGGGGAGAAATCTGAGTTAACATTTCAGGTCTGAGGAAGGGCCAGTTGACCCAAAATGTTAATTCTGATGTCTGAGCTTTTCCAGCAAACTCGGTTTTCGTTCCTGACTTATTATATTCAGTTATTTCAGTTTTTACTTAATATTTAACTCACTGCCACTGCTCTTCTAGGCATGCCCACCATGAAGATGTTCTGATCCTTTCTCTAGCAGGATTTGCATCCCAATCATTTTTCTTGTTCACCCCAAGATCCCTGTGTTCCTCTGAGCTTCCTCGTGTCTATGGGCTGCATCATCACCTATTGTGTACCCCCCCCGCCCCCCCACCATCTTCAGCATTTGTACTAACCTTTTCCTTGTTACAATCAGTTCTGAAGAAGGGTCATTGGACCAAAAATCTTAACTCTGCTTTCTCTCTACAGATGCAGCAAATTTGCTGAGTTTTTCAAGCAATTTCTATTTTCTTTCTGCTGTTAAGCAGCATTTGTTCAACAATAACCTGCTCACAACACTTAGTTTGAGTTCTGCCAGGGCCACTCAGCCCCTGATAAAAGTATAATAATGTGCATGCTAAAAATCCTGACCTTATTACAGACTTGGACCGAGCATGGACAAAGATCTGAATACTAGAGGTGAGGTGAGAGTAACAACCTTTGACACCAAGGCTACATTTGAGTGAGTGCGGCATTAAGGAGCCAGTATAGAATTGGAGTCAATGGAAATCAGAGGAAAAACTCTCAACTGGTTAAACTTATACTTGGCAAAGGACTACAAAGGACTGTTGAAGCTGGGTTGATGGATATATTCAAAGCTGAGGGAGACAGAGATTTAAATGGTGAGGGAATCAAGGTTCACCAAGATAAGGCAGGAAACTGGATTTGAGGATTATCAGATCAGCCATGATTTGGTTGAATGGTGGAATAGACATGATGGGCTATTTCAGCTTCTAAGTCTGTTGGTGTTCTCAAAATGGTCACAGGTGTCCTTAAACAGAGCATCTGTTCAATTCTTTCATCAAGTCAATCCAAGATCTCATAGGCTGCACAAGAAAATGGAATTAATTTAGTCTTGCCCTGAACTGTTCACCAGCGTGCTCTAATGTACAATTCTGTCTTTCTTAGGAATGTACTGGGTGGGAGATCAAGTTATCATAATCATACAGCAGATGTATATAAGCATTCAGCAGATCACCTACTGTATTTGTGTGATATAGCTTGTGCTGCATTCATTGGAATATTTTTTCTATGTCAAACGTCCATAGTCCTCCCTGTTCTACTGCATAGAGGAGTATGCTAAACTATCAAATGCTGGATGCACTACAAGGAAGACTAAATTGAGACCAATTGCTACTCGCTGCACTAGAATTATGAAACCTCCTGACTGAAATGGTGGCATGGTGGCTCAGTGGTTAGCACTGCTGCCTCAGAACACCAGGGACCCAGTTCGAATCCACTCTCGGGCGGCTTTCTATGTGGGTTTGCACATTCTCCCCGTGTCAATGTAGGTTTCCGCTGAGAGCACTAGTTTCTCCCACAGTTTAAAGATGTGCAGGTTGGGTGGCTTGGCCATGCTAAATTGCCCATAGTATCCAGGAATGTACTGACTAGGTGGAATAGCCACAGGACATACAGGGTTACAGAGGTATGGTGTCTGGGTGGGATGCTCTTCGAAGGGTCAATGTGGACTTGATGGGTCAAATGGCCTGCTTCCATAGTGCAGGGGTTCTATGATTTATGAAACTGAATGTAGTTACAGTTCTGGCCATTCTTCCATCAGAAACTGATGCACCAGAGTGATTATCCTGTTGAAAATGAGGTTCTGTTACTCAGTCAAGGCAGCCCTTACAAATAGCCCAGACAGAGTGTGACCCATTATCTTAGCACATTATTTTTTACCCAACTAGAATAGACTAAGACAAAATGTAATGGACACTGAAGTTGGAGACTGGCAGCTGTCTTTCCAAAGTTAAAATGGAGCATGGGGGAATATCACCTTCAACATGATAGATTGCCACAGTTTCAGGCCCAGTGACCTGTCTCTTAGTGGGATACGTGGAACATTCCTTCTTTGGTTCTATTTGGGAGCCCCTATCCATGACTCTTTCTCTGATACATCAATCGGTGTGGCTTCCTGCTCTTGTCTGGAATTGGAAGATTTCAGCAATGTTGCTTCCAATTTCCATCCTTTTCTCTCCTTCACCGGGTCTACCTTTGACTTTTCCATTCTCTTTACTTCCTTGACTTCACTGTTTCCATTCTTTTCTGCTGAAGGGCTTTTGCCTGAAACGTCAATTTTCTTGCTCCTCGGATGCTGCCTGACCTGCTGTGCTTTTCCAGCACCACTCTAATCTTCACTGTTTCCATTTCTAGTGATAGGCTGTCCTACAATGACCATTACAAACCAACTAACTCCCACAAAGTATCTTGATAGTCTCTGTGTGCTTTTAAGCTGCTGCACATACAAAGGTATAAATTTGGAACTGTAGTAGGCCATTTGGCCCCTATAGCTCAATTAAATTGTCACATTTTTCTAACATTTTAATCCAAAACTTATCAGGAATACATTAACTTCTACATGAAAAAATTCAAGACTCTGCTTTTACCAATATTTGAAAAAAAAAGTTCCAAAGACTCACAAAGACTCACAAAACCTTGCTTTAAGGTACATGGATTTTAGTAAGGCATTTGATAAAGTTCCCCATGGTAGACTTATGCGGAAAGTCAGGAGGCAGGGATAGTGGGAAATTTGGCCAATTGGATAGAGAACTGGCTAAACGGTCGAAGTCAGAGAGTGGTGGTAGATAGTAAATATTCAGCCTGGAGCCCAGTTACAAGTGGAGTTCCGCAGGGATCAGTTCTGGGTCCTCTACTGTTTGTAATTTTTACTAATGACTTGGAAGAGGGAGTCGAAGGGTGGGTCAGTAACTTAGGTGGAGTTCTGGATAGTGAGGAGGGCTGTTGTCAGCTGCAAAGGGACTTAGATATGATGCAGAGCTGGGCTGAGGAGTGGCAGATGGAATTCAACCCTGTCAAGTGTGAGGTTGTCCATTTTGGAAGGACAAATAAGAATGCGGAATACAGGTTTAATGGTAGGATTCTTAGTAAGGTGGAGGAGCAGAGGGATCTTGGGATCTGTGTTCATAGCTCTTTGAAAGTTGCCACTCAGGTGGATAGAGCTTGTAAGAAGGCCTATGGTGTATTAGCGTTCATTAGCAGAGGGATTGAATTCAAGAGTCGTGAGGTGATGTTGCAGCTTTACAGGACCTTGGTAAGACCACATTTAGAGTAATGTGTGCAGTTCTGGTCGCCTCACTTTAGGAAAGATGTGGAAGCTTTGGAGAGGGTGCAGAGGAGATTTACCAGGATGTTGCCTGGAATGGAGAATAGGTCATATGAGGATAGATTGAGAGTGCTAGGCCTTTTCTCATTGGAACGGCAAAGGATGAGAGGTGACTTGATAAAGGTTTATAAGATGATTAGTGGAATAGATGGAGTAGACAGTCAGAGACTTTTTCCCCGGGTACAACAGAGTGTTACAAGGGGACATAAATTTAAGGTGAAGGGTGGAAGGTATAGGGGGGTGTCAGGGGTAGGTTCTTTACCCAGAGAGTGGTGGGGGCATGGAATGCGCTGCCTGTGGGAGTGGCAGAGTCAGAATCATTGGTGACCTTTAAGCGGCAATTGGATAGGTACATGGATAGGTGCTTAAGCTAGGACAAATGTTTGGCACAACATCGTGGGCCGAAGGGCCTGTTCTATGCTGTATTGTTCTATGTTCTATGTTCTAATTGAGTGACCACTTGTTTTGAAACTCAGAACACTAATGCTAGATCTACCCACACAAGGAAATATCTTCATACCCATGCTGACAAGATCACTCACACTTTTAAATTGTTCAATTAAGTCACCTCTTACTCTTTTACACTCCATGGGATGTGACTCTAGCTTGTCCAACCCTTCTGCATTAGACAACCTTACTCATTCCAGGTACTAATTTGATAAGTTTTCTCTGAACTGTTTCCATGCATTTGCATCCTTTCTTGAATAAGGAGACAAATACTGTACACTATATGTGGTCTCACAAATGTCCTATTGAATGTGTATCCTTTGCATTGAATTCCCCTAACACAGAATGATAACAATCCATTTGCTTTCCTAATTATCTGCCGGATGTCCATCCCAGACCTTTGGCGGTCATGCCCTCAGACAGTAAATCCTTTAGCAACTCAGAGCTCTGTAATCTCACACTATTTAAACAATGTGCTTTCAGTATACAGTATCATATTATGTTTAATAGGTGGACATTATTGAAATGAGATTATGATGTCAGTCTACAGTATGCGTGCCTTATGGTAGATGTTACATGACTATGGAGGTTTGAAATGACATTAGTACATAGATTGCTTTTTAATCCAAATTTCCCCCTTCTTTGCAAAGAGAGAGAAATAAAATTGCATGCATTATCATAAAGTTATCATTTATCGAAGTTACCAAATATATGCTTGATAGTTTTCATGCAATAGCAACTGTTTGCTATTCCATCTACTCCCACTTTTGTCCATTTATTTACATGTATGGTACCCACAATCTTTAAAGTGTTTGGGGCTTGTGATGATATACTTGTGGTTTGTAGCTTTTTCTCCAATTTCTGCAGGCTAGAATGAAGTGCTGTCTGGTTTGGTTTCAATTTCATTGACGTGGCAAAGAAATTGGTTGAATGGCAGGTGACAGACCATAGGGATAATGGGTAGGGACTCATTGGTTGAATGGCAGGATGTGACCAGCGGTGTCCCAAAAGGATCTGTGTTAGTGCCTCAATTATTCACATTATTTAGTAACAACTTGAATAATGGCCTTGGGAATCATATATCCAAATATACCGATGACACAATGTTAGGCGGCATTACAGGCAGTAGATGTTAGCATGTAAAATTACAAATGGGTATCGGGAGACAGGTGAATGAGCTAAACAGTCGTAGATGGAGTGCAAAGTGAATAAGTGTTAGGTTATGCATTTTGGATCAAAAAAGTACAGATTAGTGTACTTTCTAGACGATATGAAGTTAAATAAGTGGATATTCAAAGAGTCTTGGGTGTCAGGTGCATTGATATGTAAAATACCATGAACAGTTGCCAAAGTAATCAAGAAAGCTAATGGAAAGCTGGCCTTTTTTATCATGGGGACTGGAGTACAAAGATGCAGATGTTACACCCCAAATGTACAAAACCTTGGTTTGACATCATTCAATATTATGAGTAGACCAGGACGCTGCGACTTGGGAAGGACACATTGGCCCTAGAAGGAGTACAGCTGAGGTTTGCAATCATGATATCTGAACTTTAGGCATTATAGTATGAGGAGAGATTATACAAATTAGGAACAAAAACAGAAATTTGGAGAAATTAGGAAAAATGTAACATCGCTGGCAACATTTCTAGGGAGAAAGCGGAGCCAATGTTTTGAGTTCAGTGACCCTTCTTCGCTGGACTCGAAACATTAACTTTACTTTCTCTCCACAGATGCTGCCAGACTTGCTGAGTTTTTGCAACAAGTTCTGATTTTGTTTTTGATTTTGATTTCCAGCGTCTGCCGTCCTTTTGTTTTTTTTTTAAACCCTTGTTTTCTCTAGAATTTAGAAGTTGAGGGTGTTCTAATCAAAGTCTTTATGATATTAACAGGAAAAGTCAGGATAGATAATAATAAACTGTCCCCACTGGTTGGAGATTAGTGAAGCAGGAGACATAATCTAAAAATCAGGACCAGGCAGTCCAGAAAAGATGTTCGCATTTTTTCACACAATGGGTAATAGATGTTTGGAATTCTCATCTACAAATGGCAGTTGATACGAGATCAGTTGATAATTTTAAATCTGAGATAGAAAAAGCTTTTGTGAAGCAAAAATATTAAGAAATATGGCACACATGCTGGCATATGGAGATAGGCTGCAGACCAGCCATAATCTCATTAAATGGTAGAACAGGCTTGAGGGATTGAATGGCTGACTCCTGTATCTATGTTTAAAACGCTCTCAGCTGACTCTGCTCATTTGCACTATCTCCTTTGACATCTATTTCCATCAGTCGCATTAGCTGTGTCTGACAAGGCAATCTTTTCATTTTGTGATTTTGATATCAAGATTCTTTTGTGTTCCTCCAGTTGGAGCCACTCTATCTTATGTTGTTTGGTTGTTATTTATCAGTTGACGTGAAAATTTGTAAATCTCTTCTGGATTAGCTTGTACTGTTGGTCTGAACTTTCGACTGGCTCCCGGTACAATATATGGTTTTCGTTTTGTGTTTATCAGCTGGAATTTCAGATCTTCAGCCTTGCCATATCATTGGGCTCTTGGATTGGTTTGTCCGTTTTGGATGAGCATTGTCCCATCACAGAGTTTCTACTTTGTCCTGGGGGTATAATTTTTGTAATGTCATCTGGTATAACTTTATACAGGCTTGATAAGTCATAACGTTGAGAGAGAAACACTTCTTATTCATTTGATACTCTTGATCAGCTGCCTTCATCGCAATAGTTAAAGAAAACATTTTTCTCCTTTAGTCTTGACTTTGACAACCTGTTCTACAGTGTAGATTAAATCATCTGAATCCAAAATCTCTCTAGTTCCCACGCTTGATTTCTCTGAATCATTTGTAGCAATCGTTTTTATGTTCTTTATAGGCTTGTTTGCGTGCTTCCAAGTTAAACACTTGTATGAGAAGTGGTTTCGCTTCTTGTGGTTTAAACACATTTATATTCTATGCTGGACATGCCTATTTTTGTCTGATGTGGTGACCTCTGTAACATTTACAATTTGTCCTTCAAGTTTAATTGTTCTGTTAGCCTATCTTTGAATACTTGTTGTTTTTCTTCAGATTGTTGCACTTGAAAAGTTTTTCAACATAGTGAACATATCTGGACTCTTTCTGCAAAATAACCTGTCCTCTCATATATGTACTTTAGCTATTGATTGATAAGCTCAGAACTTCTACATTTGTTTATATGTTCCTCAATAGTCACATTCTTGTCTCTTCGTTATCATGCTGCATTATGGAATCTCTTATGCTTCAGGTGTTTCTATTTTTTAATTAACCTACCTTTTAGTTGCATAGATTCACATGTTTCAGCAAATTGAGATAATGACATTACATATTGATCAGTGGTCTCTTTTCTCCCTTTGGTCCTTAATATTAAATATGTACCATTAACACATAACATTCACTTGGGGCTGAGAACATGCCTCCAAGGCTTTTAAAATGTCCACATCTTGTTGCTGCAGAAAGGCTAACAACATCATCAAAGATCCATCACACCCCAGTCATACTCTCCTCCAATGTCTCTCTTCAGGTAGAAGATACAAAAGCCTGACACATGCACCAGCAGGTTCAGGAAGAGCTTCTTCCCTGCAGTTATTAGACCAATGAATGGACTCTCTAGCCTCAAATAATATTGATTTTGCTAACGCTGACCTCTTTTACCACACACCCTATGCAATGTAGCTTGTATGCTTCTATCTAAGTCTTTTTACATGCTCTGATCTGTACACCCTTGCATATTATGATCTGCCTGTACTGTTCATAAAGAAAGTTTTCACTGTACTTCAAAACACATGACAATAAAACAATCAATCATTCAATCAATCAATCATCTCAAGCCCGTTTCTCAAGTGTGCAGCACAGCTCTATGTTCAGCGTGAGGACTTTTATTGAGGTTATGATGTCTGCCTAGAATGTCACATGACTATGGCAGACTTGACAGGATATTTGTACATGATTTCATTTTAATCTAACCAATAGGATTATTTTTATTCTTTCCAACAAAATAGACAATTTTGCATCTAGCCCCCTTCCATTTGCCATTCTTTGCCTACTCACTTAATCTGTCCATATTTCTTTTTAAAACACTTCCTTATATTCTCTTTACAAGTTACACACCTTTGTTTGTGTCAGAAGCAAAGTTAGCAACCATTCCTTCAGTCTCTCATCCAAGTCATTTATACAGATTGTAAAATATTGAAGTCCCAGCACTGAGCCCTATGGTGCATCACTCATTAAATATTTCCACCAGTAAATGACCCATTTATGCCAATTCTCTGTTTCCTGTTAGCTAACCAATCTTCCATTCGTGTCAATATATTACCCCATGCCATGATATTTTATTGTGCATGTGATGTGGCACCGCATCAAATGCTGGAAATCGAAGGGCAGTACATTGACTGTACCCTTCATCTACAGCATGTTACTTCCTCCAAAGAAATCCATTAAATTGGTTAAAAATAATTTCCCTTTCACAAATCTGTGTTGCGCTAATTGATTTCCACGTTTTAGGTGAAGTGTCATTTTTGGGGGATTTCCCTCCCTGACCCATAATGACTTGTCTCACACTGCTTGCCTCAGTAATTATTCTTCTGGGCATCATGGTGTTTTCCACATTCACTTGTGTGGCCCAAGAGGTAGAAGTGTTTTCTGTTGCCTGGTACTTCTGGGATTTACACAGAAGGTATGATATTTAAATCCTAGCTGCATTAAGTTCTGCAGGACTGTATTTGCTCATCAAAGTCAGTACTCAACCATCAATCCTGAGGACATGGCCAAGAAAGTGATGTTGGTTTGCTGGTTCACAAGCCTGGAGATTTTGGTTGACAGTGTGATGGAGAGGAAAGCAGATCATCTAAGATAGCTGTGGTACCAGTTGCTGTCACCCAGATCAATAGTGTGTCCTGGATGAGAAGAAACATCCAGCAATGTAGAAAGAATTTCAATGACCTTCTACACGTATCAAGAGTGAGTGCCATCTTTTCTCCATTTACTTTAACTCTGGCATTGCACACACCTCCCACCAAGGCAAATGGTCTCTCACTCTCACTGTTGTATACAACACCTCTATTCAATGGGTCTCATCCACCTCATCCTCCAAAACTACAAACCCTTCCTAACCTCTGTGCTTCCTGCTCATTCGCCAGTGACACTTCAGCACTCTTCTTGCTTGGTGTACTGCCACTAATAGCTCTTCCAGCTACTTTTGTCTCCCTCAATTCATACTTATGTCTCCTTGCAAGAGAAAATGTCCCACATCAGGATGGACAGGGAAAAAGCAGTTGGCCAACATTCATGCCCTCACCCCATATGAAGCTCATCATAGTATCTGCAACCTCTGATAATATGTGGTTCAGAGCAAGGGATGTTTGATGCAATTTGTTGTCCCCAATCATCCTAAAACTATTCTTTGGCTCGGGCCTATATTATGATCAGTCATGAAACCGCGGAAGAAACATTGCGCTTAGTTAACAAAAGGATTTATTGCATGATAGCATGAAGGCACAAAGCTCATTCGTATGGTTAATAAATTCATTTTCTCTGGCTTATATGTGATCATATAAATCAAGTCTAGGAATAGGCCAAACAGCCCCTCAAGCTTGCTTTACTATTTTATAAAATCATAGCTGATAATGAATTCATATTCCCACGTATCCCTGATAACCTTTCACTTCTTTGTTTATTAAGAATTTATCTACCGTGACTTAACAATATTCATGACTCTCCTTTCATTGTCTTCTGAAGAAGAGAATTTCAAATATGCAAGCCCCTCTATGAGAAAAAAAATCCTTGTCTTTTTGTTAAACGTAACTCGTTATTTTTTAAACACTGAGTCCTGTTCAAAATTCTCCTAAATAGGAAACATCCTTTCCATATTAAACCCAGCAAGGCTGCTCAGGATGTTAAAGGCTTCAATCAATTCACTGCTTCCACTTCTAACCTCCAGTGGATATAAGTTTAACCAGTCCAACTTCTCCTCATAATGCAATTAGCCCATTCTAGGTATTTGTCCTGTAAATCTTCTATCATCTAAGGCAGCCATTCTCAATGGGGGCCATATGGCTCTCTTAGAGGCCCTGGCACATCTGAAGGGGGTCACAAACTGAAAACTGTGAAAAGGGGAGCCCCAAAGTTTTATAGGGGCCCTGGTAACTGAACCGATGAAATACTCAAGCAGTAACCTTCATTGTAGTCAATAGTTCCTTTCCTTTTATAATATATTTCCAACACACCGTTTGAATTTGGCACACTTGGTAAATTAATTGCTTAAGCTCCTCCCATACAGCCTCACTTCACAGTCAGCCGTGAATCAGACTGCACCAGATCAACGTACTCAATCAATTGTTCTCGCATCCATCATCGCCATACTTCATTATCCAAAGATCAGCATGTCTATCTGTGTTGTCTCCCTGCTTGAAAGGAATCTGTGAAGAGCTCCTAGGGGGGCCGTGGCCAAAAAACAGTTGAGAATCACTGATCTAAGACATGGTCTCGGTAATAGAGCCATGAAGCACAGAGAAGGCCCATTGGCCCATCTGCAATAGTCTTACTTTTTTTTTCGAAGCGTGTGCTTTGCTCTTCAAGAGATTGATGTGGGACGCTTACAAAAAACAAATATCTACAGTGAGAGGGCAATACCAAAGTCAATGACAAATCAAGAAAATGTGTTTTTGAAGAATTCATTATTGATCAAAGATAGAGGTGTTGAAATTGTAGAGCTTTAACAACACTTGAAAGAACAGCTCAAAACAAAAACAAAAATCTTTTTCAATAGCACTGGGTGATTCTGTTTATTTGTTTGATTCGCTAAAGCCAGTCACTTAAATAGAATTAAAATCAGGTCTAAATTATAGATTCCAACTCAAGCTTAAGCCATCCCCCAGCTTTTCTTTAGGCCTCTGCACCTTTCTTTTGCAAAACCCCTACAGCCTCTGAGGCCTTTTCTACATCAAACAAGCTCAATGGTGTCCATGCTGCTATCCTTCAACCTCCAGGTCAGGTACTGGCTGCTGGATGGAAAAGGGCATCAGCGCTATTCCTGAGAGACTGAGACAGAAATTTCTCCGTCTAATAGATTAGCATAATTTATTGATTATAGAGACAAGCTTGTGAGCTCCTCATTATCTGCAATCCATAGGGAAATGCCATCAAAGCTTCATTTCATTAATATCTTCACTATCTCTGATTCCAAAATGTTCTCTATTATCCTAAGTGAGTATACATGTAAAGGATTATTTTTTGGTATCCTACTTTATGGGAATATAATCAAAAAATCTGGAAGCATGATGTCTTCAATCATCACTGTCCTATAAGAAAATTCTGCCAGCAACCCCAGAAGATAATATCTTATAGCACTTTGATTATGTCAGCACAGTAGCACACTTTCTGAAGTGCACATATGCTTGAGGGAGTCATGTCATGTTGAGAATGTCAGAGTATGTCAGAATTTTTCTTACCTATGAGCAGTTTTGGCAGAGAGAGAGTTAACCTCTATTGGAGGATTGTCTTTTGAGCCAAAGTTAAACAGATGGGGACTCTACTCACTGGAGTTTATAAGAATGACAGGTGATCTCATTGAAACATTTTGGATTCTTAAAGGGCTTGACAGGATAAATGCTGAGTGGATGCTTCCTCTCATGGAAGTATGAGATCTGAGACCAAAGGTCATCACCCAGACTGAAGAGTCACCAATTTAAGACTGAATTGAGGAGGAATTTCTTCTCGCTGTGGGTTGTGAGTCTTTGTAACTCCTTGCCACAGAGAGTCATGGGGGCAAAGTCCTTGTGTATGTTTAAGGCTGAGATATATTGATTCCTAATTATTAGGAAAATCAGACATTACAGGGAAAGAGCAGAAAATGGACATAAGCAATGTTGGATTAGTCATGATCCCACAAAATGGCTCAGCAGGTTCAAGTGGCTGAATGCCCTACTTCTGTTCCTATTTCTTATGGCCTTATGTTTTTCATGACATGTAGACATCGCTGGAAAGGCCAACATTTATTGCCCATGGTAATTGCTCTTTGGAGGTGGTATTGAGCTGTAATTTTGAACTACTGCAGTTAATCTGGTATAGATATATCTCCAGCACTGTTGGGTATGCACAAAAGCACTCAATATATAAACAGGAGGATACTGTATAGCCTATTACAGCTGCTCTCTTATTCACCGTGATCATGGCTGATCTCACTCTTCAGCTGTTTTCCTTTCTGTTCCTGATACCTACTATTACTCTGAAAGACCAAAAATCTATCTGTCCCAGTCAAATCTATTCAAATGATGGAGCATCCATCACCCTCTGGGCTATGAATTCCAAATTGCACAATGTTTTGAATAAAGAAATAATCATTCCTTTATCCTGAGACTGTGCCTCTGCTTCTTTTAGGTTTCCCAGTCCTCTGAAGCCTGTGTTTATCATATTAAAACCCTTCCAAATTGTTTCGATGAGTTCACCTTTCATGCTTCTAAACTCCAGAGAACATTGACCCAATGAATTCAACCTCTCATCATAGGACAAACCTTCAGCCAGGAGACCAATTTAGTGAACATTCACTCTACCACTTCCAACACAAGTATAAGTTTTCTGAAATGTGGAGACCAAAACTGCACACTAGGTGTGGTCTCACCAGAGAACTCTACAATTTTTAATTCCCCTCAACACCTTTCAATAAAGGCCAACAAGCCGCTTGCTTTCTTAACTGTTTGCTGTAGCTACAGTTCCTTGGACAAGAGCATCCAAGTCTCTCTGAACATCAACATTTGGAAGTTTCATGCTTTTCAAAAATTATTCTTATGAACAAAGTAAATAACATCAAACTTCCCCACTTTACTTTCCATCTGCCACCTTGTCACCCATCCACTGAATCTGTCTGTATCTCATTACAATCTCTCTGTCCTCCTTGCCATTCTGCTAGCTTTTAATCATCAGCAAACATAGATACATTGCACTCTGTCTTTTTGTCTAAGACCTGAATATAGATTGTTCCAGGATTCTGATCGAGTAGTAATGAAGCAATGCAATATAATACCAAGTCAGGATGAAGTGTGGAGGGGCATATAGTGGGAGCAGGAGTAAATTATGGTTGTCACAATAATAAAAAAAAGGACCTTCAAATTATAACTTCCAGTATCTAACTTTATACCTGCTATGTATCATGACTTCTTTTCAAAAAAGGAGCAATACTGAACAAAAGTATTCCTATGACCATTTGGCCACAGATTGAGGTAAATGCAGAAGATCAATGGGGAATAAATGAAACCGTCTGCAATGAAATCTTCACTTTATCTAAAGACATGGAAATCAAGTAAATGTGCTACTCAGAAATTCACATCTCTTTTAATTCACCTTGGAGGATAAGTGCTATGTTCAACAGAAAAAGGTTGCTTGCAACTATTTGGTTTGAACAGACAATGGAGCCAGACTTGGAAATATGTAAAAGCATAGCATATTGCAGTAGCTGTTTTTGAGTAGCAGAGCGAGGAGAGTAAAAACTAAATATAATGGACAGAAAGTGAAGTCACTGCCTGCCTCTAACATCCTCAGAAGGTTATGCCTGGTCAACAAGTGCATTTGAAAAAGTACCAATCACTGAGAGCTCAAGGATATCTACAAACTTCTCTACCACTGGAAATACCAGTCACCATTTAAATAATTGGTAAAAGTAAAAATTATAACCTCTGAAGGATTCTAGTCACCTTTGAACAGTCAGTGCTTTTCAAGTCTGCACCAGATATCTCCCTTTTTAAAATTCATTACCTGCACTTGTGTGTTTGATACCATGCCATTATTGTTTTCTCAGGGTTAGTAGGTAATATAGTTGCTGATTCTTTTACTCAAGAAAACTTTGCAATTAGTGTAACAGTCATTTTATTTTACTTTTCTGTACTAAATTGCTATTTACAAAGCAGTTTGGTCAACTGGTAGCAGATGTCTGTTTACAAATGAGCTGGAGCCAAAGGGCTATGTACAAATGGAGTTCCCAGTAGCTGATTGGTCTGTGGACAAATGACCAGATATCAATGGCAAAGGTCTCCTGCTAGCCACCAATAATGTGCATGACTCCCAGGTAGCTGCATAGATTGGGGTATGAACTTTTGGGCAGATTCATTGGACAACTGGCAGAGAACTGAACTAGCTTCCTAATCTGTTTCTCTCTCCATAACAGCCATAATTTTTCCTGTAGTCTCTATTCTTGTCTGTGTAGAAAAATAGTTTATAAGGGGTTAGAACTTTAATGAATGGTGGTATACATCAACGATTCATTATTGTTGACAGAGTTTATTTATTTTTAATAAAACATAATTGTTTTGAAGTACGGATACCTGCTCAATGTTTTCTTTCAGCCTGGAAAAACAGGTAGAGTGGGAATTTTGCATAAACACCTCCAGGAGTAATGGAGTTTGATTTCCAGCACACTGCCCCAATGAGGTGTCATACTGAATCCATCATTTTGATCTAGTTCTTAATTGTAATGTGTTGGCCATCTGATAACGAATAAATATATTTATTTCAATCAGCCGAATGGTGGTTAAAAAGAGGAAAGCCAAATTGCCTTCATATAATGTAAAACCAGAGAATTTGCAGTATAGACTGAGGCCATTTGACCCATCATGCCTGCCCTGATTTCCAAAACAGGTCCCCAGCTCGTCCCATTATTTAACCCCCATCTCCACTGCACTCTAAATTGATTATTTTCAAATATGTATCTAGCTGTCCTTGAAACTTGCATGGAATCTGCCTTCACAACTCTTTCAGGCAGCACATTCCAAATCCTAATAACTCTCTGAGTAAAGAAGAAGTTTGTCTCATCTCACTCTTAGCTCTCTTCCTGGCAATCTTGAAATTATGACAACTAGTTACTGACACATAAATTAGTGGAAACAGAATATCCTTCTTTACCTTATCAGTTTTGTTCATAATTTTGAAGAAAGGTTGCTTCTTAATCTTCTCTGGTCTAAGGAGAATAAATCCAAGTTACCTAATCTTTCCTTTTATCTAAAATTCCTCAATCCTGGTGTCATTCTAGTAGAGTCATAGAGTCATAGAGATGTGCAGCACAGAAAAAAAAACTCCAGTCTAACACTTCCATGCTAACCAGATATCCGAAATTAATCTTGTCCCATATCCCTCTCAACCCTTCCTATTCATATACCCATTCAGATGCCTTTTAAATGCTGTAATCGTACCAGCCTCCACCACTTCCTCCGGCAGCTCATTCCATTCACGTACCATTCTCTGCATGAAAAAAGTTGCCCCTTAGGTTCTTCTTAAATCTTTCCCTTCTCACCATAAATCCATGTGCTCCAGTTTTGGATTCCCCTACCCTGGGAAAAAAAAATCATTGGCTATTCACCCTATCCATGCTACTTATGAATTTTCAACCCTCTATAAGGTCACCCCTCAGCCTCCAATGCTGCGGGGAAAACAGCCCCAGCCAATTCAGGCTCTTCCTGTAACTCAAACCTTCAAACCCTGGAAACATTCTTGCAAATCTCTTCTATACCCTTTCAAGTTTAACAACATCTTTACTATAGCAGGGAGACCAGAATTGAATGCAGTTTTCCAAACATGCCCGAACCAATGTCTTGTACACCACAACATAACCTCCCAACTCCTATACTCAATGTACTGTCCATCAAAGGCATGTGCACCAAATACCTTCTTTACTACCCTGTTTACCTGCAACTCCACCTTCAAGGAATGATGTACCTGCATCTCAAGGTCTCTTTGTTCAGCAACATTCCCCCGGATCTTATCACTAGGTCCATAAGTCCTGCCTTGATTTGCCTTACCAAAATGGAACACCTCACATTTATCTAAATTAAACTTCACTTGTCAATCCTTGGCCCATTGGCTCACCTAATCAAGGTCAACATACACACATGTGGGTATTGATTGATATTACAAGACTGGAGCATGAACTTTGAAAGAGGTGGATGACCTTATCTGTCACTGTTATACTCCTAGTCCATGTTGGTTACAGGACCCCTTGTAGTACTGGTAAATATGGTGATTCAAAAATATCTCACAGGGTATAAAATATTTTATGAATGTCCTGTTTTATAAATACTGCTACATAAATTCAATCTCTTTATTTTCTTGCTGTAACTGGCTCTTTGTTTACTAAGTAACAGTGATTCGTCAGCCCTGGTCCTTGTCAGAAAGATGTGACAGGGCCCAGTTATGTGACTGCAGACATATTAGAAATTATGAGTAGTCAGTATCTGGTGCCTGTGATCTTGCTGTTATGCAAGGTTTATACTAATCTAACACTGCAAGATTGTACGTTGCATGTGACTGACCATCTCTCTCTGTCACTTCCTCTTAATTGACATGTTGGTTCCACAGTTTCCATTTAAGTTTGTATTTTAATTGGTGGGGACAGAATCTTGTACACATTAGAGTGATGTGGTCTGAGGCAATATTTGTGGCAGAACTGGATGAGAAATGTGATGAGGCCTATCATGACTTTGGAAACATCTTGCATCTTCTTTTATGCTTTTTGCAAATGGCACAATAAGATTTCTCTGGGTAGCAAAGAGTTGCCAATTAAGGGGAATTATTATTTATTAAACACCCTGTTAATGGTGCAAATCACCTCATTAGTATTCACCATTCTATCTTCTGAAAAGTACTAAATAAGCAGGAATTTTCTAAATTCACTCATGAGATGTGAGCGTTACCTTGGAGAAGGTGGTAGTGAGCTGTCTTCTTAAATTATTGCAGTCTAACTGCCGTGGATTGACCCACAATGCCTTAAGGGAGGGAAGCCGAGGATTTTGACCCACAGTGAAGGAATGGTGATTTTATCCAAGTCAGGATGGTGAGTGGCAGAGAGGGGTACTTTCTGGATTAGTGGTGCTGGAAGAGCACAGCAGTTCAGGCAGCATCCACGGAGCAGTGAAATCGACGTTTCGGGCAAAAGCCCTTCATCAGGAATAAAGGCAGAGAGCCTGAAGCATGGAGAGATAAGCTAAAGGAGGGTGGGGTGGGAAGAAAGTAGCATAGAGTACAATGGGTGAGTGGGGGAAGGGATGAAGGTGATACGTCAGGGAGGAGAGGGTGGAGTGGATGGGTGGAAAAGGAGATAGGCAGGTAAGACAAGTCAGGACAAGTCATGGGGACAGTGCTGAGCTGGAAGTTTGGAACTAAGGTGAGGTGGGGGAAGGGGAAATGAGGAAACTGTTGAAGTCCACATTGATATCCTGGGGTTGAAGTGTTCTGAGGCGGAAGATGAGGCGTTCTTCCTCCAGGCGTGTGGTGGTGAGGGAGCGGCGGTGAAGGAGGCCCAGGACCTCCATGTCCTCGGCAGTGTGGGAGGGGGAGTTGAAATGTTGGGCCACGGGGCGGTGTGGTTGATTGGTGCGGTGTCCCGGAGATGTTCCCTAAAGCGCTCTGCTAGGAGGCGCTCAGTCTCCCCAATGTATAGGAGACCGCATCGGGAGCAACGGATACAATAAATGATATTAGTGGATGTGCAAGTAAAACTTTGATGGATGTGGAAGGCTCCTTTAGGGCCTTGGATAGAGGTGAGGGAGGAGGTTTGGGCGCAGGTTTTACAGTTCCCGCGGTAGCAGGGGAAAGTACCACAATAGGAGGGTGGGTTGTGGGGGGGGGGGGTGAGCGTGGACCTGACCAGGTAGTCACGGAGGGGACGGTCTTTGCGGAAGGCAGAAAGGGGTGGGGAGGGAAATATATTCCTGGTGGTGGGGTCTTTTTGGAGGTGGCGGAAATGTCAGCTGATGATTTGGTTTATGCAAAGGTTTGAAGGGTAGAAGGTGAGCACCAGGGGCATTCTGTCCTTGTTAAGGTTGGCGGAGGGGGGGGTCTGAGGGCAGAGGTGCGGGATGTGGATGAGATGCGTCGGAGGGCATCTTCAACCATGTGGGAAGGGAAATTGTGGTCTCTAAAGAAGGAGGCCATCTGGTGTGTTCTGTGGTGGAACTGGTCCTCCTGGGAGCAGATACGGCGGAGGAATTAATACAGGATGGCATTTTTGCAAGAGGTAGGATGGGAAGAGGTGTAATCCAGGTAGCTGTGAGAGTCGGTGGGTTTGTAAAAAATGTCAGTGTCAAGTCGGTCGTCATTAATGGAGGTGGAGAGGTCCAGGAAGGGGAGGGAGGTGTCAGAGATGGTCCAGGTAAATTTAAGGTCAGGGTGGAATGTGTTGATGAAGTTGATGAATTGCTTAACCTTCTCATGGGAGCACGAGGTGGCACCATTGCAGTCATCAATGTAGCGGAGGAAGTGGTGGGGAGTGGTGCAGGTGTAATTACGGAAGATCAACTGTTCTACGTAGCCAACAAAGAGACAGGCATAGCTGGGGCCCATACATGTGCCCATGGCTACCCCTTTGGTTTGGAGGAAGTGGGAGGATTCAAAGGAGAAATTATTAAGGGTGAGGACCAGTTCAGCCAAACGAATGAGAGTGTCGGTGGAAGGTTACTGTTGGGGACGTCTGGAGAGGAAAAAATGGAGGGCTTGGAGGCCCTGGTCATGGCAGATGGAGGTGTAGAGGGATTGGAAATCCATGGTGAAGATGAGGCGTTGGTGGCCAGGGAAACGGAAGTCTTGGAGGACTTGTCCTACCTGCCTATCACCTTTTCCACCTATATACTCCACCCTCTCCTCCCTGACCTATCACCTTCATCCCCTCCCGCACTCACCCATTGTACTCTATGCTACTTTCTCCCCACCCCCACCCTCCTCTAGCTTATCTCTCCATGCTTCAGGCTCACTGCCTTTATTCCTGATGAAGGGCTTTTGCCCGAAACGTTGATTTCACTGCTCCTTGGATGCTGCCTGAACTGCTGTGCTCTTCCAGCACCATTAATCCAGAATCCTATTTCCAGCATCTGCAGTCATTGTTTTTACCCCTTAGAGGGGTACTTGCAGATTGTTGTATTCCTATGCATCTGCTGCTCTTGTCCTTCTAAATGCACTTACTTACAAATGGTTGTTTGTCTGGAAGATTCTGTCAAAGGATTTTCAGTGAATTTTTGCAAAGCATCTCATAGATCACAGGAACAGTGCATTAATGGTGCAGGGATTAGATGTTTGCCAATCAAACAGGCTGCAGGATGGTGTCATGCTCCTTGAGTGTTGTTAAAGCTGCATCCATCCAGACAATTGTGTAGTATTCCATCACACTTCTGACTTGTGCCTTGTAGATGATTGACAGGGTTTGTGGAGTCAGGAGATGAGTTACTCACTGCAATATTCCTGACCTCTGATCTGCTCTTGTATCCACTCTGTTGATGTGTTGAGTCCAGTCAAGTTTCTGGTCAATGGTAATGCCCAGGATGTTGATTGTGGGGGTTTCAATGATTATACCCATTGAGTGTCACCGAGCAGGTTATTGCTGAGCAGGTGTTGCTTAATAGTACTGTTGATGACACCTTTCACTTTACTGATGACCGAGAGTAGTCTGATGGGGTGGTAATTGCTCTGGTTGGATTTATCCTGTATTTTGTGTACAGAACAGACAGTACATGTGGCAATTTTTCACACTATTGGGTAGATGCCAGTATTGTAACTGTACTGAAACAGTTTGGCCAAGAAACAGTAAGTTCTAGAGCACAGGTCTTCAGTATTATTGCTGGATTGATGTCAAAACACCTGCATTTTGGACACTGCATTTTCGACACCAACATCCTCCATTTTTACAGAGCAGTGAGGACAGAGGGTGGAGAGAAGTGAGGGCTGCCGGGAAGGGTAAGTTTTCCCATTAAAAAAGGGACTTACCTCAGGTGTCGGGCCTCCATTTTTATAGAGCTTTGAAGAGACAGAGGGCAGAGAGAACCATGTTTAAAGGAGTAGCAGAGGGAGAGGCCATAACGAGGAGCAGAGGGCTGCCAGGTATATATTTGGGCAGTGCCTGAATCATGAGACACTACTCTCATGTGTTGCTGAGGTAAGGCATTTCAATTGATATTTCTTATGTATCGTATGATTGATTAAAAGTTTACTGTTAGTTGGTTAGTTGAATAAGAGCTAGAGAAATACTAGAAACTATTTAACACATAAATTTGTGTACATTAATTAAATAAGTAGAGATGGCTGGACAGATGATGTGCTGTAGCTGTA
The DNA here is from genome assembly GCF_020745735.1 of Hemiscyllium ocellatum. Taxonomy (NCBI): domain Eukaryota; kingdom Metazoa; phylum Chordata; class Chondrichthyes; order Orectolobiformes; family Hemiscylliidae; genus Hemiscyllium; species Hemiscyllium ocellatum. Next base: position 55,390,894 of record NC_083401.1, read on the forward strand.
TGATTTGGGAACTGGCTGATCCCATTGTGAACGGCACATCTGCAGCAAGTGTTGGTTGCTGGAAGAACTCCGGAGCAGAATTGATGATCTGGAATCTGCGCTTCAAATTCTGTGGCACATTTGGAAGGGGGAAGAGTCACCTGGATGCTTTGTTTCAAGAAGCAGTCACACCCGGTAGATTAAGTAATTCAAATTCAGTCAATGATCAGGAACAACAGGGTGTGACTGAAAGTGAGGCAGGTAGGGGGATTCTGAGTTCAGGAGTGGAGGAGCCTCAGCCCTTGACCTTGTCCAACAGATATGAGATTCTCGCTCCCTGTATGGATGAGGAAAAAGGGCTGTGGACAGGATGAGCCAGCTGGCCATGGCACCATGGTGCAGAAGGCCATTCAAGAGGGGGGAGCAAAAAGACAAGTAGTTGTTATAGGGGATTGGACAATGTGGGTGACAGATAGTATCCTTCATATGCCAGATCGGGACTCCCACATGGTGTGTTGCCTACCTGGTGCCAGGGTGCTGGACGTCTCCAACTGGCTTGAAAGAATATTGGAGCGGGAGGGGGAGGATCCAGTCAATGTGCTCCACGTTGGCACTAACAACATAGGCAAAGCGATGAAGGAGGACCTGTTTGGGAAGTATCAAGTACTAGGAAGGAAATTAAAGAACAAGTCCTCGAAGGTCATAATCTCTGGATTACTGCCCGAGCCATGTGTTAATTGGCAAAGGGATAAGAAAATTACGGAAGTAAACATGTGGCTAAGAGATTGATGTGGGAAAGAGGGATTCCATTTCATGGGACATTGGCAACAGTTTTGTAACCGGGGGGATCTGTATCAATGGGACAGTCTCCACCTTTACCAATCTAGAACCAGTGTTCTGGCGAAAAGAATAAATAGGGTGGTCACTTGGACTTTAAACTTGTGAGTCGGGGGGAAGGGAAAGGGAACACAACAGGGAGTATGGAGTCAAGTAGAAGGTTAACATGTGTGCAGGGTTTAAGTTCAAGGCAGACTAGGAATGAAGCAAAAAGGAAGGATAACTTAGGACATATTATGACAGATGTTGGAAATCATGAGGATAAGAAAATTAGCATTAAAGCACTTTGTCTGAATGCTCGTCGTGTTCATAACAAAGTAGATGGATTAATGGCACAAATCATTGTGAATGATTATGATGTGGTAGGCATCACAGAGACAAGGTTGCAGTGAGTTCAGGACTGGCAGTTAAACATCCAAGGATTTACAACTTATTGAAAAGTCAGGGAGGTGAGCAGAGGGGGAAAGATTGCCTTGTTAATTAAGAATGAAATTAAATCTTTGGCACCGAATGACATAGGGTCAGATGATGTGGAGTCTGTGTGGGGGGAGTTGAGGAACCACAAAGGTGAAAAAAAACATAATGGGAGTTATGTGCAGACCTCCTAACAGTGGTCAGGACCAGGGGTGCAAGATGTATCAGGAAATAGATAAGGCATATCAGAAAGGCAAGGTCACGGTGATCATGGGGGCCTTCAATATGCAAATGGAGTGGGTGAATAATGTTGCTGGTGAATCCAAAGAAAGGGAATTCAGGGAACGCTTACAGAATGGCGATTTGGAACAGCTTTTGATGGAGCCCACAAGAGAGCAGGCTATTCTGGACTTAGTGCTATCTAATGAACCATACTTTATAAAAGATCTTAAAGTCAGGGAACACTTAGGATGCAGTGATCATAATATGGCAGATTTCAGTCTGCATTTTGAAAGAGAGAAGACAAAATCAGATGTAATGGTGTTACAGTTAAATAAAGGTAATGCAGGGGCATGAGAGAGAAACTGATAAAATTGACTGGAAGCAGAGCTGAGCGGGGAAGACAGGAGAGCAACAATGGCAGGAGTTTCTGGGTGTAATTGAGGACACTGTGTAGAGGTTCATCCCCAAAAAAAGAAAGATTATCTGGGGAGGGGGGGAATTGACAGCCATGGCTGACAAAGGAAGTCAGGAAAGGTAGCAAAAAAAAAGAGTTCCTATAAAGTGGCCAAGAGCACTGGGAAATCAGAAGATTGGGAAGACTACAAAAAACAAACAGAGGATAACAAAGAGAGAAATAAGAAAGGAGAGGATCAGATATGAAGGTAGGCTAGCCAGTAATATTAGAAATGATAGTCAAAGTTTCTTTTGATACATAAGAAACACTGGAGAGGCAAAAGTTGACATTGAACTGCTCCAAATTGATGCAGGAAGGCTAGTGCTAGGAGATAAAAAAAAAGAACTTAATAACTACTTTGCATTAGTCTTTACTGGAAGACATGAGTAATATCCCAACAATTAAGGAGAATCAGGAGTCAGAGTTAGATAATGGTTTCCACACTGTAAGTAATCTGTAAGTAATCTAATCTAGCCATTACAGAAGAGAATGTGGTAGAAAACTAAAACATCTAAAACTTGATAAATCTCCTGGCCCCAATGGGCTACATCCTAGAGTTCAGAGGGAGGTGGCTGAAAAAATAGTGGGTACGTTGGTTGAGATCTTTCAAAAGTCACTGGAGTCAGGGAAAGTCCCAGATGATTGGAAAATCACTGTTGTAACTCTCTCGTTCAAGAAAGGATCAAGACAAAAGATAGAAAATTACAAACTGATTAGCCAAACCTCGGCTGTTGGTAAAATTTAAGAATCCATCATTAAGGATGAGATTTCTAAACTCTTGGAAGTACAGGATTGGATTAGAACAAGTCAGCATGGATTTAGTAAGGGAGTTGATGCCTGAAAAACCTGCTAGGATTCTTTGAAGAGTTAATAGGTAGGTTAGACAGGGAAACCCCATGGATGTTATCTATCTAGACTTCCAAAAGGCCTGTGATAAGGTGCCTCATAGGAGGATGCTGAGTAAGGTGAGGGCCCATGGCGTTTGCGGTGATGGATTGAGGATTGGCTGTCTGATAGAAGGCAGAGAGTTGAGATAAAAGGCTCTTTTTCAGAATGGCAGCTGGTGACAAATGGTGTCCAGCAGGGTTCAGTTTGGAGCTGCAGCTGTTCACTTTATATATCAATGATCTGGATGAAAGAATGGGGGGGGGTGTCTGGTGAAGTTTGTCGATGATTCGCAGTTAGATAGACAGGCAGGTAGTACTGAGGAAGTGGGGAGGCTGCAGAAAGATTTAGACAGTTTAGGAGAGTGTTCCAGGAAATGGCTGATGAAATTCAATGTGAGCAAATGCAAGGTCTTGCACTTAAAAAAAAGAATACAGGCATATGGATTATTTTCTAAATTGTGAGAAAATTTATAAAGCCAAAGTACAAAGGGATCTTGGAGTGCTAGTCCAGGATTTTCTAAAGGTTAACTTGCAGTTGAGTCCATGATTAAGAAAGCAAATATAATGTTGCCATTTATCTCACGAGGTTTGGAATATAAAGGCAACAATGTGTTTCTGAGACTTTATGAAGCTCCAGTTAGGTCCCATTTAGAATATTGTGTCCAGTTTTTGTCCCCACACTTCAGGAAGGACATATTGGCACTGGAGCGTGTCCAGCGGAGATTCACACAGATGATCCCTGGAATGGTCAGCCTAACATATGAATGGCTGAGGATCCTGGGATTGTATTCATGAAAGTTTAGAAAGTTGAGGAGAGAACCTTACAAGATAATGCATGGCTTAAAAAGGGTGGATGCTGAGAAGTTGTTTCTGTTAGGTGGGGAGTCTCGGACCCATGGGCACAGCCTTAGAATTAGAGTGGGTCAATTTAGATCGGAGCTGAAAATGTGTTGCTGGTCAAAGCACAGCAGGCCAGGCAGCATCTCAGGAATAGAGAATTCGACGTTTTGAGCATAAGCCCTTCATCAGGGCTTATGCTCGAAACGTCGAATTCTCTATTCCTGAGATGCTGCCTGGCCTGCTGTGCTTTGACCAGCAACACATTTTCAGCTGTGATCTCCAGCATCTGCAGACCTCATTTTTTACACAATTTAGATCGGAAATGAGGAGACATTTCTTCAACCAGAGAGTGATGGGCCTGTGGAATTCATTACCACGGAACGCAGTGGAGGCTGGGATGTTAAATGCCTTCAAGGCAGAGATTGATAAATTCTTGATCTCACAAGGAATTAAGGGCTATGGGGAGAGTTTGGCTAAGTGGCATTGAAATGCCCATCAGCCATGATTAAATGGCAGAGTGGATTTGATGGGCCGAATGGCCTTGGTTCAACTTCTATGTTTTGTGGTCTTCTGGTCTTATCTCCATGGACACTAGCCACACATCTCCCTACATCCATACACATTGCTATATTTTATATGCCAGTCTTTAAAAACCCTCATGGCATAGCTCTGTTCCACTTACAGGATGTTACTGCATTTCATTGCTATATTTCAGGCCGGGGCAGTGTCTATTATTGTCACACTGCTGAAAGCACACTGCCTTGCCTTTTTGCACTTTGATCCTCAGCCTGAGAAACCAGGTTCATTCATAGGCCTATCCCAACTTGCTGTTTCACACATTCACAAAGGAAGGTCGTTTGTCATGATTGTCAGTCAGCAGGCTTCAGACGGGTTATGTTGGCAAAAAGGGAGCCTCCAATACAGTCCATGGGCTTAGGAATGGTCAATCAGCCGTGGTCAGATTCAGAATGTTCTCCACAGAAAAGTGAGGGGCTGTATCTGGCAGATTGCCAACTATTGGAGCCTTACTGGTTTATTGGAGATTGCTTTTTTCCCATAAAGATCGATAGGCAGCAATTAAAGAAGATGAATGTGAATGGCCAGCTATTTCTGTTGGTGCAGGTGGGGACACATCCCAAGAGAGGTAGCATAGAGGGCATGCAAGGTGTCAGGGGTTAAGTTGGAGACAGCGAGTGAGGGGAGATGTTGGAAACAATCAGGAGATTGGTTCGGCATGCTTCTTGGCATGTACAGTAGCACAGAGAAAGTCAGTGTGAAGGGAAGATGGTGGCACTTACCCTGGTGGAAAGTAGAAGGTCATTGACCATATTTCAACAGTGCAAGCCATTCCGCCATATAACTGAGACTGCTTTAATCTGGGTAGTTACCTTCGATCAGTCTGGCATGGACTGGTGGTCATGGCATTCACTGCTAGCGCTTGGGAAGAAGAAGTCCTACCTCTGCAACACACTCTTCAGCAAAATCTCCAGGAGCCTGCCCACAAAGCAAGGCACCGATTCAGCCATATCTAGGGAAAAAAAAATGTCTGTATAGGAGTGTTCTGAGCTGACACTCCTTGGCTGGGTGCACAATGGACTTTTATCAATGAAGCGGGCACAAGGGATGATGGTGAATTCTGGAATACCTGGCCAGTTGTTCTTAGCACAGCAGGTGGCAAAATGAGGCTAAGATTGGAGGTGAGGTTTGTCGTGGGATGGAGCAGATAATTAAGGAGACAAGTTTGGCAAAGTATGGCAAGAAATCCCACCAGGCCTCAAAACAAAACCCTGACACAATTCTGACTTGGTCATATAAAGTAAACTTAAGCCTTAGATTTCTAAGCCTATTATACATGGCATCTTTTCCAGAGTGAAACATTTTTGGTAAAGAAGAACTATAAATCCTGTAGTCCAGGAAGTACTTTATGAGGATACAAATTTGACTGCAAGTATTTATTTATAGAGTCATAGAGATGTACAGCACAGAAACAGACCCTTCAGTCCAACTCATCCATGCCAACCAGATATATCAATCTAATCTAGTCCCATTTGCCAGCATTTGGCCCATATCCCTCTAAACCCTGCCTGTTCACACACCCATCCAGATGCTCTCTTTCTATTTATTATACTATATTTGCTTCTTACAACATAGCTTCCCCTACACTGGGTGAATACTTTGCAGAAAATCTCCTTTGTACTTTTGGGTCCATGTGATTCAATGTTCCTGAAACAAAGGTGAATATGAGCAGAGGGACGGTAGGCCCTGTTCTATAAATTGTTTCCTTGTGGAATAAGGAGGACCACCAGTGCGCTTTGAAAATCTGCAAAAGAATAAAACCCTCGTCGATTTCTCTTACCTGACTTCCCTTCAACTCTCTTTCCAACCTTGCTGACTGAACATTTTGCCCGGGGCTTTGAGCCAGGAGTGAAGGTGGAAGAAAGAGCATGCAAGTGATAAATTATGAAGGACAAGAAAGCAAAGTAATTCAGACCTGTAACCGAAGTAGATGAAGATGGGAAGAAAGACAGCCTCCATTTTGCACTGTGTTAAATGTGTGGGATCTACTTTCAGCCTGTGTCACAACTTTTCCAGAATCGAAAGAAAAAAAGTCCAAAATCTCCAAACAGCAAAACCAGATATGGCAGTCATATATCTTTTAAAGGAACATGTCAACGCTGAGTCTCTTGAATCTGGTATGACTGTTTTAATTCACTGCCATCTAGCTTTATGGAAGTATCTCAGATGAATTTGTTGATAGTAGTTTTTGGGTACTTTTTTTAAAGACCCTTAGGTGAGTTACAATATTGATGTGAAGCAGTCAATATTTTGACTTTAGGATTTTAGGGCTGTGCTTAGCTCCTATAAAAACCAAATAGCCATGCAATTGTTCATATTTATAGATGCCTGAGAAGCAAATGTGATTTGATCTAATAGCCTGTCATCTGGGAAAACCTACTATAGATTTGATTGCGGTCTTCTATTTTCTAATATTTTCCAAACAGTGGTATGATTTTCTGTTCTGTAATACATTACAGTTAATCAATCTTTTAGGTCTAAAGTTAACATTGCTAGGGAGCCTAAACAAGTGCACATAATAACTTGCCAGGGCAGAAACTCATGCACATACATCTGGCAATGACCAAGTCAGCAAACAATGTTTTTAAGAAGATCAAGACTTCTTGGGCTTTTGCCCGAAATGTCGACTTTCCTGCTCCTCGGATGCTGCCTGACCTGCTGTGCTTTTCCAGCACCACTCTGATCTAAACTCTGGTTTTCAGCATCTGCAGTTCTCACTTTTGCCTAGCTTTTTTTATAGACAGCCTTTGCAATCACCTGTAGTGACCACATCCCATTTGTATCGGTATCTACATGGCAAAATTCTGGATTGAGAAGGAATTTTCCCCACTTTACTGATTGAACATTGCTCGAACAGCACTGAGGATGCTTGGCAGTATCCGTGACAAAGCAGCCCGCTTAACCTGGGATCCCATCCACCACCTCAAGTTTACCACCTACACCACCATCTCCAGCTCCTGCAGTGTTTATCAAGTACAAGATGGGTGGTAGCAACTCACAAAGCCTCCTGTACAGCGTCATCCTCTCAAGGACAGTTAAAGATGGACAACTTCTTGCCAGTGATATCAACATTCTCTGAACACAATTTAAAAATATTGTTTTCACTAGATTTTTCGAGGTGTTGAGTATGCTAAACATGATCTTGAAATAGACCACTGAGGTGAGTTCCAAAAAAAGTTAAATAACTTTGAGAACTCTCTGGAGTCGTAGGAAGCAGAAGGCTCAAGCCAGCCAACCAATCAATAGTTCCATAATCAATCATACCTATGGGCTGCAACCATGAATAACATCAATAAGGTCTTAGCTGGCAAATTGCACAAAGTACCTGAAGTGTACCCATGTCTCACCTGATGTACTTTGATCAGGACTAAGAACAAATTGAGTTGTGTTCTTGGCACAGTTGCTCTGGAACACTATCCCTGAAAGTCGTTGCAGCTGAGGAATGCAGACTTTCTGTGAACAAACCAACAGACAAAATAACAACAGGAGTTGGCCATTTGGCCCCTCAGGCCTGTTCCACAACTTAAGATCATCACTGATTTGATTGTGACCTCACTTCCACATTCAAACCCACCCTGATTAACTCTCAAGTACTCTGTTCATCAAGAACCACGTCTCTGACTAAAAGGTTTGAAATGATTCTGCCCCCATAGTTATCCAAACCAGAGAGTTGCATAAAAGCACAAACCTCTGAAATAAAAGGATTTCCCTCATCTCTCTCTTAACTGGATGAACTCCCTTTTTGCTGAACAGTTCCCACTGGTTCTGATTTCTCCCACAAAAGGAAGGACCTTCTCTGTGTCCATCTCAGGGCCTGATATATATCAGTAAGGCTGAATCTCATTCTTTGAATTTCCAAATGGGCACAATCTGACTTGTCTAACATTTAATCATAAAATAACATTTCTTATTTTAAACAAGATTCCTTACACCTTGTCTAAACTGCTTCTCACCCATTTATAGCATTTATTAAAACCTTGAACAAAATAGCATCAATGCAAAAGATAAAGCTGAAGTGTTTACAACACTCTTCAATGAGAAGTGACAAGTAACTGATCCATTTCAGCCTTCTCCAGAGATCACGAGCATCCTACAAACCCAAACAAGTCAGAGGTTAGGGATCCTGTGGGGCGTAACTCACCTCCTGACTTCCCAAAGACTGTCTACTATCTATAAAACACAAATTAAGAGTCCAACATCACTTAAGAAGCTTGACACCATCCATGGCAAAGCAATCTACTTGATTGGCACCACATCCACAAACAAGCACTCCATAATAATGGTCAGTAACACCAGTGTATCCCATCTATGAGAAACACTGCAGAAATTCACCAGGGCTTCTCTACCTAAACCTTCCAAACTCATGACCATTACCATCTAGGAGGACACGTGTCGCAGATACATGGAAACACCACCACTCACCTGCAGGTTCCCCTCCAAACCATTCTCTATCCTGACTTGGAAATATATCACCCTTGTGTTTCTGTGACACTGAGTCAAAATCCTGGAACTCCTTCCCAGACTGCATGGGAGGTGCACCAATAGCACATCTCATGAATGAATTAAAAAAACTGTGGGTGTCCCCACATCTCAAGGACTGCAGTGATTCAAAAGACAGCTCACCACCACCTTCACCATGGCAATTCCAACTCTGCACTAATTGCTGACTCAGCCAACGATACCAACATTCCATGCTGGAATAAAACAAAGATGTAGCATTCTCACTGATTCTGCATTTCTCTACTTCTTATTTTTGGTTTATTTATTTGCTAATGTATTTATTTATTGTCAGAATTTTCCAATATAACAGCATTCATAGTAAACACTGACATAATGCCAATAACAGCCACCACTAATTTCTACTCAGGACATGTTGTACTGCACCACTGCCAGACTGAGATTACCAAAACACTCTCACAGCAAATCATCTTATCAAACATTATCATTTCAGTATTGACATTTTATTGGCACTTATGACTCAAGGAGCTTAAGTTAGCAACAGCATTTGCTGAAATAGTATTCTTTTATTGTTGATTGAAACATCTAATTATTAAAGGTAACGTCTTGATTGTCATTAATTTCAACAAATATGTATGTGAATGTGGAAATGGAGTTTGTTAAATTAATTCAAAACTATTTATCATAGATTAGTTGCTAGGTACATTGAACAACTGACCCATGCAGAAAAAATAATCAATTCTTACATACTTGGTCTCAAGTCAATGTCAAGTGAGTGATATGAGTTTCCAGGGAGGTACTGTCAATAAAAGAGACCTTGGATTCACATGCAGAAATTTTGAAAAGAGAACACATAATTTTAAATTCCTTCATTCTAAAGAATCATGTATTTTATAAATAAATATATTTTCTGTTAAAGGTACTCATTCTTAGGTTGTGGGTGCTGCTGATAGGCCAGCATTTATTGTTCATCACTAATTGAATAGAAAAGGTGGTGATGAGCCTTCTTCTTGAACTGCTGTAATGTGTGCTAGGTGTGGAGATAGATCAGTTAGTAATTGGAGTTTTCTTTCCCAGTGAGCAATGGGTACATACACATCACATTTCTCTCTATTCAGATAATGAATTGCTTTTCTATTCTCATGACCACATCACACTTACCTGCATTAAACTGCATCAAAAATATTTTGGTCCATTCTATTTGCAATCACTTCTAATTTTTTTCTTTCAAAATTACAACTTAGCATCCCTACTATTTTAGTGTTGTCTGCAAATTTGGTTATGGTACCTCTTATCCTGCCATTTAAGTTATTAATAGAGATAGCAGAACTTGGGACCCAAGGACCAAACCATATGACATCCCATTAGTTACATCTTCTCAATCTGAAAGAGATCCATTTATCCCAGCACTAATATGAAGCAAGGCTACATTCAGAATTGACAGACTGAATAAAAGACAGGCAAAAGTGAGGACTGCAGATGCTGGAAACCAACAAAGATGCTTTTGCCCGAAACATTAATTTTCCTTCTCCTCAGATGCTGCCTGACCTGCTGTGCTTTTCCAGCATTCTAATCTAGATTCTGAATAAAAGACAGCACAGACTAAAGGGGTCAAATGGCCGTTCATCCGCTCTTGAACATGTGAGGAATTAGACTGACAACCAATTTAGAAATGTCATTTAGACTCACTGAGTACTGCATTTATGTATACTTAAGCTACATATATTAATATAAAGGGCAGAAAGGAAGAATATGTACACACGCAGAACAGTATAGTACTGGGACAGACCATTTGGCTGACCATTTCTGTGCTGCCTATGGTGCCATTTTCAATGACTTCCATTTGCCTGCACATGGCCAATATCCCACAATTCCTTCTTTATTCGTGTGTCTGTTTAAATGTCTCTTAAATGTTGCTAACACATCTGCTTCTACCACCTCCTCTGATAGCATGATCCATGCACATACTACCTTCTTTTTTTAAAAAAACAATTTCCTCATACATCTCCCTTAAACATTTTTCCCTCTCTTACCTTAAATCTATGACAGCAAATCCATGGAACACATTATTGACTTTTAGCGGAATGTTACCTCATGTTCCCTGACACATTAACAGCATAGAAGTGGAACGAGTGGAGAGTGTCAAGCTCCTGGGAGTGGTCATCTGCAACAAGCTTTCTTGGACTCTTCGTGTGGATACACTGGTTACAAAAGCCCAATAACGTCTCTTCTTCCTTAGGCAGCTGAGCAAATTTGGCATGATGACAAATACCTTAGTCAACCTTTATAAGTGCGCCATTGAGAGTATTCTGTCTGGATATATCACCACGTGGTATGGCAACTATACTGTTACAGAGAGTGGTGAACTCGGCCCGAACAATCAGAAAGGCCAACCTCCCATCTATAGAATCCATCACCAGGCCCGCTGTCAGGGAAAGGCTGCCAGCATTCTTAAAGATCCATCCCACCCTGGCAATGCTTTTTCTGCAACCTCTACCATTGGGGAGAAGGTACAGAAGTCTGAATACATGCACCTGCCGGTTTTGTCACAGTTTCTACCCTAAGTGTTGTTAGAATACTGAATAGACTCAAAAACTCTTAACATTCACCTGTACCTGTGTTTTTATTTTTGCTGCTGTTTATGTATTATTTACTATATATTCTACTTAACTATGTGATCTGGCTGTATTGCTTGCAACACAAAACTTTTCACTGTGCCTCAGTATACGTGACAATAAATTCAATTCAATTCAATTCACCTGTATTTGATATTTCCATCCTTGGAAAACGACTCAGACTAGACACTCTATCCATACCTGTCATAATTTTTACATTCTTCTATTGGTTCACCCTTCAGCTCTAATATTCCAGTGAAAACAATCTAATTTCGTCCATTCTCACCTTATAACTAGTACAATTTCTTGATGCAGTATGTAAACAGTCCAAACAGAGAAAGGGTTACACTGGACCTGGTTTTGGGAAATGAGCCCAGCCATGTGAGTGAAGTTTCATGGGGGAGCGTTTCAGGAGTAGTGACCATAATACCGCAAGTTTTAAGAGATTCATATATAGGAATAACTACAATTCTCGGGTGAAGGTGTTAAACTGGGGAAAGGCCAATGACAACAATATTGCGCAAGAACTGGAGAATTTTGATTGGAGGCAGTTGTCTGAGGGTAAATCTACATCGGACATGTGGGAGTATTTCAAATGGCCGTTGATAAGAGTTCAAAATTGGCATGTTCCTGTGAAAATGAAGGATAGGAATGGCACGTTACATAAACCTTGGATGACCAGGGCTGTTACGACCATGGTCAAAAAGTAAAAGGAAGCAAACGTAAGGTCTTGAAGGATGGGAACAAATGAAGCAGTTAAAGTATATAAGGAAAGTAGGAAAGAACTTAAACAATGAATTGGAAAGATGAAAAGAGATCACAAAAAGCCTTTAATGAACAGGATTAAGGACAATCCTACGACTCTTTCTTCACACATATATATAAAAACAAGTGGGTAGCCAGGGAAAGGGTTGATTCAGAGCTGAAAATGTGTTGCTGGAAAAGCCCTTCCTGATGAAGGGCTTATGCCCGGAACATCGAGTTTCCTGTTTCTTGGATGCTGCCTGACCTGCTGCGCTTTTCCAGCAACACATTTTCAGCTCTGATCTCCAGCATCTGCAGACCTCACTTTTTCCTCAAAGGGTCGGTTCACTCAAGTACAAAAGAAGGAATTTATGTATGGAGACAAAAGAGGTAGGTAAGGTCTTATATGAATACTTTGTGGAGAAAGTGAGGACTGCAGATGCTGGAGATCAGAGCTGAAAATATGTTGCTGGAAAAGCGTAGCAGGTTAGCAGCATCCAAGGAGCAGGAGAATCGACATTTTGGGCATGAGCCCTTCTTCAGGAGAAGGGCTCATGCCTGAAATATCGATTCTCCTGCTCCTTGGATGTTGCCTAACCTGCTGCGCTTTTCCAGCAACACATTTTCAGCTATGAATACTTTGTGTCAGTATTCACCAAAGAGAAGGAATTAGTGGAGGGTGATCTCAGGGAAGAGAATGTCGAACTTCAAAGCCAAATTGCTATCAAAAAGGAAGAGGTATTCTCTGTCTTCACAATATTAAGATAGAAAGGTTTTGGGTTCTGATGGGATCTATCACAGAATATCGAGGGAGGCAAGAGAACAAATTGCCATAGCATTGACAGACATCCTTGTATTCTCTTTGGCAAAAGGTGATGTCCCAGATGACTGGAGAGTAGCCAATTTGTCCCATTGTTTAAGAAGGGATCAGGATAATCCTGGAAATGACAGACCGAGACTCAGGTTGGTGGTGAGGAAGTTATTGGTAAAGATTCTCAGGGACAAGATCTAAACACATTTAGAAGCAAATGGACCTATTAGCGATACACAGTGTGGTTTTGTGTGGGGTGAGGTTGTGCCTCACTAACTTAATCAAGTTTTTATGAGGTGATAGAGATGATTGATGAAAGAAAAGTGATTGATGTTGTCTACATGGAGCAGTAAAGCCTCTGACAAGGTCCCTCATGGCAGACTGGTACAAAAGATGAAGTCAAATAGTATCAGGGTGAGCTGACAAGATGGATACAGAACTAGCTTAGTCATAGGCAATAGAGGGTAGTGGTGGAAGGTTGCTTTTCGGAATGGAGGGTTGCAACTAGTGGTGTCTCACAGGGATCAGTGCTGAGACCTCTACTGTTCATGATGAACATAAATGATTTTGAGGAAAACGTAGCTGGTCTAATTAGTAGGTTTGCAGACAGTACAAACATTGGTGGAGTTGTGGTTAGTGAGGAGGATTGTCCGAGGATTCAGCAGGATATAGATCAATAGGAGGCATGGGCAGAAAAATGGCCGAAGGAGGTTAATCCAGACAAATGATGCAGTTTGGAAGGTCAAGTACAAGTAGAAATTATGCAACAAATGACAGAACCCTTAGGAGTATTGATATGCAGAGAGTTTTGGGTGTGCAGTTCCACAGATTACAGACAGCACAGGTACATGAGGCAATAAAAAATGCCTGGGGCTTGCTTGCCTTCATTGGAAGAGGCATTGAGCATAAGGATATGCTGCAGCTTCATAGAATTTTAGTTAGGCCACACTTGGAATATTGCCTAGGGTTCGGGCTACACTGTCAGAAGGATGTAAATGCTTTGGAGATGGTACAGGAAAGCTTTACCAGGTTGCCTAGTATGGTGGATTTTAGCTGTGAAGCAAGGTTCAATCGACTGGGTTTGTTTTCACTGGAACACACAAGATGGAGGGATGATCGGGGGGTGGGGGGGGTGATTATGTAGGGGAGATGGGGGGGGGGGGGTGTCTTGGTGGTGAGGAGTTTAACAGAGAAATGCAAAGCAAGTTTTCCACACAAAGAGTGGTGAGTGCCAGAGGAGGTGGTGGAAGCAGACACAACAGCAACATTCAGGAAACACCTGGACAAATGCGTGACTAGGAAGGGAATAGCGGGATATGGATTCTAAGAGTGAATACAGTTTTAGTATGAAGAGTACAATGTGTCAGTGCAGGCTTAGAGGACCAAAGGGGCTGTTCCTGTATTATACTGTTCTTTGCTCTTATACTCCAATCCAGACAACATCTTGGTAAACCTCTTTTGCACTCTCTCCAAAGCCATATCCTTCCAATTGTGTGAGGAACAGAACAGCAAACAATATTTCAAATGTGGCCTAAGTAAAGTCTTATGCATCTGCAACATTATTTGTCAACTTTTATACTCAATACACTGATCGGTGAAGACAAGCATGCCATACACCTTTAGTTGACCCCTTTAATCACTTGTGTTGCCACTTTCAGCAAACTATGGGCTTGGAATCCAAGATCCCTCATTATATTAATGCTCTTAATGATCCTGTCATTTACAGTATTATTTCCTTTTGCATTTGAACTCCCAAAATCCAATCCACCACTTCATACTTGTCTGGATTAAACTCCATCTGCCATTTGTCTGCCCAACTGTTGTAACCTTTAATTACCTTCCTCACTATCAACAACTGAACCAATTGTCATATCGTCTGCAAACTTACTAATCAGACCATTGACATTTGCATCTAAGTCATTTATATATATAATGTAGATATATTACTCATAACAAAAGTCCATATAGACATCATCCAATGGGCTCATTCTCCACAGCACCAGCTATACAAATCAGAGTTCTCTTGCCAACACCTTTCATGTTGCATGATTGTTGGTTTCCCTTTGAATCAGTATTCTTGCAAAATATTTTGATGAGTGCAAGATAAAAAGTGTTATCAAACTGTACCTTTTTCAATGATACTGAATTTCTTAGTTGCTCATTATGTGAGCAGTCCCAGTCAAGAATCAGTTCAGCTTTCTATTAAAGGTTTACAAACTGTTAGAACCCTCAATACTGCCCAGCAATATATCCAAGAGTTTCATAGTCAAAGGGAAGAAGTAGCATTTAGTCTATTCCTACTCCCAATGCGGCTCAAAGTTCTTCGGTAACTTTTAGCAATCCCATTCATGATTGCAAATGTCCAGCCATATCCACCAAATACCATGTTTAACTTCTTTCTTCCCTTGTTTCATATTCTTTTAGCTTTGTTGCACCTGCTAAATAATGCCACCTACACAGCAGAGCATCTGAAAAGTCTGCCTGAAAGTCAATTCTTGGAAACCGTTTCTCAGGAGGCTTTATTGGAGTAAATCTAAGTTAGATCTAAATTTCCATTGACACAATAAAACCCCTTTGTTAACAGCCCACTTTCCAGAGTCAGGGGTAAGTTGAACAAGTTTCCAGACCATTATTTATACACTCGGGTTCTCACCTGAGATATGCATGAAAAAATGTACGTCTGGAACACTGGTGAAGCAAGTTTAAGAATTAAAAAGCAAATTTATCCAGTTGTTCTCTCTTATTCAGTTGATTAAATAAGGAAAAACAAATCTTCATTTAAAGCCAGACATCATCGATGCAGAATTCCAGATTTGACAAAGGCATTGATAAAGAAATGATGTTACGTGACGCAGTTTCCACATTTGAATGTATGGTCCCACTTACAGGCTAGGAAATCATATGTTCGTTCCCAAAACAGGCAGAAACTGTTGACGACAAGAAGCAGGACCAAGTGCAATTGTTTGATATGCTGGCTATTGTCCCCTGCATTTTTCCCACTGTCTGCCTTAAATTCTTTTTTTTAATAAGACACTTTTAACATCCGTGTCTGCGTGGGTTTCCTCCGGGTGCTCCGGTTTCCTCCCACAGTCCAAAGATGTGCGGGTCAGGTGAATTGGCCATGCTAAATTGCCCGTAGTGTTAGGTAAGGGGTAAATGTAGGGGTATGGGTGGGTTGCGCTTCGGCGGGTCGGTGTGGACTTGTTGGGCCGAAGGGCCTTTTTCCACACTGTAAGTCTAGTCTAATCTAATCCTGGGGGATTTCATTGATCAGAAACACAACTGGCCATATAAATACGGTGTTGACAAGAGCAGCTCAGAGGCTCGGAATTTGCAGAGCATAACTCACCTCCAGACTCCCAACTGTCTGTGCACCATCTACAAGGTGCTCATGAAGAGTGTGATAGAATGCTCCACACTTGCCTGGATAAATGCACCTCCAACAACAATCAAGAAGTATGATACCATCCAGGACAAAGCTGCCTGCTTGGTTGGCACCCCATCCACAAGCATCCACTCCTTCCATTACAAATACTCAGTGAGAGCAGTGTGTTCTATCCACAGCATGTACTGCAGAAATTCACCAAACACATGACCACTACCATCTAGCTGGATAAATATGGTAGATACTTTGGATTGCCATCATCTGTAAGTTTTCCTTTCAAGCTACTCACCATGCTGACTTGGAGTTATACTGCAATTACATCTGCGTCAAAATCCTAGACCTCCCTCCCTAACACCATTGTGTGGGTACCTACAGCAATGGACTACAGTAGTCCAGAAGACAGCTTGTCATCATCTTCTCAATAGCAACTCGGATTGGCCAATGCATGCCACCCTAGCTTGTGTCATCACGATCACATGAATATATGAAAGATATGTTAAGCTTGCAATATTTCAGCTATATGTCCTGATATTTAATTCAGTGTGAATGTCACACTGTGGGACCCACCTTTCCTTTATGTTTTGAGACTGTTTGACAGGCGACGTAGATGAAATATCGCTTGTGAATCAAATCATTTCTCTGACAGTTATGATATTTGTCCCTGGGGTGCAATGGGTGAACCTCAGCTATCAAATTGGAGCAGACTGGAATCACAAAATGATCACAAATACTAGAGTGCTGAGTTATGAAGAAAGGATTTAGTTGTTCTATGAATATCAAAACATTTGAGGTTGTATAAAGTTGAAAATCACGTGTGTAAAGTGGTTATAATCCAACAGGTTTGTTTGGAAGCACTAGTTTCTTTTTGAAGTTACATTCTCGAGTGAACTTTAAAAGTAGGTGCCATGTTGGCCCAGATAATGCATTGAAGGTGTGAGGTGCCCTGTGTGAGGCTGTCTGTGCCCCAATGTTCAGACTGATTCTAGTTCTAAAAAAGGGATTTACACAATCTTACATGGATTCATGCAGTTTTGTAATTCTCCAAGTACAAATTCACCCTACAATCTTATATGAGTGCATGTGCAAGTTGCAAGTGGATGTGTGTGTGGGATTGGAGGGGGTTTGAGGGGGGAGGGCAGTGTATGAGTGTGTGTGTGTGTGTGTGTGTGTGTGTGTGTGTGTGTGTGTGTGTGTGTGTGTGTGTGTGTGTAAAGTGGTAAAAATCTGTGAGATTAGATTAGATTCCCTACAGTATGGAAACAGGCCCTTCAGCCCAACAGGTCCACACCAACACTTCGAAGAGTAACCCACCCAGACCCATCTCCCCATATTGACCCCTGACTAATGTACCTAACACTATGGGCAATTTAGCCTGGCCAATTCACCTGACCTGCACATCTATTGTTAAAGTTCACTTGAGAATGTAACTTTAAAACAAGTTTCTGGGTTTACATATGAGAAAACTGAAAGCAGTATTGTCATTCTAAAGATGAGAGACTTAACCAACAATCCAGGTCTTTTTCAATATATAATTTCAGTCACATCACACTGTAAACGTTTGTTATAAATTCTGTGTCTTACGATCTTATCTTCCACAACCACCTGATGAAGGAGCAGTGCTCCAAAAGCTAGTGCTTTCAAATTAACCTGTTGGATTATAACCCAGTGTTGTGTGATTTCTAATTTGTACACCCTAGTCCAACACCAGCTCCTCCAAGTTCTGTGGTTAAGTTCTTTGTCAGATGGATACTGGACAGAATGAATCACCATCTGCCTGATAACACATTATCAATGAATAAAAACAAATGGTTGCCTGTGAACATTCAAATGATTAGCTGGCCACTCCAATTGGGAAAAAAAAATTTCCAGAAAGAGCTGTCAGTGTGATGATTTGAATGGTTGCTTTCTCCAATATATATTATCCATGAGAAAGGCTTTTCGTAATACTGGTATGCAACCTAACAGAACAAGCAGACAATGGTTCATACTCAAAGGCAGGAACTTCTGCAAGTAGGTGTTTGGACTGCTTATACACAAGTAAAATATGTAGTCCATGGATTACTCAACAATATGCCCTTGTGATATTCTGATTGAAATTAACGTTCAGTAAAAGGCCTTACAATATGGAAAAAAAGGTCAAATTTTCATGGTAGTTGAAATGGACTTGCAAAAAATATGACTGTGCTGATGTAGCAGACTCCAGTACAAGTGAACAAGGAATATTGTTGATAGGAAATTTAAAATGTTCAAAATTCAGACATGTGGAGAATGTGGAGAATGAGATAACAAGAATCCAGAGAAAGTATATTCCTGTCAGGCTGAAAGGAAGGCTGATAGGATAGGGAATGCTGGATGATTAATGTTGCCAGGGTTGGAGGATCTGAGCTACAGGGAGAGGCTGAACAGGCTGGGGCTGTTTTCCCTGGAGTGTCGGAGGCTGAGGGGTGACCTTATAGAGGCTTACAAAATTATGAGGAACATGGATAGAATAAATAGACAAAGTCTTTTCCTGGGGTCGGGGAGTCCAGAACTAGAGGGCATAGGTTTAGAAAGATATAAAAGAGATCTAAGGGGCAACTTTTTCACGCAGAGGGTGGTACGTGTATGGAATGAACTGGTCAGAGGATGTGGTGGAGGCTCTTGGATGGGTAAATTGCAACATTTAAGAGGCATTTGGATGGGTAAATGAATAGGAAGGGTTTGGAGGGATATGGGCCGGTGCTGGCAGGTGGGACTAGATTGGATTGGGATATCTGGTCGGCATGGAAGGGTTGGACTGAAAGGTCTGCTTCCATGCTGTACATCTCTATAACTCTATGACTTACATGGGAATGTGTATATGGTTAAAAATATGAGCAAAAGTTATGCTGATATGATAAATTGCTGAAGAATACAATTGAACTGTTCACCAGCAAAGACATCTTATGGATGGTTAATAGCAGAAAAGAAGATTTATTGCAGGAGCCAACACCTGTGCAATAAACTATCATAAAGGGTTCTTCATTCCAGCTTTCTATACAAAACCAATATCAGAAATAATTTCATGAAGTCTCAAATCCTTATAAAACCAACAAAAGACTATGGATGGGGGAAATCTAAATTAAAATAGTGCTTGGAAAATTTCAAACTAAAACTGAAATTGCTGGGGAAACTCAGCCAGTCTGTGGAGAGTAAGCAGAGTTAACATTTCAGGTCCGGTGACTCATCTTCAAAACTGTGCTTCAGCAACTTCTGTTTTTGTTTCAGATTTCTAATATCTGCAGTTCTTTTTTATTTATGCTGAGAAACCTCAACAGGTTTAATAGCATCTGTGGATAGAGAAACAGAGTTAATGTTTTGCGTTTGACATTACTCTTCTTCAAATCTGAAAAGGGCATAGAAATTGATTGTTTATACCAATGAAGTACTAGAACAAGAGGTACTGCAACAACAGCTTCAGTCACCAGTGTAAGCAGTGTACAGGACAATTGCAATTAACCTGTGTTCAGAAGATAATAACTTATATTGTTTGAACTTAATTTTATTCAGCTTCTCTATCTATTCCATTTTCTGCTAACTGAAATGACAAAAATGTTATCTTTGTACCTGACAAACAATATTAGTTTGGAAATTGCACTTCCAGACCAGTGATAACTGTGTTAAAATGTCTCAATATCTCCAAATATCTGTTTTCCATAGATTTTTCAAACATCTATGGACTGCTAGATGCCAGATTTTTCTCATATTAAGGGTTAGCAAAGTATAATAAATACATTTCTGATTAAGGTAATTCCTAGGATTTCAGAAACAGTAACAAAATCCAAATCTTTAATGTAAACAAAGTTTTATTCGACCTTGAGATCAGGCTGCTTTAGCCTCTGGGATAGATAAAGATAAACAATTGCCACTGGTTGAGGACTCCAGAACTGGGGGCATGGTCTAAAATTTAGAGCCAGACCATTCAAGAGAGATGTTAGGAAGCAATCCTACACACAAAGGCTGATAGATATTCAGAACTCTCTTTCACAAAATGGCAGTGGATGTAGGATCAGTTGTTAATTTTAAATCTGAGACATTTAAATTTTTGTTAAGCAAAACACAAAACTCACAGAGATGTGGGTCAAAGGCAAGTTATGGATTTAGGCCACAGACCAGCCATGATCTCATTGACTACTGGGAAAGATTCAGGGGGCTAAATTCCTGTTCCCATATTCCTGTTTATAACAGAATTAGGATTTGAATTTAGGATTTCTATTAATTTAATGTAAGCCTCAAAACACTTCAATCCCATGGCATCAATGTTAACTTCATCAGTTTCCTCATTTCCTCTCCCCCCAGCTTACCCCACTTCCAACCATCCAGCTCAGCACCATCCTCATGACCTGTCCTACCTGCCAAACTTCCTTCCCAACTATCTGCTCCACCCTCCTCTCTGACCTATCACCCACCTCCATCCACCTATTGCACGCTTAGCTAACTTCTCCCCAGCCCCACCCCTCTCCCAATTATCCCTCCACCCCAGAGGCTCTCAGACTCATTCCTGATGAAGGCCTCCTGCCCAAAACATTGATTTTCCTGCACCTCAGATACTGCCTAACCTGCTGTGCTTTTCCAGCAACACTCTAATCTTGATTCTGATCTCCAGCATCTGCAGTCCTCACTTTTGCCTTAGAATGGAAGATGACAACTGAGTCAAAGATAGACCCGTGTGATTTTGATTGGATCTACCTTAGGTGGGGAACTTCAATGACCATCAATGAGTGACTTGGCTATCCCAATATTGATAGACCTTATATAGGCTGAAAAGACATTTTACAGTCCGTAGCAGATCATGAGCGAACCAACAAATTGGGAAAATATACTTGACCTCTTCCTCATCAATCTACCTGCCTTAGATGTATTTGTCCATGACAGTATTGGTAAGGTTGACTACTGTGCAGTCCTCATGAAGATTATTTCCTGTTGTCACAGACAGGATACCTTCCATTATGTTGCAGTAAGCTGCCACTGAAAGATTTTAAGTACATCCAGCAACTCAAAACTGAGCATCCATGAGGCACTGTGGACCATCAGCAGCAGCAGCAGAATTCTACTCACACACAGTCTGCAACTTCATGACCTGGCAAAGCCCCACACTACAAGTGTTATGAAGACAAAGAATCTATCCTTGTTCAATGGTTGAACAATCAACGAATGGATCTAAGCTCTGCAGTCCAGCCATATCCAGTCATGAATAGCAATGGATAATTAAATAACTCATTCTTGAAGGAGGCTCCATAAATCTTGAATGATAGGCAGTCCAGCACATCAGTCTAAAAGACAAAGCTGAAACATTTCCAACATTCTTCAGCCAGAGTTGCTGAATGGATGATCCATCCTGGCCTCCTCTGGAAGTCCCCAGTATCACAGACACTAATCTTTAGCCAAATCAATTCACTTTGCATGATATTAATGAACAGCTGAAGTTACTGGATTCTGCAAAGCCAATTAGGCTTGGCAATATTCCAGAAATTGTACTAAAAAGTTGAGTTCTAGAGCTTCCCTCTATCCTTTGCCTCGCTGTTTCAGTACAGCTACAACCATGGCATGTACCTGACATGTGGACATGTAAGAGCCCATATAGAAAAAGCAAGACACCCCACAAGTCTTTGTGCTGTATGTATACTTATTGATCAATCCTCCTATATTCAAGTTTATCAAAAGCAAAGCAACTTGTTGTTTAATAATGATATACATTTTGTCCTGTACAATGATTGCATGAATGCATAAATTCCAGACTCCCATTTAAAACAGTCACAAAGATGAATATTAAAATTCAAGATATGCATTGAGTGTATCTTAAACTGCTGTTTATTACTATCCTCCACGAGACAGGGTGTGATATACACTTGACTGTACACAGCATAAAGCATCAGCCCTATAGATCAGACATATTCCACACCTAACCTCGCAGTTCCTGTTGTATATGCACAGTCTTATCTTCAAATAAAGAACATGGTTTATTGTTCTAAAAAAACTTTATTATACAATTTGGATATTCACATTAAACAGATAAATGCAATAATTTTTACAGAAACAAGAACGGGTAAAGGAATCATTTCTGTTATTAAAGAATCCATTTGAAACTCAGCCCTAAAGTATAAAGCCTAAAGTTTCAGAAACAAAATCAAGAAGCAGATTTTCACACAGAGGGTAGTACACATCTATAACCCTTTCCCCTGTAAGTGTAGCCGGTAGGATATGATTTTACAAAACAAAGACTGATGAGAGTTTTCTTTTTAAGAAATAGGGATCAGAAGATTCAGAGCAAAGCTGACTAATTGCGGTATTGGTCCAGGTTCAGTTGAGTACTACTCGAATGATGGACCAGACTGGAGAGGCTGATTGGTCTACTATTCGAATATTTCCATGTTCCTAATTAACGATTTCTTTGTTGCTAAGCAATATTCTGAGTGACTTGGCTGGTTATTTTAGAACCCAACTTCATAGATTGATGAAAGAGTAGAAAGATCAGCTTGAACATCAGTAAATGAATGTTGAAATGGACAGTAATCTATAAAAAGAACAAAACATGTATATAAAGATTGAGGGATTCCTTTCAAATGCTGATGTGTTTTGCAAGAGCAGGAATATCTAATTGATGACACATCAATAAAGATTGTTTTAAAAATTTAGAATTGATTTTTCTGTCATCAGTAAAGCACCAGTAACCACAACATCAAAACAGACTAATTAACTAAACACATCTCAAATCAATTGGCTGAGGCAAACCACAATCTGAATTATTGGGAACTCATAAATCTGCATCATCTTTGCTTTCTTTTTTATAATTTGAGACCTGTTTGGAAATCACTTTCACTCTTCCAACCTATTTATGTAAGGTATATTCGCCCAGATCTTCCCGTCTCCTGATTGTCAGTGACCAAAAGCATGACACACGACAGAAAAGAAAAAAGCAGGAGGAGAAGAAGACCATATCAAGTTGCGAATAGAATTAAGGAGAATCCAAAGGGTTTTTACAAATATATTAAAGACAAAAGGGTAACTAGAGAGAGAATACCGCCCTCAAAGATCAGCAAGGCGGCCTTTGTGTGGTGCCACAGAAAATGGGGGAGATACAAAATGAATATTTTGCATCAGTGCTTACTGTGGAAAAGGATATGGAAGATATAGACTGTAGGGAAATAGATGGTGACATCTTGCAAAATGTCCAGATTACAGAGGAGGAAGTGCTGGATGTCTTGAAATGGTTAAAGGTAGATAAATCCCAAGGACCTGATCGGGTGTACCCAAGACCTCTGTGGGAAGCTAGAGAAGCGATTGCTGGGCCTCTTGCTGAGATATTTGTATCATCGATCGTAACAGGTGAGGTGCCGGAAGATTGGAGGTTGGCAAACGTGGTGCCACTGTTTAAGGGCAGTAAAGACAAGCCAGGAAAGTATAGACTGGTGAGCCTGACCTCGGAGGTGGGCAAGTTGTTGGAGGGAATCCTGAGGGACAGGATGTACGTGTGTTTGAAAAGGCAAGGACTGATTAGGGATAGTCAACATGGCTTTGTGCATGGGAAATCATGTTTCACAAACTTTTTTGAAGAAATAACAAAGAAGATTGATGAGGGCAAAGCAGTAGATATGATCTATATAGACTTCAGTAAAGCGTTCGACAAGGTTCCCCATGGGAGACTGATTAGCAAGGTTAGATCTCATGGAATACAGGGAGAACTAGCCATTTGGTTACAGAACTGGCTCAAAGGTAGAAGACAGAGGGTGGTAGTGGAGGGTTGCTTTTCAGACTGGAGACCTGTGACCAGTGGAGGCCTGTGACCAAGGATCAGTGCTGGGCCTTCTATTTTTTGTCATTTACATAAATGATTTGGATGCGAGCATAAGAAGTACAGTTAGTAAGTTTGCAGATGACCCCAAAATTGGAGGTGTAGTGGACAGCAAAGAGGGTTACTTCAGATTACAACAGGATCTTGACCAGATGGGCCAATGGGCTGAGAAGTGGCAGAAAGTGGAGTTTAATTCAGATAAATGCGAGGTGCTGCATTTTGGGAAAGCAAATCTTAGCAGGACGTCTACACTTAATGGTAAGGTCCTAGAGAGTGTTGCTGAACAAAGAGACCTTGGAGTGCAGGTTCATAGCTCCTTGAAAGTGGAGTCGCAGGTAGATAGGATAGTGAAGAAGGTGTTTAGTATGCTTTCCTTTATTGGGCAGAGTATTGAATACAGGTGTTGGGAGGTCATGTTGTGGCTGTACAGGACATTGGTTAGGCCACTGTTGGAATATTGCATGCAATTCTGATCTCCTTCCTATCAGAAAGATGTTGTGAAACTTGAAAGGGTTCAGAAAAGATTTACAAGGATGTTGCCAGGATTGGAGGATTTGAGCTATAGGGAGAGGCTGAACAGGCTGGGGCTGTTTTCCCTGGAGCATTGGAGGCTGAGGGGTGACCATATAGAGGTTTACAAAATTATGAGGGGCATGGATAGGATAAATAGGGAAAGTCTTTTCCCTGGGGTTGGAGAGTCCAGAACGAGAGGGTTTAGGGTGAGATATAAAAGAGACCTAAGGGTCAACGTTTTCACGCAGAGAGTGGTACGTGTATGGAATGAGCTGCCAGAGGAAGTGGTGGAGGCTGGTACAATTGCAACATTTAAGAGACATTTGGATTGGTATACGAATAGGAAGGGTTTGGAGGGATATGGGCCAGGTGCTGGCGGGTGAGTCTAGATAGGGTTGGGATATCTGGTCAGCATAGATGGGTTGAACCAAAGGGTCTGTTTCCATGCTGTATGACTCTATGACTCTTTGACTCAATGTGAAATAGAGTGATAGAGTCACAGAATTTTACAACATGGATACAGACCCTTTGGTCCAACTTGCCCATGCCACCCAGAAATACCAGTAACTCTGAGCATTCGGAGGTTTATGGAAGAATGGAGGACCAAGAAACTGATCAAGAAAAGGAGAATAGAACTTGAAGGCAATCTGGCAAAAAAAAATGTAAAATCAGATTGTAAAAGCTTTCATGGATATGTCAAGATAAAGTGTTTGGAAAAAATAAATGTGGGTCCATTGAAGGCTGAGTCAGGAGAATGATAATGGAGAAAAGAGACAAAGCAGAAAACCTAAATGATTTATTTGAGTCTGTTTTCACTGATGAAGATGAATGAAATCTTGTAGAGTAGAAATGCAAGTGACTGGGGAGAATAAGGATTTGAAAGAAATTAACATTAGTGGGAAGATTGTACTGGAGGATTTAAGGAGCTGGAAGTTTACACGTTTCGAGGACTGATATTCGACATCTCAGAGTGTGTAGGAGGTAGTTGTAAATGTTGTCAATTCATTGGTGATTATCTTCCAAAATTCTATGGATTTTGGAATGATTCCTATGGATTGGGAGGTAGAAAATGTCACCCCACTATAAGGAGGGAGCTAGAGAGAAAGAAATGGTAACAAAATACTAAAATGTATTGTACAGGATGCGATTAATAGACAATGATCGATAATGATCAGACTCGCCATAATCAACATAGATTATTAATTGTATTTGAAGAACCCCTTGGAGATTTTTTTGAAGATCAAAGAACTGATAAAAGAGAGTTGATGGAGATACTTAGATTTTCACAGAAGGCTGTTCATAAAAATTAAAGCACATGGGATAGGAGTTAATGCACTTCCGTAGATTAGTGATTGATTCGAGTCATTGAATCATAGAGATGTACAGCATGGAATCAGACTCTTGGATCCAATCCGTCCATGCTGACCAGATATCCCAACCCAATCTTGTCCCACCTGCCAGCACCCAGCCCATATCCCTCCAAACCTTTCCTATTCATATAGCCATCCAAATGTCTTTTAAATGTTGCAATTGTACCAGCCTCCAAAGAAATAGAGAGAATCGGAGTAAACGAGCCTTTCACATCCCATGATTAGTGGATACTGCAAGGATGAGCTCCTGCTGATTGCAAAAAACATCACTGATTCAGAGGTAGGAACCAAATTTTCAAATTTTCAGATGACAAATAGCTAATTGAGAATGAGTGCTGTAAGGAAGATGTAAAGATGCTTCAGGGGAATTTGAACAGTCCTAGTGAAAAGGCAAGAATGTGAAGTTGAAGTGTAATGTGGAAAAATGTGAGATTATCCACTTTGGGGCGAGAACTATTTGCAAACTATTTCTTAAATGTGAAGGGGTTGGACAGTGTAAATGTACAAAGGGACCGAGGTGAGTTTCTTGATAAGTCACTGAAGGCTAATATACAGGTGCTGCATGCTACTATGAAGGTGAAACAATTACACAGAGGCTAGTATCCCATCACCAAGTCACCCTTTATTTACATGTGGACTGTACATAGGCTCTGACCAGGCAGCTCAAAGCCAGTCCCTAGAATTAGGAGACCCCTGAATCCCCTGTTTGTTTATTTTTTTTACAGAGGTCGGTATCCAGTCACTGAGTCCCCCTTTATTACACGTGAACTGATCCAACTCCCTCAGAGCCAGACCTCAGAGTGAGCAGAACTCTGACACTCTTGTTTATTTTTGTTTGTTTTTTATTATCTGTTTTTTCTCAGAGAGAACAGAACTTCTGACCCTCCCATTTTTTTTTTGCTTATTTTTACCCAGCACACATGTTGCGTGTGTGCAGGTGTGAGACGCAGTGAAAGACACAAGGTGCACAAATTTTTATTCAAATTTCCACCACCAGGAAGGTAGGAAAACACCCGAGTGGCCAGTGACAAGCAGTGACCTTCACATCAAAAAGGGCAATGCTGTGTGATCAAACAGTGAAGGGGAGGGCAGGGACTAAATCAAAATAGAGTTGGAGGGGGAAATGATGCACTGAACCTCTGACACTCCTGTCTGTTTTTTAAAACCCCACACTACCACCTAACTGCGGTAGTGCTTATTTTTCCCCAGCATCCATGGTGTGTGTGTGCAGGTGTGAGACACAGTGAGAGACACAAGGTGCACGAATCTTTATACAGTCTCCTGTTTATGTTTTAATTTTTTTTTCTTTTTTTTCTTTTTTCTTTTTTTTCTTTTTTTTTCTCTTCTTTTTTTATTAACCCCCACACTACCGCCTAACTGCGGTAGTGCTTATTATTTTTAACCCCAGCACCCATGGTGTGTGTGTGCAGCTGTGAGACACAGTGAGAGACATAAAGTGCACAAATCTTTATTTAATTTCCACCACCAGGAAAAGTAGGAAAACACCCGAGTGGCCTGTGACGAGCAGTGCCCTTCACATCAAAGGGCAATGCTGTGTGATCAAAACAGTGAAGGGGAGGGCAGGGACTAAATCAAAATAGAGTTGGAGGGGGAAATGATGCACTGAACCTCTGACACTCCTGTCTGATTTTTAAAACCCCACACTACCACCTAACTGCGGTAGTGCTTATTTTTCCCCAGCATCCATGGTGTGTGTGTGCAGGTGTGAGACACAGTGAGAGACACAAGGTGCACGAATCTTTATACAGTCTCCTGTTTATATCTGTCAGCCAGGGCTTGCTGATTGGTCCAGGTTAACAAATCCAATCAGGGATCTCATAGTCAATGAGATCCACCTTGCCCTGGTTCTAATGACTACACCTACCCTCCAACCCCCATTACGGGGATGTCAGCTTGTTCTTTTTCTACGAGCTTCTCCTGGGACATTGTTGTCCTAGGTCTGATTCCTCTGACTCTGACTCAGACATAAGCTGAAGCCCATCTTCTACACCCTGAGCATATCAGGAGAGATCAGTTGGAGATGAAGGGGTCGATGGCGGGTAATAGGCCAGCACGGGGTGTCCAGGTGGATGCAGTGTTTTGGAGGTGGGCGAAGGGGTCCTTGGAAGGTAGGCAGAAGTCCTGATTGTGAAAGTAAGCTCAGAGGTGGAGGCGGCGGTAGAAGTGTTCGACGTCACGGCGTGTTTCGTCACCTCCAAACGGACCCCATCACCAGGGATATATTTCCCTCCCCACCCCTTTTGCCTTCTGCAAAGACCGTTCCCTCCGTGACTACCTGTTCTGGTCCACGCCCGCCTACAGCCCACCCTCCCATCCTGGCACCTTTCCCTGTCACTGCAGGTATTGCAAAACCTGTGCTAAAACCTCCTCCCTCACCTCATCCAAGGCCCTAAAGGATCCTTCCACATCCATCAAAGTTTTACCTGTACATCCACCAATATCATTTATTGTATCTGTTGCTCCCAATGCCGTCTCCTCTACATTGGGGAGAGTGGACGCCTCATAGCAGATAGCATAGACACCGAACCAATCAACCACACCATTCTGTGGCCCAACATTTCAACTCCTCTTCCCACTCTGCCGAGGACTTGGCAGTTCTGGATCTCTTTCACTGCCACTCCCTCACCACCCGACGCCTGGAGGAAGAATGCCTTATCTTCGGCCTCAGAACACTTCAACCCCAGGGCATCAATGTGGACTTCAACAGTTTCCTCATTTCCCCTTCCCCCACCTCACCCCAGTTCCAAACTTCCAGCTCAGCGCTGTCCCCATGACTTGTCCTACCTGCCTATCTTCTTTTCTACCTATCCACTCCACCCTCCTCCCTGACCTATCACCTTCTCTCCCTCCCCCACTCACCTATTGTACTCTGTGCTACATTCTCCCCACCCCCTCCCCCCTCTCATTTATCTCTCCACCCTTCAGGCACTCTGCCTGTATTCCTGATTAAGGGCTTTTGCCTGAAACGTTGATTTTCCTGCTGCTCGGATGTTGCCTGAACTGCTGTGCTTTCACAGCACCACTCTAATCCAGAATTTGGCTTCCAGCATCTGCAGTCATTGTTTTTACATTGTACCCTCAGGTCACTACTTTCTCTCATTACTTTCTATGAGAGAGCAGCCTATGGTCTGGGAGGATTATCGTGACTTTATTCATTCATTGCATTTACACAGGACATTTAAACTTACCCTATAGAAGAATAGTGTGATAAAAAGCATACATATCCTGTTTTCCCTTGAAGTCACTGCACTGGTAAAGTTCTTCAAGGAACAATGCATTCTCGATTTGTGAAGAAGCCTGGTTCAGAAAACAAGGTCCGAAATAGTGTCAGGTGCAGAAACATTTGATTGAACGTGGCAATTTAGACCATAAGACCATAAGACATAGGAGATGAAGTAAGGCCATTCAGCCCATCGAGTCCACTCCAGCATTCAGTCATGGCTGATGGGCATTTCAACTCCACTTACCCACACCCTCCCCTTATCCCTTAAATCCTTGCGAGATTAAGAATTTATCAATCTTTGCTTAAAAACACTTCATGTCCCTGCCTCCACTGCGCTCCATGGCAATGAATTTCACAGGCCCACCACTCTCTGGCTGAAGAAAATTTCACAGTGGTTGCCACTTAACTAAAGATCTGAGCCATTGTGGAATTCACAAGTGAATTAAAAAGATCAGATTTCCTATCTCAGCCTCTGCTTTCGAGAAAACAAACCCAGCTTATCTTGACTCGCCTCATAACTGAGACTTTTTATTCCTGATCATACCATGGGGAATCTCCTCCAAGGCAATCACATCCTTCTGATAGTGTGGCCACCAGAACTGCACACTGTATTACTTCTGTGGCCAAGCCAATGTTTTATAAAGTTGTAACTATATTTCTTGCTTCCGCATTCTATGTCCTGGTTAATGAAGGCAAGCATTCACTCTGCCATCTTCACCACCCTGTCTACCTTTGAAGATGTTTGGACTTCTGAACCGAGGTTTCTTTGTTCCTCAGTACTTCCTAATGACCTACCATAATTGATCATATCCTTCTATTATCAGACACTCCAAATGCATGCATTCATACTTATCAGGAATAAAAACCATCTGCCATTACTCTGCCCAACGTATCAGCTGATTAATGTCAGACTGTAGCCTGAGACCATTCTCCTCACTATCAACAGCACCACTAATTTTCATGCCATTTATAAAATGTCTAATTCTAACTTCTATGGTCACATTTAAGTTGTCAATGTGTATAATTTGGAATTAAGAGCCTAATGATGATCATGAATCCATTGCTGATTGTCAGAAAAACCCACCTGGTTTACTAAAATCATTTAAGGAAGAAAACTGCTGTCCTTACCTGGTTTGGCTCGACATGACTCCAGACCCACAGGAATGTGGTTGACTCTTAACTGCCCTGTGAGCAATTATCGATTGATTGTCTAGTCAGCCTGAGAAAATAGACACTCAAGGTGTGAAAGTGCAAACGATAGTGCTGGAATTGTGACCTGAATCATTTCTGAGCTGAAATGCTTATTTCATCCAGACTGAAGCACTATAACATTTCTGCACTTGCCTGCATTACATACATACTGAATTATGCCTCAAAATGTTTCACAATGAAGAGGAAAGGAATATCGGGTGAGTGTTGGATGTGCATAAAGAGAGAAAAATGGAATAACTGTACTGAAGAGGAGCGATGTTAAAGGAGTTTGACAAGTCAACAGCAAGGTATTGAGGTGAGTGAAGCTACTGCTTTGTTGCTGGTGGAGATTAAAAGAAGAAGCTATCTGCAGAACACGATTGAAGAAAGACCATCCTCAATCGCATCTGATCTATCCATCCTTTCCCCTTTCCATCACTCACAACAGCATAGTCAGGTCCCCCTTGTCCTCACTTTTCATCCCATAAGCCTCCATATTGAAAGGGTCATTCTCCACCATTTCAGACAAGTACAGCAGAATGCCACAACCAAACATATCTTCCCATCCCTCCTCCTGTCTGTATTTCGCAGGTATTGTTCCCTTTGGGACACCCTAGTCCATTCCTCAACCACTAATACCAACCCCTGCTTCCCATAGTACCTTCCCATATCACCATAGAAGGTGCAACACCTGCCCCTTCACCTCCTCCCTGCTCACCATCCAAGGGCCTAAACAGTCTTTTTTAGGTGAAGCAGCATTTCACCTCCTCCAATCTTGTGTATTGCAATCGCTGCACCCAATGTGGCCTGCTCTACATTAGAGAAACCAAACACATACTGGGTGACTGCTTTGCAGAACACCTCTGGTTTGTGTGCAAGCAGGATCCTAAACTTCCCATAGCCCGTCATTATAACACAGCATCCTGCTCACATGCCCACATGTCTGTCCATCGGCATGCTGCAGTATTCCAGTGAATCACAGCGCAAATTGGAGAAACAATATCTCACCTTCAGACTAGGCACTTTACAGTCTTCTGGACTTGATACTGAGTTCAAAGCCTTCAAGTTGTGACACCACATTCCTTCCCTTTCTTTTAGCTTTGCTTGTTACATTCTCTGTAACAACGTCTTCTCCCCCTTCCCAGTGGGACTACCTGTTCTTCCCATTCTGGCAGAACAGACACAACAACGTTCTGCCATTCTCACATACCAATCACTTAATCTGAGCTATCAATGTCCTTTTTTCCCCGAGCACTCCAATCCCATCTTCAGCTCTAATGAAGAATCATCTAGACTCAAAAAGTTAGCTTGTTCCCCCTTGATGGATGCTGCCTGGCTTGCTATGATCTCCAGCATTTTTTGTTTTTAGTACAAATTCCAGCATTTACAGTAACTTGTTCCTGAAGAAAGAACAGATCTGAAAGGTCAATTCTGTTTCTCTCCCAACACTTGTTTCCAAGCCTATTACCTCCAACATCTTCTTTATACATTTCCTTCAATCTTACTTTGTCTTATAAATGTGCAAGTTTATCCCTGTAAAATCTGTTGGTACAAAGAGAGAAAGCTTACAGGAAGTAAGCGTGTATGACTAGATAGATCAGATACAGGCATTGACAGGAATTGGATGTGTTAGATTTAAAGTGTCTCCTGAGGCCGAAATATAGACTTAGGACAGCACACACATCAACCTGCATGGAAGGTGAATCTACCAAGGAATTGAGCATTCACAAGATTACTTTAATCTTTTATAGAGAAATTCAAAAATGAAACTAGTTTCCAACTGTACAGATACTTTATTTGCAGACCTTTTTTTCTTTATTATGCTTAAAACACTCTCTCGTATCCAGCAGTTCCATTTTCTCCCAATGGTGTCTTGTACTCTTCTCTGAAACAATACATGGACTTCACAAATCAAGCACAGTGTGCATTGTTCAGTTACGAGGCTCACATAATCAAACGCAGACAATAATTGAGAGCTATACGACGAGCAAAGCTTTAACACTTTGAAATGGCGGATACCATGAGATAATTACATTCATGATAGTGTGAGTTCTGAAACATCACAAGTATACACTTTATTGATTAGACAAATCCTTTGGTTATTTCTTCTGGCCAGGGTGTTTAATTCCTCAATTAATCTCACCAACTTATTCCAACTCAAGTGTTAATATGAATTGTAAACTTATAACGAGCTGTTAGTCTGATTTGACTCTTTGTAACTTCCATTATCCGTATCCACTCACTTATATTGTCAAAGTTTCTGTTTAGGTGCTATTAGCTTTGATTCTAAGTTTTAGTTCATGAATTTGATTTGCTTTTTAAGTGGTTAGCAAGAAATTGTTAATTCTTAGGTGTAGGGGTTTGCACAGATTCTAGTGGAGGTTTGAGGGTGTATGCTGAAAATGTGTTGCTGGAAAAGCGCAGCAGGTCAGGCAGCATCCAAGGAACAGGAAATTCGACGTTTCGGGCATAAGCCCTTCATCAGGAATCAACTTTGATTCCTGATGAAGGGCTTATGCCCGAAACGTCGAATTTCCTGTTCCTTGGATGCTGCCTGACCTGCTGCGCTTTTCCAGCAACACATTTTCAGCTCTAATCTCCAGCATCTGCAGACCTCACTTTCTCCTTTGAGGGTGCATGTGTTATAATAAACTGAAATACTATGATTACTATATTATAATTCTCATAAGTCAAATTTGGTCATTCACCATTCTGAAGCAGAAAGTGGGTGGTAATCCCCAGATAGTTCTTGGAAGAGGAGTTATGGTGAAGAGTTATGAATTCACCTGGTGCCCTTGATGAATATCCTTGTCAGGGTTTATACAAAAGCATTCTTATGCCTACTTTGTTGATGCTTACTGAAATATTACTGGCTAGCAGCCAATCCTGAAAAATGCTACTCTCTTAATTGTCATCTTCTAAACATTTCTTGTGGGCGCATCAGAAGGAGTAAAAACAGGTGTAAGCCTTCTTTGCGCACGTCTATGATTTATTAAATGATTATCTTGTGAAAATGGCTCATAAGGGAGTCGTTAGAACAATGTTGCTGAGAAGTGTCTCCTGGGCTTCGTAAATATAATGCAGTTTTCTTCTGCAAGTGCTGGAAAGTTCCACAACTTTGCAGCTAAAAATAAGTTGCAAAGATACAAATGAGACAATTATGAAAAATATCATCATAAATTCCTTGTTGGATTCTAATTCTTTGTCACACACATTACCCGTTAGCTCAAACATTTATCATACTGATACACCTAATAAGAAGTTTTCTTTTGTGCACAGACAGTTAATTATACTTTGAATAAAACCCAGTCTTAACGGCTCCCTTGCAGCACACTGATTAATGGCACTGCCCATTCCTACTATAACGCTATGCTTTGCAAGCCAACATGTCCCAATTGGAGCAGAGTTAGCTAATCTCCGCACAGTCAGTAATTGTGGTCCAGCAATTCCCCTTAATGTTTTTGCACTAGAAAAACAAGAATAAACAGATCAGGTTCCAACTCTTGACTGCTGTGTGGGGACTCTTGCTTGACCATGTGAATGGAAACATCTGGCTCTATTTTAAAATTGGTCAGTTAACAATAAATAGGTCTATGTGAAGAAAAGATGCAATAATTCAGTTGACTGTAGCATTCATAGTCACAAAATAGGAGGTAATGTACAAGAAAAGCATGTCTTCAGAAACCTGAAAGTATATACGATACATGTAATTGGTGGGCTAGGCTTCTTCCTGGAAACTCTGGTGAGTATGTGGTGTTTTAGGCTTCTTACTGAGACTTACTTGTTCCAGGCAATGATTCAGAAAAGAATGATGCCATTGTTGCATGGTGTAAGTTGACCATCACAACCTGTTTAGGTTGTGAGCCTGCAGAAGGGATGCAGAGATTAAAAAAAACAGAAAATGCCAGATAAACTCAGCAGGTCTAGTAGCATCAGTGAAGAGACACACAGTTGATGCTTTGAGTCCAGTGATCAAAAAGTAAGATATAAAATAGGCAGACATGTGAGGTTTGAAAAGGAGAAAATGGATCTGTTCTGCTGAAAAGAAAGCCAACAAGCTACAATCAAATCATGTTTGAGGGAATGTGAGAGTGATGGAATTTTGTTGGAAGACTGTCGCAGACAAAGGATGGAAATATTCACCTGGGAGCAAGGTTATTGAAATGGTGAAAGAAGCAGGAGGACTGAATCATAGCAAGATCACTGTCCATACCAGGCAGGAAGGGTGCAAAAAGTCACTGACTAAGGATATAGGGTAACCATCTAGGACTGAGATGAGGAGAAACTTTTAACTCTGAAAGTTGTAATTCTTGGAATTTACTACCACAGAAAGAAATCAAAGGTAAAACATCATATAATTTTAAGAAGGAGTTGGATATAGCACTTAAGGCTAAAGGGATCAAAGAATATGGGGGAAAAGAGGGAGCAGGCTATTGAGTTGGATAATCTGCCTTTATCATAATGAATGACAGAGAAGGCACAAAGGGCCAAATGGCTTAGCCCCGTCCCTATTTACTGTTCCTAAAATATCAAAGGTGTAGCTAAATATAGAATTTATTCCTGATGAAGGGCTTTTGCCCGAAACATCAATTTTGCTGCTCCTTGGATGCTGCCTGAACTGCTGTGCTCTTCCAGAACCACTAATCCAAAATCTGGTTTCCAGCATCTGCAATCATTGTTTTTACCATAGAATGGTTGGTGGTCTAGAGCTGCGGTGGAATTAAGGGACACTTGAATTGACAGGAGGAAGCCAGGCATTGAAAACAGACAATTGGGAGCAAAAGGGGCAAGTATATTGCAGGGAGAAGGGGGGGAGAAGGAATGGTGCGAGGTGAATGTTAACAAGAGGGAACTTAATGGCTTCACAATGTGAGCTTGTGAGGGGGTCATGCAGTTTGAAATGAAAAAGGGGAAAATCAGGTTAGGTTGGGCTTTGGGAACTTGAAGGATGGACCCAGCAGAAGAGCAGGAAGCCTTACATAAGGATCCATTATGTCTAAGGGAGAATGAAGGTTACAGTAAGGATCCATTATGACCAAGGGAAAGTGAAGGCTAACTGACGTGATGCCACAAGAAACTATAAGACCATTCATAATCATGAGGTTAAGGTTGTGGGAATTCATTAGGCAACGCAGGAAAATTAAAGGAGAAGGAGGAAGGTATCAAAAGAGAGACGAGGTAGAAATAGAGTAATTATAGAGAGGTAGGGAAAAAGTTAAAAACCAGGACCTCATTGGTGATAATCTCCAGATCATTCCAGTGCCACAAGCTAGTGAGGTTAAGAGTAGAGGTTATGGCAGATTAATGCATCCTAAAGAATTGATGCAGGGGGCAGTGATTCAGATTTTTACATCATTAGGATCTTTTCTGGGGCAGAGGTGATCTGTTCAAGAGGGATGGTTGCACCTGAACTGGAGGGGGACCAATAACTTAGTGGCCATGTTTACTAGTGCTGCAAGGGAGGGTTTAAACTAGATTGGCAGAGGGGTGGGATTCTCCACAGCAGGGAGGCAAGTGAAGAGACAGATCAAGGTGGAACACGACAGGGAGCAAGGAATGCCTGTTGGATTAATTTGCATTTATTTCAATGCAAGAGGGCTGACAGGTAAGGCAGGTGAACTCAGGGAGTGGATAGGTGTGGGATTGGGACATTATTGCCATTAAAGAAACATGGCTAAGAGAGGACAGGACCGGCAGCTTAATGTGCCAGGGTACAGGTGCTTTAGGCAGGACAAAGGTGGTGGAAGGAGGGGAGGGGGAGTTGCATTTTTGATTAAGTATCAGCAGTCATCAGAGATGAAATAACTGAAAGATCATCCAGTGAGGCTTTGTGGGTGGAGCTAAGAAATAAGAAGGGGATGGTGACATCTTTGGGGTTGTACTATCGGCCCCCAAATAGTCAACGGGAATCAGAGGAACAAATATGCAGAGAGATTGGGAAGACTTCCAGGAGCAATAGGGTTGTCATAGTAGAGGATTTTAATTTTTCCTGACATGACTAGGACTGCCATAGCATTAAGGGCTTAGATGGGGTGGAATTTGCTAAATGTGTTCAGAAAAGTTTCCTCAAGCAGTATATAGAGGGTCCTCAGGGGCAAAATTTGACCTACTCTTGGGAAATAAGGCAGGACAGGTGATGGAGGTAACAGTGGCGGGGGGCGGTGGGGAGGGGGATGGGGGGAGGGAGGGGAGCACTTTGGCACCAGTCACCATAGGTCTATTAATTTTAAAATAGTTATGGAGAGGAACAACACTGGTTCATAAGTTCAAGCTCGAAATTGGGGCAAGGCAAATTTTGATGGAATTAGACAGGAGCTTGCAGGGATTGATTGGAGTAGTTTGTTTTCAGGCAAAGGGACCTCTGGCTAGTGGGAGGCATTTAAAATTGAAATAGCTAGAGTTTAAGAGAGAGTGTGAGGGTGAAGGACAAGATTGGCAGGAATAGGGAACCCCGGATGACAAGAAATATTGAGGCTTTGATGAGAAAAAAAGGTGTGGCTCAGCTACAGGCAATTGGGATCAAGGGAATCCCTGGAGGTATGTTAGGGCTACAGGAGTTTACTGAAGAAGGAGATCAGAAGGGTGAAAAGGGGGCACGAGATACCTTTGGCTGAGAAGATTAGGGTGAATTCAAAAAGATACTTTAAGTATATTAAAGGAAAAAGGATAACTAAAAAGAGAATAGGATCCCTCAAGTGCCAAAGTGGAAATGTATGTAGGACTGCAGGAGATGGGCAAGGTCTTCAATGAATATTTCTCCTC
This sequence comes from Hemiscyllium ocellatum, assembly GCF_020745735.1. Taxonomy (NCBI): domain Eukaryota; kingdom Metazoa; phylum Chordata; class Chondrichthyes; order Orectolobiformes; family Hemiscylliidae; genus Hemiscyllium; species Hemiscyllium ocellatum. The sequence goes on from NC_083401.1 coordinate 55,428,006, forward strand.
TGTATTTACCATAGAGAAAGATCTGAAGACTTGGGAACTTGGAGAAATTAGTGGTCATATCTTGGGGACAGTCCATATCACAGTAGAGGAGGTATTGGATGTATGAAGGTGAATAAATCTACTGGTCCTGACCAGAGATATCCAAGAACATTGTAAGAGACTGAAGAAGAAATTGTGGAACCCTCGCTAATATTTTTCCATCATTGTTATCCACGGGTGAGGCCCTGGAAGACTGGAGGGTAGTAAATGTTGTGACATTATTCAAGAAGGGCTGTAAAGAAATGCCTGGGAACTCTAGACCAGTAAGTTTAACATTTGTAGTGAGTAAGTTACTTGAGAAGATTCTGAGAGATAAGACATACATGGATTTGGACAGATAGGGTTTGATTAGGAGCAGTCAGCACAGCTTTGTGAGTTGAACATCATGCCTCACAAATTTGTTAGAGTTTTTTGATGAAGTGACCAGGAAAGTTGACAAGGCCAGGGTGGTAGACATAGTCTATATGGATGTCAGAAGGCCTTTGATAAGATTCCACATGGTAAGCTACTCTGGAAGGTTAGATAGTATGGAATGCAGGGTAAGCTGGCATATTGGATACAAAATTGTCTTGATGATAAGTAGCAGAGGGTAAGAATGGAAGGATGCGTGTTGGATTAGAGGCCTGTGACTAGTGGAGTGTCTCAGGGGTCAGTACTGGGTACCATTTGTTAACTATATCATACACTTGGATGAGAATGTACAAGGCATGATTAGTAAGTTTGCAGATGACAGTAAAATAGATGGTATCACAGATAGTGAGGAAGGTTATCAGAAATTGTAGTAGGACCTTGATCAGCTGGGGAAGTGGGCTGAGAAAGGGCAAATGGAATTTAATATAGATAAGTGTGAGGTCTTGCAATTTGGAAAGTCAAATCAAGGTAGGAGTTTCATGGTGAATGGCTGAACCTTAAGGAGTGTAGTGGAACAGAGGGACTTTGGAGTTCAGGTGCACAGTTCTCTGAAAGTGGAGTCACAGGTAGACAGGGCAGGGAAGAAGGCTTTTGGCACACTGGCTTTCATCAGTCAGGGCATTGAGTATAAAGGTTGGGAAGTTATGTTGCAATTGTACAGGACACTGGTGAAGTGACACGTGGAGCACTGTATTCAGTTTTGGTCACCTTGTTATAGGAAGGATGTTATTAAACTGGAAAGAGTGCAGAAGAAATTTACAAGAATTTTGCCTGGACTCAATGGTCTGAGCTATAAGGAAAGTTTGGACAAGCCAGGACTTTTTCTTTAGAGCGCAGGAGGCTGAGGGGAGACCTTATTGAGATGTATTAGACTATGAGGGCATAGAAAGGGTGAATGCACTCAGTCTTTTTCCCAGGGTTGGTGAGTCAAGGACGAGAGGTCATTAGTTTAAGGTTAGAGGGGAAAGAATAAAAGGGAATCTGAGGGACAACTTTACACAGAGGGTGGTACACATTTGGAATGAGCTGCCAGTGGAAGTGGTTGAGGCAAGTACATTAAACAAATTTAAAAGACATTTGGACACCTACATGGATAGGAAAGGTTTAGAAGGATATGGACCAAGAGCAAGGAAATGGTGCTATTGTGGATGGACATTTTGTTTGCCATGGACCAGTTTGGGCCAAAGGGTCTGTCTCAGTGCTGAAGGACTCTATGACTCTTAGGTGTACCATCAGATCTCATGCAGCAATTAGTTGCTGATATTTTGAAGTAGAAGTGTGAGAGGCACCAAGCATAGATCCATAAGCTGCCAGATGTCTCACTGACCCAGGTCTGTGCTAAGCAAAGAGAAAACAATTCAATAAAAGTGCACCTGCACTCACTTATGGATTGATGCTGAAATGATATGCTCAAGGCACTATAAAAACTTTTATACTCTCTAAACATCAAACAGGTCAGATGAAGCATTGAAGCCTGAACTGAACGATAATTCCAAATGAACAGCATGAAGGTGGTGTGGCACTGGGGAAGAGAGGAGTGCTGCTTCAACATTATACCTTGGAGGAGCCTTCACTGTCCTGAGTGGTTGAATCTGAATGTCATAGAGATGATGTTATCAACAAGCTGCCAGTTCAAAATGATGGGAGGTGAAGGCCTTGTGGTATTAACACTGGTCTGTTAAACCAGAGACCCAGGTAATATTCGTGGGACTTGGGTTTGAATCTTGCTATGGCAGATGGTGAATTTGATTTCAATAAAAATCTGGAATTAAGAGTCGATTGATGACCATGAATCCATTGTCAATTGTCAGGAAAAACTCCATCTTGTTCACTAATGTCCTTTAGGGAGGGAAAGTACCATCCTTACCTGGTCAAGCCTACGCGTGAATCCTGACCTACAGCAATGTGACTGACTCTTAACAGTTAGGATGGGCAATAAATGTTTGTCTGGCCAGCAATGCCCTCATCTCATGAATGAATTTTTTTTAAAAAGTCTGTGCTATTTCAGGGGACAAGGAAAAAACCATCAGGAGTTGGAATGATCTTGGACACATATATGGATTGCAGTGAACTGCTAAGGGCTACAGATTCCTTGCACATGGTTGCATGCCTGAGACAGCAACCAATCATGGGCCCTGCAGGATGGGTCTCGTCATCTTGGTTTAGGGACAGGGCAGGTTTCACCAGATATGAGTCAACTGATAAGGGCCCAAATGCTATGAGGAAGAAACCAATCTGCGAGTTCCTGTGATTTATTCACAGATCAATGCTTTCCATTTGAAGTATTTGCCCAAGTGAACCTCGCAGCTGTATCAGTTATGGTCTGCCTAAGAAAGAAAATGTGAAGGGAGGCCAAGGGCAGGAGCAACAGAATTTTTTTTCATCCCAAGAAAGGTATTCCACACATCACAGATAAAGTGAAGGCAGATGTTGCAAGGAAGAAACCACAAGAGTTAATTTCATTGATTACAGCCCATTAAATAGTATTCAGTTGTAGTCACTGTTCCTGAATCAAATGAGGCTATTATAATCTGTGCGGCCTGATACAAGTCAACACATCACTACAACACACACTCGATTCAATGTTATCAGTTGATGATAACCAAACTAAACTGTTGAAAAATATAATTCTCAAAATTAGATGCTATCAATAGTATTTGACATGTCTCTTTGGACCAGGTGCCAAGGTTACTCACTGTTTTTATCAGGCTATTTGACAATTATTGCTTCACTAATACTAAACAACAAGTGTGAATTTGTAAAGTGCATGTTCAAATCTATAGGTCACATAGTGCATAGTCAATAAAAAGTGAAGCTGGAAAGGCACAACAGGTCAGGCAGCATCGGAGGAGGAGAGTCAACGCTTTGGGATGGGACCTTCACACTGTGCAAACCATATGAATAACAATTGATCCTCAGAAAACTAAGGTAATCAGATAGCATCCACAATTCTGGAACATAACTAGAGCCATAAAGATTCCTGAGAGAAAGTGAGGACTGCAGATGCTGGAGAGTCAGAGTTGAAAAGTGCAGCACTGGAAAAGCACAGCAGGTCAGGCAGCATCCAAGGAGCAGGGGATGTTTCAAACGCCTAACAAAGGGCTTATGCCCGAAACATCAACTCTCCTGCTCCTCGGATGCTGCCTGACCATACTTTTTGACTAGAAAGACTCTTGAGATGGTTCACCAAGTAGGATAACTCATACCACAGTAATAAATAAGACATTGAGAGAGCTGATGAGACAAGGTCAACAGTGATGCTAGAATGTTCAGTAGAGAAATTATTTCAAAAGGTTTAAGAAGTTGTCATTTTCTCTTGACGTATTAGCACATGGTGACCACCAATAACAATAAGCAAGATTGATTAACCCACAGATTTGGATCAGTGTTGCGATAAGTGCAGACAAGCAGGAGGCTGGAAGAACACAGCAAGCCAGGCAGCATCAGGAGGTGGAAAAGTCAATGTTTTGGCTGCAAGATGAATGTATTACACCAACAGAGACAAAAAACATATATGCCACAATTGGAAAAAAAAGCTTGCTGGTAATGTGAGTATGCAAGATGTTCTCCCATTAAGTTATGAAGCTAAATTTTTGTAATAAACTAATCGTTTAAAATATGTTTTATCTTCTAAATATCAAGCAAATTGCAGCAACACTGCCTTGCATTATGATTCAGATTGTGTTTGATGAGATATATCACAACTGTGAAGTACATACAAAGGACATATCAAAAACTTATGCATACTTTATCAAGATCTAAAGAGGCAGACAAGCAGGACTGGGAGTTTGTAGCAGAAGTAGAAACATACACATCATCAGTAACAAACCATTTAATAGCATTGGGAAAAAAAAGTAAAGAGATTAGTGAAACTCCAAATAGCCATGAACAACGTCTCCAAATGAGAAGATATTGCTAGGGTGGATGTCAGCATATAGCCCAGCAAACTTACATTACAACAATTGAGCAATGAAAGCATCACACAATCATAAGTGATATTTTAGTCTTTAATGGAAGATTGGTAATATTTAACACAGATTAGATTGATATTCTCCAAATATAATATCAGAATCATCTTGGAATACCATAATGAAGAGCAAGAGCACTTCAGTGTGTTTAGTGACCAGGAGTTGCTCATTCTATGGAGGAAATGATATCGAATTGCTAAAATCTGGACAGTCAACAGTTAGGAACAGAAAGAACCCTTATTGCCATCATTAGCTCTAGCAAGGCCTTGGACTGGGCTTGTTCGCGTTTAAAAATAAAGTATTTATCATTATTATTGACTGTTAGTCAAGTTGGATTGAGATAAATTGTTACATAGTATCATAGCAAACACAGTGATAAAATCATTAAAACTAATCCATTCAACTCATGCATTTGATAATGACTACAGTGAACATATGAGCAATTTAGAGTATTGCCAAAACAAAGGTCTCATTCGTGTTTTGAGTTTACCTCACTACGGGAAGAGGAGTTTGAACTGAAAAAAGAATGTGTGAAAAACAGTGATGACATTACTTTGGCTGGTTTGAGTTCTAGATCATCACCATTGCAAAATGGATTAGCCCCAGCAGAGTTGAAGGGTAGTGGTGACATCGTGATCATGTCACTGGGCTAATAAACAAGAGTCGTAGGCCAAGACTCTGAGGAAATGGGTTAATTTCTCACTATGGTAGATGGTGAAATTTTAATTAAAACAAAAAAAAATCTGGAATAAATAACTAGTGTAATGTTGACCATGCAACCATTGTTTTTTATTGTAAAAAAGACTATCTGCTTCACTAATGACCCCTCAGGGAGGGAAATCTTCCCATGCATGTGCCTCCAGGCAACAATTTGGTTAAATCACTACTATCCTTGTGCTTGGCCCTAATGAGCCAATCAGTTCAAGAAGCAATTAAGAATGGACAATAAAAGCTGACCCAGACAGCCATGCCCATATTCTATCAACACATAATTTTAAAAAACCTGTTGATTAGGATAAGATAACATACATGGCTTCCATCACTGTTTGGAAAAGCAAAGCCTCATATTAACTTGGAGAACCATAAATGAGAGCGAAAACACAAAGAGTCCAAAGAGAAAAACAATGAGGAACCTCAATATTACCATTGAGTGAAGGAGTGACCAATTTCTCAGCAGCAGAAGGAGGATGGATCCAAGACCAAAAAGTGACTGTTGTTGAGAAACAGAAAAGCCAAAATCATTTTTTTTTGGAAGCATCACAAATTAGGAGAAATCGGACAGCCTTAGTATCCTTGGAAGGAAAAGAAAAACAAACTTGGACATACTACACTGAACTTATAGAAGAGTGGAGACCAAGAAATGCACATTGAAGCTGGGAGAGGGGAGAGAAAGCTGTCTTGGGAGTCAGTCAGGTGTCTCCCTACAATCAGTCAAAGGCACCAGACCAGGGATTTGAACATAGTCAGTCAGCCACCTGGGGTGGTCACAGTCAAGAGTTTATATCAATATCATCTGGGGAGCAGGCCATGATCATTCCCACAGCTCCAGGCCACCACACATTATTGCTAAAAGAGTTAAAGAATTATACAGAAATCAGTCAGGAACCCAAAGAATCCCTACAGGCTATTCAGCCCATTGATTCCACACCAAGTGTCTGAAGAACATCCTACCCAGATTCACCTCCCCCCCCCCCCCCAAATCCCTGTATTCCCTATGACTAACCCACTTAGCCTGCACACTATGGTCAATTTAGCATGGCCAATCAACCTAACCTGCACATCTTTGGACTGTGGGAGGAAACTGGATCATCCAGAGGAAACACACGCAGCCAAAGGGCGAATGTGCAAACTCCATACAGATGGTCGTCCAACGCTGGAATCAAACCCAGGTCTCTGGAGCTGTGAGGCAGCAGTGCTAACCACTGAGCCACGGTGCCAATATAATCATTGATTAGCTGGGTTCTACTTGGTCAGGAGGCATGGGCCACCATCAGTGCTGGGCTGTCTGTTCATTGGTTTATTAGGAACCACTGCTGTGGTGGAGAAGTTTAATAAGTCAATTCTGTGGATTGGAGCCAGCAATTGGGGATGCAGATAGGTTAAGAATTGTGACTGAGTGCAATTCAAGATCAAAAAGGAGAGACAATGTGCATTGGATGTCACCAGTTACTGCATTGCAGGAGGGGCATTCATCAACAACCATCAAACCCTGACTTTAAGGGGAAAGGGCAGTGCATGGTGTTGGTTGGCATCACCAACTAAACTATAGGTGATGTTGAGAGAAAAAAAGACTTAAATGGAAGTTTTGGGGTTTGAATGTGTAAAGCTCATAACTGATGAATCAACAGGGAGTGCAAGGAAGAAAGGAACCTGAATATTTTACCATGGTGCTGCCTGGACTGGAGGGCTTATCTTATGAAGAGAGGTTGACTGAGCTCAGACATTTTTCATTGGAGAAAAGGAAGAGGAGAGGGGACCTAATTGAGGTACACAAGATGATGAGAGGCATAGATAGAGTCGATAGCCAGAGACTATTTCCAAAGGCAGAAATCACGAACACGAGGGGTCACAGTTTTAAGCTGGTTGGAGGAAAGTATAGTGGGGATGTCAGAGGCAGGTTCTTTACACATAGAGTTGTGAGAGCATGGAATGCGTTGCCAGCAGCAGTTATAGAGGCAGGGTCACTGGGACATTTAAGAGACTATTGGACATGCATATGGTCACAAAAATTTGAGGGTGCATACATGAGGATCAGTGGTCGGCACAACATCATGGGCTGAAGGGCCTGTTCTGTGCTGTACTGTTCTATGTTCTATGTTCTGTGTTCTATGTTCTATGTTCTATGTTCTATTTAGTCATGTAAGAACCTCCTTATGGGTTTAAAGGTTTTGGCCCTGATATCAATAGAATGAAACAACTTGGATACAGTTCCACTTAATATGGTACTGCTTTATTATTCTTTCAGGCAATAGTACATTCTCGCAATGAGAATGGCTGATTAGAAGTGTCATGAAACAAGTTTAATCTCAGATAGCCAATCTATCAACAGATCTTCTGGCATATTTTCAGAACAGGGGTGTGGTGCTAGAAAAGTACAGCCAGTCAGGCAGCATCCGGGGAGCAAGTGAATTGACGTTTCGAACATAAGCCTTTCTGCACCTGCAGTCCTCACTTAACAGAGCAGTTAACCAAACTGCTTAACCTTAGCTGTAACAACACATCATTTAAAATCTCTTTTCTTGATACTTCTCTTGCTATGATGGTGCTATGCAAGGTATCACCTTTATTTAATTTCAAAAATATACTTTATTCATAAAATAATTTGATGGTCTGTACAGTTGGTCATGCCATACATATGTAAACATTTACATACAGAGATCAGAATTTATCATTTTTATACACAGGTCGGTACGTTTATCAATCATATGCCCATATATTTAGCTGAGGCGTCAGCAGAGCCCAAATGATTGCATGGGCCCCCTGTTCTTCTTAGGCAAACAGATGCTACACAGTGGTCTTTCCCCACCGTGCCTTGGCGGCAGCTGCCCCAAGCTTCAGCACGTCCCTCAACATGTAGTCCTGGACCTTGGAATGTGCCAGTCTGCAACACTCAGTTGGGATCAACTCCTTCAGCTGGAAGATCAACAGGTTTCGGACCGCCTAGAGAGCGTCCTTCACCGAGTTGATGATCCTCCAGGCACAGTTGATGTTTGTCTCAGTGTGCGTCCCGAGGAACAGGCTGTAGAGCACGGAGTCCCGCATTACGGCGCTGCTCAGGACGAACCTCGACAAACACCACTGCATTCCTCTCCAGACTTCCTCTGCATAGGCACATTCCAGAAGGAGGTGTGTGACAGTCTCGATCCTCCCTGCAGCTGCTTCGAGGGCAGCGTGCGGTGCGGCTGAGAGTCCGGGCGTGCATAAAGGATCTCACAGGCAGACCCCTTCTAACCACCAGCCAAGCCATGTCTTGGTGTTTGTTGGAAAGCCCTGGCGATGAGGCATTCTGCCAAATGGTTTTGACAGTCTGCTCAGGGAACCGCTTGATAGGATCCACCCTCTCTTTATCCCGAAGGGTCTCAAGGACACTGCGCGCTGACCATTTCCTGATGGACTTGTGGTCAAAGGTGTTTTTCTTCATAAACTTCTCCACGAAGGACAAGTGAGACGGAACGGTCCAACTACTCGGAGCGTTCCGCGGCAGTGAGGCCAGACCCATCCTTCGCAACACCGGGGACAGGTAAAACCTCAATACGTAGTGACACTTGGTGCTTGCATACCGGGATCCACGCACAGCTTGATGCAGCCACACACAAAGGTGGCCATCAGGGTGAGGGTGGCATTGGGTGTATTTTTTCCCCCGTTGCCCAGATCTTTGTACAGCGAGTGTCTTCGGACCCAGTCCATCTTTGACCTCCATATAAACTGGAAGATGGCCCGGGTGACTGCAGCGGCACAGGTTCTGGGAATAGGCCAAACCTGTGCCACGTATAACAGCAATGACAGTGCTTCACACCTGATGACCAGGTTTTTTCCCGCGATGGAGAGCGACCGTAGTTTCCATCTGCCCAGTTTCTGCCTCACTTTGCTGATACGCTCCTCCCAAGACTTGGAACACATCCCAGACCCCCCCAAAACAAATACCCAGTACCTTCAGGTGAAGGTGAAGGGGATCGAGGGTTGGTCAGCCCAGTTCCTGAAGAGCATGGCCTCGCTCTTGCCTCGGTTTACCTTGGCCCCCGAGGCCTGTTCGAACTGGTCACATATGCACATGAGTCTGTGCATGGACAGCAGATCCGAGCAGAAAACGGCAATGTCATCCATGTACAGGGAGGCCTTGACCTGCAGGCCCCCGCTGCCAGGAATAGTCACCCCTCTCAGGCTCACATACTTCCTGATGGACTCGGCAAATGGCTCTATGCAGCACACAAAGAAGGCAGGAGAGAGAGGGCAGCCCTGCCTGACTCCAGATCTGACTAGGAAGCTATCTGATTCCCACCCATTGATTGAGACTGCACTGACAATGTTGGTGTAGAGCAGTCTGATCCAATTGCAAATTCCCTCCCCAAAACCCATTTTGGAGAGAACATCTTTCATATACCCGTGTGATATCCTGTCAAAGGCTTTCTCCTGGTCCAGGCTGATCAGGCAGGTGTCCAACCTCTGTCCTGCACGTAGGTGATAGTATCCCTGAGGAGTGCGAGAACACTCAGCGATCTTCCTGCCCGGTACAGCACAGGTTTGGTCAGGGTGAATCACCAATCCCAGAGCAGACCTGACCCGGTTGGCGATTACCTTTGACAGAACTTTGCAATTCGCATTCAACATTGAGATTGGTCTCCAATTTTTGAGTTCCTCCCTCTCCCCCTTCTGCTTGTAGATGAGGGTGATGATGCCTTTCCTCATGGATTTACTCATGGTACCTGCCCGAAGCATACTGATATACACCTCCAGCAGATCCTGGCCAATCAAGTCTCACAGAGCAGAATAGAGCTTGACCGGTAAGCCGTCCCTTCTGGGAGTTTTATTCTTTTCAAAGGACTCAAGGGCCTTGGTCAGCTGGTTCAGAGATAGCGGCTGGTCCAGCCTCACCTGTGTTCTGTCATCTCAGACCTCCGTGGTAGAGGACAGGAACGACTGGGAGGCTGCAATGCTGGTTGGCTTTGCGTCATACAGACTGGCATAGAAGGATTTGCTGATCCTCATGATGTCAGCCTGAGATGACGTTATCGAGCCATCTTCTTCCTTCAGGCTGCTGAGCATGGAGCTCTCTTTGTGCACCTTCTGGAAGAAGAAACGTGAGTGCGTCTCGTCCTGCTCCACCGAGCGGACCCTGGACTAGAAGATTGTCTTGGAAGCCTCCGAGGCAAAGAGCGAGGCTTGCTGGCCCTTCACCTCCTTGAGGTCCTCCGTGGCATCGACCCCCATTGTCTGCAGCAGGAGCATGTTTTGCATACTTTCCTAGAGCTGGGACAATTTTGCCTGCTTCTCTCTTGCCTCCTGAACACCTTTGAGGATGAAGAACCTCTTGATGTTCCCTTTTACTGTTTCCCACCAGTCGCTGGGAACTCAAAGAGGGGCTTCACGGTTCTCCAACCTGCGTAGTCCATCTTGAGCTCCTCAATGTTTCCCGGGGTCAAGAGCTTTGTGTTCAGCTTCCACATTCCCATACCAGCCCGCTGTTCATCCTGTAGGTGACAGTCGGCCAGCAGGACGCAATGGTCAGAGAAGAACACCGGCTTGACGTCGGTGGATCTGACCGAGAGCATTCGGGACACAAACAGGTAATCTATCCTTGAGCGGATAGACCAGTCTGCCCATGACCCTACACAAGGTATCACCTAGTTTTGTCCCATTTAATTTGTTTTCAGTTATATCACAATTCACTGTTCACAGCAATGCCCAAATGTATTCTTTCTAGCCTCTCTTCAAAGTTATGCTTGAATAAACACATTCCTGAAGAAGGGCTCATGCCCGAAACATCGATTCTCCTGCTCCTTGGATGCTGCCTGACCTGCTGTGCTTTTCCAGCAACACATTTTTAGCTTTGAAGAAACACAGGCAGCTGTCAGTGGTGTTATTTCCAATTCCCTTATCTTTATAGTCACAGAAACAAGTTTGCCAACAGATCTTTTATACTTCCCAGATCTTTGGCAGAAATTACCCTGTTGCCATACCCACCATGTAAATCTGCAATCAAGATATCAATTTGTCTTCAATCCCCATCCGTGAGATGTACCATGATACAAACTCAGCAAACAGAACTTCCCCAAAACTAGTTTACATTTATCAATAGGCAATAAATTAAAGCCAACTTACACGATTCTCAGTGATTAATGCAATGCAAGAGTAAGTAATGCATTTGTTTACAGAATGTGTGTGTGTATCCCATTGTTATCTTCAATCCTCCAAATCACAAATACACACACAAATGAAAACTGGCTGACACCAGACCTGGAGTGAACAGTGTAAGCTTTCTTCTCTGCCTAAAGACATAGGCTCTGCTTGTGAGTTATGTGATATCATTCATGGTGCAATAGCATTCATCAGATCCTCACACTGAACAAGTTTAATGTATCTGTAATCATTGAATTCAGCATGAAAAAGCATGCAGTGACTATCTATGTCAAATGTAAATCCTGCCCACAAACAATCTTGACCATGTCATTTTTGATTGCAAATTGATTACAGCCATCTCTGTGAAGCAGCATTGATCACAGGCAACCTTTAAAATGTCACCTGCAGGTCACAATTCACCAAAACAAAAGTGACGAGCACAAGGACTTGGAACTGATTCCTCTCACCTTGAATTGTAAGTAGGTATGGTATCATATGCAATGCCACCTTTCTGGGTGATATTTCATAAAGTAATAAATGATTTTACCTGGGCAGTAAGGATGAGGGAGAGTTTGAGGACAAGGTTTCAGTCGGTCTACTGAACTTACAATCTCCCTCTGTATTCGTGTGTCTTGGCCTGTGTCACATATATCAGAATAAGGTTCACTCCATCAAAGGACCACAAACAGGCATTTCACAGCCCTCCTTGTGAGAGTCCTCCCTGTCCCACTGTATGGAAGATTATGCTAAGCAGTCATTTGTGTATGATGCAAACACTGACTGCTTACATTACTAAGGACATGTTCTGTTTCTGATATTCCTGATGAGGTCTGCTGGAACTGTGATCAATGGATCCAACCACAGTGGCGCTTATTATTACTGTGGTCACAGTGCAATGAAGATGCAGAAAATGTGAACAGAAACAGATGCACCAAAACTCCAAGACCAAGTATTGTGAAAAAGCCTCCACATGAAGAGGCCATTGCTGAAAGTCGCCTCAGCGTTCCTCCTGAACCTCTTCCACAATCTCTTCCCCTCAATGTCAGTTCATCCAGATGAGCAAGGCAGATTGCCACTGCAGATTGAGGACACAGTAATAGAATGGTGTCACAGATTGGAGTTGGGCCTGTGACCAGAAGGGTTAGCTGAGCCACTCTATTCCACCAGGATTACAGCTGCCCTAACATTTTATGGCTGCATCTAAGGATCCATTGAGGATTTTGTCGGATCATTCAATCCTTAACCCACAAATCCATTAAAGCTGTTACTGATGCACTCAGTGATCGTCACAAACAGGAGCAGGAAAACAGTGATTGTGATGGACTCTGAATAGGTGGGAGAGTGACAGCAGTCTTCTGAGGAGCACATTGGGCAGGAGGAATATCAACTTCAGCATGATAGAGCGGTGGACTGTCAGGTACAACAAGCCCAGTATAACTTAATTGACACCCACTCCTAACAGATGTGAGTTATATGAAGTCAACCATCATTGAATATAAATTCTTCACTGTTTGAAAGGCAAACAGTCCCTGTTCATGGAAGTACTGCTTTTGTTGTTATGGAACAGCACAAAAAAGCTGCATGTTGTCAAATGTTTGAAGGATTTTCTACATGTGAGGCTAGGAGAAAGTGAGGACTGCAGGTGTTGGAGTTCAAAGTCAAAAAGCACAGCCAGTTGACTCCTGCTCCTCGGATCTGCCTGACCTGCTGTGCTTTTCCAGCACGTGAGGCTCTTACATTAAACAATGGCAAGATATTATGTTCCATTGGCATGAGGGAAAGAGAAGCTTTCCCTCAAACTGAATTCTAACAAGGTGTTCTGTTAAGAATAAGAAATCGCTGTACTTTGGAAAAAAGAATACAGGCATGGAATATTTTCTAAACAGTGAAAAAATTCCTAAAGCCAAAGTACAAAGGGAGTGCTCGTCCAGGATTTTCTAACGGTTGACTTGCAGGTTGAGTCCGTGGTCAAGAAAGCAAATGTAATGTTGTATTTATCTCAAGAGGATTGGAATGTAAATCTTAGCAGGACTTATACACTTAATGGTAAAGTCCTTGGGAGTGTTGCTGAACAAAGAGACCATGGTTTGCAGGTTCATAGCTCCTTGAAAGTAGAGTCGCAGTTAGATAGGATAGTGAAGAAGGCGTTTGGTCTGCTTTCCTTTATTGGTCAGAGTATTGAGCACAGGAGTTGGGAGCTGAAAATGTGTTGCTGGTTAAAGTGCAGCAGGTCAGGCAGCATCCAAGGAACAGGAAATTCGACGTTTCAGGCACAAGCCCTTTGGCTGTTTTCCCTGGAGTGTTGGAGGCTGAGGGGTGACCTTATAGAGGTTTACAAAATTATGAGGGCCATGGATAGGGTAAGTAGGCAAAGTCCTTTCCCTGGGGTCTGGAAGTCCAGAACTAGAGGGCATAGGTTTAGGGCGAGAGGGGAAAGATATAAAAGAGTCCTAAGGGGCAACGTTTTCACACAGAGACTGATACGGGTATGGAATAAGCTGCCAGAGGAAGTGGTGGAGGCTGGTACAATTGCAACATTTAAGAGGCATTTGGATGGGTATATGAATAGGAAGGGTTTGGAGGGGTATGGGCCGGTGCTGGCAGGTAGGATTGGATCGGGTTGGGATATCTGGTTGACATGGACCGAAGGGTCTGTTTCCATGCTGTACATCTCTATGACTCTAAAAGCAGCGATGTGCTACTGAGACTTTATGAATCTCTAGTTGGGCCCCATTTAGAATACTGTGTCCAGTTTTGGGCCCCACAGTTCAGGAAGGACACACTGGCATTGGGGCTTATCCAGCGGAGATTCACATGGATAATCCCTGGAATGGTAGGCCTAACATGCAATGAATGGCTGAGGATTCTGGGATTGTATTCATTAGAGTTTAGAAGGTTGAGGGGAGGTCTGATAAAAACTTACAAGGTAATGCATGGCTTAGAAAGGGTAGACGCTGGGAATTTGTTTCTGTCAGTCGGGGAGTCTAGGACCCGTGGGTGCCGCCTTAGAATTAGAGAGGGTCAATTTAGAACGGAAATGAGGAGTCATTTCTTCAGCCAGGGAGTGGTGAGCCTGTGGAATTCATTGCCATGGAGCGCAGTGCAGGACAGACAGTAAATGTCTTCAAGGCAGAGATTGATTATTTCTTAATCTTGTAAGGAATTAAGGGATATGGGGAGAGTGCAAGTAAATGGCATTGAAATGCCCATCAGCCATGACTGAATGGCAGAAAGGACTCAATGGGCCAAATGACCTTACTTCCATTACTGTGTCTTATGGTCCTATGGTCTGTCCACTTTTTGTTGCAGCTGCAATTACTATGACAGTCAATCAGACAGGAAATAATGTAAAGAGGCAACACGTTTATGATTACGATCTTCCAGTGAACTGTCACCGTTAGTGTACCCTCAGAAGCTTTTTTTTGTTGTGGCTTCTCACTGTGGATATGATGAAGGGCTATTTCTGGTTGGCAATATTTGACCTTGGGTACAGCTGGGTTTTAAATACTTGTGACATGAATTGTGGAGGGTCCTGTCGCAGATTAGCACATGTTGGTGTGACACTGTCGAGACATATTTCATTCATAATGAGGGGAGTAGTGGAGGATTTTGTGAGAGAACTCAGTGGAGTTCAAAGAGTGAAACTCTGCGTGAAGCCCCATGGCTGGTGTTTGGTTAAATTTCATCCTATCTATTTTGAGACTGTTGTTTCTACTTGGCAGTTTTGGGTTCAAGTTGTGTATTTATCTTTTGTTTTATGAAAAATAATACAATATCGTTCTTCGTTATGTGATCAGATACCGATTATATCAACTAGTTCAGAACCAGAAAATAATTGATTTTGGATTATCCTTTCATTAATTCACAGACCTGAAAATTGTGCAAAATGCTGCTAATAACTCCTTTGGCATGCATATTTTGCATTCTCCTGTTTTTACTTCCCCATACCTATTGATTTCAAGTCTGCTTGATGTAAGTGTAAAAAATCTTCAAATTTTAATTTTATCTAATTTTTTTTTGTGAACGGAGCTTTATTTTTGTGATAAGAGAATTTAAATACTCATTACGTCAAGGAATAAGAAGGATTATATTGCAAACCATATGCCTGCTGATGATTAGATTAACTCTAATTTCATTTTATCTGTCATGGTTTTCTGCAGTGCCCTCAGGATATAAATTTAAAAAAAACCTTGGTGATTACATTGCTGTATCTATATTGTACTCTCCAGCTACTCGATATGAGAATGGGGACTAAGTTAGTGGCAGTTTCTTTCTACGGGGAGATTTCAGGAGAACAGTTTGGCTATGTTTTACCCTTGTATTGTTCACCAGCTGTTCCCCACCAACCCTACAGCTACCTTGTTATTAGCTACTTAGGCTGTTGGGAACTGTCAGTCACCATCTCAAAATCAATGTTGCAAAAGTAGAGCTTCGAGGAATAGTCCCCTGCAGAAAAGAACAGTTAATAGCTTCTGTAGAGAAAATCATAAACCTAAAACAGAGAGACTGTTTTATACATGCTGAATTGAAAAACAAATGCAACAACACATAAGTTGGAACATGATTTGGAGATGCCAGTGTTGGACTTGGGTGTACAAAATTAAAAATTAAACAACACCAGGTTATAGTCCAACAGGTTTAATTAGAAGCACACTAGCTTTTGAAGTGACACTCCTTCATTAGGTGGTAGTCTGATGAAGGAGCGTCGTTCTGAAAGCTAGTGTGCTTCCAATTAAACCTGTTGGACTATAACCTGGTGTTGTGTGATTTTTAACTAAGTTGGAACAGTTTAGCAAGTAAAGGTAATTGTAATCTCTTAATGATTTATAGACTTCTCTTTCAATATGATGGTCCTCTTTTGGAATGGTGCAGAATGTTTGCTCCGTCCAAGACGAATTTCAGATCCTTAAAATGCCACAATATATCCACTACCGTTATTACGAGGACCTGAAAAGTGACTATAGAGAGTTATCTTCAAAAGGCAGGATGAGGAGAATTGTAATCTCAGGATTACCGCAGGTGCCAAGGGCTAGTGAGGCTAGGAGCAGAGAGCGGGTGCAGCTGAACATGTGGCTGCAGAGCTGGTGTAGGAGGGACGACTTCAAATATGTGTATCACTGAGATACCTTCAAGGGAAGGTGGGACCTGTACAAGGAGGACGGGTTGCACCTGAACTGGAGGGGTACCAATATCCTTGGTGGAATGTTCGCCAGAGCTTTTTGGGAGGGTTTCAACTAGTTTCCGGATGGGAACCGGAGCTACTGGATCAGAGGACAGGGTAGCTGATGAGCAGGCAGATACAAAGTGCAGAGAGACTGTGAGGAAGGATAAACATTTGATATGTGTTATGGATTGGGCCAGACCACTCAAAACATTCTTAAGCAGGCAGCCCGGACCATAACTTTGTAATTTGTTTTGGTACGTGTACAGTGAAAATTACCTGAATTAAGTTAGCGAGGTTGACTATCAGGTTTTAAAACAGACAAAAATTTATTCACAAAATTACACAATGAAACACAAAGGACAGAACAAAAAATCCCTACAGAATCCAATCTATCCAAATTAGACTTAATTATGCTGTTCCAAATATATACAAGTCCCAATTAGTAAGCCCAATTTATAAACCAGTAGAGGTGGAACAGATGATTACAGGTTGAAGTTAGAAGGGCAAAAGGAAAGAGAGAGTTTCCACACAGCTCACTGTTGAACTATCAACTAGTTCTGGA
The DNA here is from genome assembly GCF_020745735.1 of Hemiscyllium ocellatum. Taxonomy (NCBI): domain Eukaryota; kingdom Metazoa; phylum Chordata; class Chondrichthyes; order Orectolobiformes; family Hemiscylliidae; genus Hemiscyllium; species Hemiscyllium ocellatum. The sequence continues at coordinate 55,444,987 of NC_083401.1, forward strand.
CGGAACTGCTCACCTAGAGAAATGACCACTTCCCTTTCATTGTACAGATCACTTTTAAAACATGACCACTTTGGTATGAATTCTCATCTGTTTAATATAAACAAAAGGCCTTTCAAAATCCTTTTCATTTCTGTACCAAACTAGCCTAATCGGAGCCCGGCCTTTTTTTGATCCCTCTGAAAAATATCAAGGACATGGTATCCTTGAGAAAAGTAACAGCTTTTAGAAAAAAAGGAACCAGCATTGTAACATAGGGCAAAGTTGCAGTCAGTGTGATGGGTTGAAGTGTGTCTAATTTAACACAAGAAGTGTCAGGAATAAGGGGGATGAACTTATAGCATGGATCAGTACCTGGAGCTATGATGTTGTGGGCATTATAGAGACTTGGCTATCACAGTGATAGGAATAGTTGTTGAATGTTCCATGGTTTAGATGTTTCAAAAAGAATAGGGAGGGAGGTACAAGAGGTGGAGGTGTGTCATAACCATAGAGTCATAGAGATGTACAACATGGAAACAGACCTTTCGGTCCAACCTGTCCACGCCGACCAGATATCCCAACCCAATCTAGTCCCACTTGCCAGCACCCGCCCCATATTCCCTCCAAACCCTTCCTATTCATATACCCATTCAAATGCCTCTTAAATGTTGCAATTGTACCAGCCTCCACCATTTCCTCTGGCAGTTCATTCCATGCACGTACCACCCTCTGCGTGAATAAGTTGCCCCTTAAGTCACTTTTATATCTTTCCCCTCTCACCCTAAACCAATGCCTTCTAGTTCTGGACTCCCCATTCTCAGGGAAAAGACTTTGTCTACTTATCCTATCCATGCCTGTCATAATTTTGTAAACCTCTATAAGGTCACCCCTCAGCCTCCGACGCTCCAGTCAGGGATATTATCCCAGCTGCAGAAAGGGAGATTTTTGAGAGGGTTTGTCTCTAAAGTCAGTATGGGTGGAAGTCAGAAACATGAAAGGAACAGTCACTTTATTGGGAGTTTTCTATAGACCCCCCAACTAGCAACAGATATATGGAGGAGCAGATTGGGAGGCAGATTTTGGAAAGGTACAGAAGTAACAGCATTGTTGTCATGGGTCACTTCAACTTCCCTAATAATGATTGGAACCTCCTTAGTGCAAATATTTGGATGGAGCAGATTTTATCAGGTGTATCCAGGAAGGATTCCAGACACAATATGTCGATAGGCTGAATAATGGGGAGGCCGTATTGGATTTGGTGCTTGGTAATGAAACTAATCAGGTGTCAGTTCTTTTGGTGGGAGAGAAATCCTACCAGTTCTCTTGGTGGGAAGATAGTGATCACAACTCCCTGACATTTACTATAGTCATGGTGATGGATAGGAGCAGTTGGTGTGGCAAAGTATTTAATCAGGGGAGGGAGAATAATAATGCTATTAGGCAGAAACTATGGAGCATAAATTGGAAGTAGATATTCTCATGGAAATGAGCACAGAAATATGGAAGTTGTTTGGGAAGCACTTCCTGCGAGTGCTAGTTAGGCTTGTCGCACAGAGGCAAGGAAGAGATGGGACGGAGAAGGAGCCTTGGATGACAAGAAATGTGGAACATCTAGTCAAGGGGAAGAAGGAAGCTTACTTAAGGTTGAGGAAGCAAGGATCAGACAAGGCTCTAAAGGCTTTCAAGGTAGCCAGGAAGGAACTGAAGAATGGACTAGGAGAGCTAGTAGGGGGCATGAAAAAGCCTTGGTGGGTAGGATTAAGGAAAGCAGCAAGGCATTTTACACTTATGTGAGGAATAAGAGGATGGCCAGAGTGATGGTAGGGCCAATCAGGAATACTGGACGGAACATGTCCCTGGAATCAGAGGAGGTAGGGGAGGTCCTTAATGAATACTTTGCTTCAGTATTCAGTAGTGAGAGGGACATTGTCGTTTATGAGGACAGCGCAAAACAGCTGATACACTTGAACAGGTTGATGTTAAGAAGGAGGATGTGATGAAATTTTGAAAAACATGAGGATAGGTAATCGCCCTGGGCCAGATGGGATATACCCAAGGATACTAAGGGAAGTGAAGGATGACATTGCTGTGTGTTTGATGGTGACCTTTGCATCCTCACCGTCCAATGGAATAGTGCCAGATGTTGGAGGTTAGTAAATGTTATTCCCTTGTTCAAGGAAGGGAATAGGGATAACCCTTACAATTATAGACCAGTCATTCTTATATCAATGGTGGGCAAATTGTTGGAGAGACAGGATTTATGATTATTTGGAAAAGCATAGTTTGATTAGAAGTATTCAGCTTGGCTTTGTGAGGGGCAGGTCATGCCTCACAAGCCTTACTGAATTCTTTGACGATGTGAAAAGCACATTGTTGAAGGTAAAGCAGTGAATGTGGTGTATGTGGATTTTAGCAAGGCATTGGATAAGATTAACCTGGGTTCAATTCCCACCTCAGGCAATTGTCTGTGTGGAGTTTGCACATTCTCCCCGTGTCTGTGTGGGTTATCTCCGGGTGCTCCGGTTCCCTCCCACAGTCCAAAAATGTGCAGGTCAGGTGAATTGGCCATGCTAAATTGCCTGTAGTGTTAGGTGAAGGGGTAAATGTAGGGGGATGAGTCTGGGTGGGTTGCTCTTCGGAGGGTTGGTGTGGACTTGTTGGGCTGAAGGACCTGTTTCTATGCTGCAAGTAATCTAATCTAATTCCCCATTGTAGGATCATTCAGGAAATAAGGAGAAATGGGATACAGGGAAATTCGGCTGTCTGGATAAAGAATTAGGTGGCCCATAGAAGACAGAGAGTAGAAGTGGATTAGAAATATTCAGCCCAGAGCTCAGTGACCAATGGGGTTCCTCGGGGATTGGTTCTGGGACCTCTGCTCTTTCTGATTTTTAGAAAAGACTTGGATGAGGAAGTGAAAGTGTGTATTAGTAAGTTTGCCAATAACACGAAGATTGGTGGCATTGTGGATAGTGTGGAGGTCTGTTGTGCAACAGGACATTGACAGGATGCAGAGCTGGACTGAGAAGTGGAAGATGGAGTTTAACCTGCACGCTAAATTGGCCACGCTAAATTGCAATAGTGTTAGGTAAGGGGTAAATGTAGGGGAATGGGTCTGGCTGGGTGCGCTTCGGCGGGTCGGTGTGGACTTGTTGGGCCGAAGGGCCTGTTTCCACACTGTTAGTAATCTAATCTAATCTAAAAGTCTGAAGTGATTCATTTTGAAAGGTTGAATTTAAATGCAGATTACAGGGTTAAAAGTAGGATTCTTGGCAATGTGGAGGAACAGAGAGTTCTCCGGGTCCACAGCCATAGAGCCCTCAAAGTTGCCACCCAAGTTGACAGGGTTGTTAAGAAGGCATATTGTGTGTTGGCTTTCATTAGCAGGGGAATTGAGTTTAAGAGCCTTGAGGTTAAGCCGCAGTTCTATAGAGCCCTGGTTCTACCACTATTGGGATATTTTGTTCAGTTCTAGCCGCCTCTTTATAGGAAGGACATGGAAGTTTTACAGAGGGTGCAGAGGAGTTTTACCAGGATGCTGCCTGAACTGGAGGGCTTGTCTTATGAAGAAAGGATGAGGGAGTTCAGGCTTTCCTCATTGGAGCAAAGAAAGAAGGTTTAGGGGAGAGGTCAGAGGTAGATTCTTTACACAGAGAAAGGTGATTTGCATGGAATGAACTGCCAACAGTGGTAGTAGAGTCAGATACATTCAAGACATTGAAGCAACTCATGGATAAGCACATGGATGATAGTAGAATGAAGGGTATGTAGGTTATTCTGATCTTAGAGTAGGATAACAGGTCAGCACAGCATGGAGGACTGAAGGCCTGTACTGTGATGTTCTGTGTTCGATTACTTGAACTTCAGTTGAAGATGGTGAGATATGAATGATCTCAGCCAGTGGCAGGACTAGCATCAGCAGTTTTGTGGGTAATTTCTGTCTTGTCTCAATGCAGCATAACCCTAATGGGGAAAGGAAGCATTAGCTGTAAAAATGAAAGCTTTATTAAGTAGGCTGTTGAGGCATCATCTGCTGGCAGAATAACTGGTATGTCACTCAACTGTGCACCTTCACTTAGAATCCTTTGCTTAGATTTCTTCTTGAAACTCTTTGTTTTAGGCTGGCAGCTATTCATCTTTCTTCCAATCAGGCTTCTTCTTGCCTCATCTTCAGTGACTTTCACTTCATTTCATTACTAGTCTCTTTGATGCTGAACCACTAACCCTGTTGCTATTTAACCTCTCTTGTCTTCCACTTTCCTAAAGACCTCTCCTTTCATTCTTTCACCATCCTTCATCAGCTGCTTATAATTAATTTCATTTCTGATGTTTCTCAGTTCTCTCTGTTTTCCTTAAGCTCTGTGAGTCTTTCTTTCTCATGGTTCTATTCTTATCTTCCTGATATTCATGAGAGCAAAACCTTTCCAATGTTTTTTCTTTGGGCATTGGCACTGCAATCTCTAGCTTTCCCAACAATATATTCATTGGTCCTCAGCTATTTCTTAACCATGTCCTGCCTTTTGGAGTCATCATTGAAAAGCCAAGTATTAGTGTTTACATGCATGCACAATACCCAACTCTACGTCAACACTATGGCTGGAATTTACTTGCCTCATCCAGCAGGTTTGTAGACCGGGGAGATCATAAAATCCTGCTGGAAACCTGTATTTGCTCCAACCGTTGCTAACTTATCTGACTGCTGTGCTCATCCAATACTTGATATGAGATGAAGATTCCTCCAATTAAACACAAGGGAGACTGGAGTCATTGCTTTGTGTCCCTGCTCCAAACTCTATTCCTCTCTTTGGCAACTACCAGTGCATTTGTCATGCTACTTTTAACTAATGCTGCTTGGTCAAAATCTGAGCATTTTTTTATTATTATTATTGTGCATCTACTTATAGCACGTGGACTGCAGTGGTTAAAGAAGGCAACTATCCATCACCTTCTCAACAGCAATTAGGAATGAGCACTAAATTCAGGCCAAACCACCGATGGCACATCCTGTTAATGAATGACAATAATAATTGATACTGAGATGAGTTTAGATTACTTACAGTGTGGAAACAGGCCCTTCAGCCCAACAAGTCCACACCGACCCGCAACCCACCCATACCTCTACATTTACCCCTTACCTAACACTACGGGCAATTTAGCATGGCCAATTCACCTGACCCGCACATCTTTGGACTGTGGGAGGAAACCGGAGCACCCGGAGGAAATCCACGCAGACACAGGGAGAACGTGCAAACTCCACACAGTCAGTCGCCTGAGTTGGGAAATGAACCCAGGTCTCAGGCGCTATGAGACAGCAGTGCTAACCACTGTGCCACCGTGCCACCCATTAAGTTCTGACTCCATGTATTTCCAATTAATTTCCATAACCCCCAACTTTGACCTGTCTCTGTATATCAGCTTCTAAACCCTTTCCTCTGCCTTTTGTAACTCTAAACTTGATTATTTCAATTTTTAAAAAAATATTTCCAAGTCAGAATAATGATTAGCTTGGAGGCGAATTTGAAGGTGGTGATGGCCCTATGTTTTTGCTGTCCATGTCCTTCTAGACGGCTTTGGAAGGATCTGTCTAACAATATTGGTGAATTTCTGAAGTGCATCTTGTAAATAGTACACAATGTTGCTACTGCCCATCGGTGGTGAAAGAAATAGAATATTATGGATGTGATGCCAGTCAAGCAGACTCCTTTGCCCTGGATGGTGTTAAGCCTTGTGTGTGTTGTTGGAGGTGCAGACAGGTGGAGAGCATTGGCATAGTGCTCCTGACCTGTGCCTTGTAAATGATGGTTAGGTTTTGGAGAGTCGGGAGATGAGTTACTTGCTGGAGTATTCCTACTCCCTGACGTGCTCTCGTGAACATTAAGTTTAAATATCTAGTCCAGTCTAGTTTCTGACAGATTTCCCAACTCCACCCAGAATGTTGATCATGGGGGATTCAGTGATGGTAACATGGTTGAATGTCAAGGGATGGTGGGTAGATTTTCTATTAGTGAAGGTAGTCATTGCCTGCATTTGTGTGCTTGAAAATTACTTGCCATTTTTCACCTCCATCCTGGATATTATCCAGGTCTTGCTATATTTGACCACAAACTGCTACAGTATCTCAAGAGCCTTATAAGTATTACCTTATGGGGGATTTGGGTATACAGATCCGCAGTTTCCTGAAAGTAGCAACTCAAGTGCATAAGTTAATGAGGAAGACATATGACATACTTGCCTTTGTTGGTCAGGGCATAAAGTATAAAAATTAGCAAGTCATGTCACAGCTGGAGAGAACTTTTATTAGGTCACATTTGGAATATTGCGTGCAGTTCTGGTCACCACGCTGCCAGAAGGACGTGGAGGCTTTGAGAGGGTACAAACAAGTTTACCAGGAAGTTGCTCAGTTTGGAGGAAATTAGGTATGGAGAGAGATTGGGCAAACCTGCACATTGAAGGCTGAGGAGTGACCCAAAAGGATTTTACAGGATTGAGAGGCTTGGATAGGATGGATGATGGGAGTTTTTTATGCAGGGTAGAAATGTGCGGGAACCTAGGTTTCAGATAAAATGGGGAAAGTTTAAAGGAGACGTGAGAGGCAAGTTTTTTACACAGAGGGTTGTACGTGTCTGAAATGTACTGCCCACGGAGTTGGTAGAAACAGATACAATGTTTCAGAGGCGTCTTGAATAGACAGGGGACAGAGAGATATGGGTTGCAAGGAGGCAAAAGATTTTTAGTTTAGAACGGCTTCATGTGTAGGGGCAAGCTTGGTGGACTAAAGGGCCTGTTTCTGTGTATAGTGTTCTGTGTTCTTTGCATATTGATCAGCACCATTCAATCATCAGCAAATATCTGACATTATGACAGTAGGATGATCACCAAAGAAGCAGCTGAAGATGTTTGGGTCTTGGACACTCCCCTGAGGAACTCCTGCAGAGATGCCCTGGTGCTGAGAAACCACCTTCCTCAGTGTGAGGCATGATTCCAACCACTGAATCCCATTGGCTTTGTTTGCTCGGGCTCCTTGGTATCATTCTCATTTGGTCTCAATGTATGGTTTGTCAGTGTAACCCTGGAATTCAGCCCATTTGTGAAGGCTGTAATGAAGTCAGGAGCTGAGTAGCACTGGCAGAAATCAAACTCGGCGTCACTGAGCAGGCACTGCTTGATTGCACTTTGACCCCTTCCATCACTTTACTGATAGATCAAGAGTAGACTGATGAGGCGTTAATTGGCTGGGCTATTTTGCCTGCTTTTTATAGCAGGACAGATAGGGCAAGTTTTCACATCATCAGGTAAATGCCAGTGAGGTAGCTATATTAGAACAGCTTGGCTAGGGATGCAGCATGTTTTGGAACATAGTCTTCAGTACTATCGCTGGATTGTTGTGCCTCCAGCTATTTCTTCATATCACAGGGATTGAATCAAGTTGCCTGACAACTGGCATCTGTGATGTTGTGGAAGTCTAGAGATGCTGAGATGGATAATCGACTTTGTTGCAAAAGATTGTTGCAAAACCTTCAGCCTTGCTTTTTACACTGTTGAATGCCCCCATCATTGAGGTTGGAGATATTTGTAAAATCTGCTCCTCAAATGAGATGTTTAATTGGTCCTCCACCATTCATGTCAGCTCTGCAATCCTGTCACATCCAATCATCTAATCCACTGGCTATGGGATTGCTTCACTCTCATAGAATCCTAACTGAAAAGACTCCAAACCCATCCAGTCTGCCAAAAATACACAACCTACCCTCATCCTACTTTCCTGCACTCAGCCCATAGACTTGAATGTTATGACATTTCAAATGTTCATCTAAGTACATTTTAAAAGCTGTGAAGTTTTCAGGTAGTGTATTCCAGATCTCCATCACCTTCAGGGTGGAAAAAAAATGTTTTACTCCAATTCATTCGAAATGTTCTTCTTTCACTTTAAAATTTTGCCCAATTAATGACAGACCCTTTGACTAAGAGGTACAGCTGATTTCTATCCATTCTTGCCATGCCCCTCATAAACTTATATACATCAATTAAGTCCCCCCTCAACTTTCTTTGCTCTAGACAAGACTACCCAAGCTTATCCAGCCTGTCTTCATAGCCGAAATGTTCCATTCAGCACGCAGATGTATCCCCTTTGCACCTCCTCTAGTGCAATCACAAGCTTCCTCTGGTGACCTCCCCCACACACCCACCTTCCATTCACAAACACTTAACCTGTCTTTCCACTCCCACCCAATACAGTCCACTGCGCTCCCTCACTCCCCTCCCCATATTTTGTCCCTTTTCCCCCCAATGTACTACTGCACCACCTCCCCAAAACACCTCCCATCCCCTCCCCTCCATTCCCCTCCTTTGCACACTGGCTCCTCTCCACATACTTGCCTCAACCCACTCACCTCTTCCCCCCACTCCCCTAAACCCGTCCATTCTCACCTCTTGCCCCTTCCACCCTTCCCCCTTCACTTCCAACTCCCTTCCCATGTCCACTCCCCACATCATCTGTGCTGTGCTGTGACTGATAAAGGCAATGTATCCAATATGCCTTCTTAATTATCCTATTAATATGTCCTGCCACCTTCAATCTGTGGCTAAGCAACCCAAGACATCACTGTTCCTCTATGTTTCCCAGTGTCTGTACATTCATTGAGTGCTCTCTTGTTTTATCTCTTCTTCCAAAGTACATCACCTCACATTTGTTTAATTCCATCAGCCATTGATCTGCCCATCTGACCAAACTATTTATATGATCTTCGAACCTCACACCTTCCTCCTTACCGTCAATCACCCTGCCAGTTTTGTGTCATCCATAAACTTACTTAACACATTCTAAATTCTTAGCTACATCATTATGACTATTGCAAACAATATAGGACCGAGCATTGATCCTTGTGTGACATCACTGCACACCGAGCTCCAATCACACAAATAATCTTCTACACCACTTTCTTTCTGCTGTCCCTAGGATAATTCTGGATCCATTTTCCCAAGTTACCCTGAATCCCATGAGCTTTCACCTTCTTTATCAATTTCCCATGTGGGACTTATTCAAAGGCCTTTCTGAAACCTATCTTAATTGCATCAATTGCCCTTCCCTCATCCAAACACTTGCTCACCACCTCGAAAAATTCCACTAAGTTTGTTAGGCATGATGTTTCCCTGACTAAACCATGCTGACTATCTCTGATCAAGCTTTGCCTCTCTAAATGGAAGTTAATTTTCTCCTTCACTATTTTCTTCAGTAGTTTCCCTGTAGACGCACTCGTCGACAGTTCCCTTGTCTATCTCTATCATCCTTCTTATAAAATGGAAGCACGTTAGCTGTCCCTCAGTCTTCTGGTGCCACGCCTGTGGCCAGAAGTGATTTAAAAATTTGTCTCAGTGCCCCTGTAATTTCCTAACTTATCTTCGACAGCAGCCTAGGATGCAATTTATCCAGGCCTGGATATGTGACCACTTTTAAATCTGTCAAAACATCCAATACCTTCTCACAATTTATATCAATCTGCTCAAGAATTTCACAGTCCATCCTTTTGATTTGAGTACTTGCATCGTCCTTCTCCCAAGTAAAGACAGTTGTGAAGTACTTTATTAACACTGCACCAATGTCCTCTTGCTTTATGCATTGACTGGTCTCTAATAGGCCCTAATTGACCCTACCCTTTCCCTGGTTATTCTGTTCTTCTCAAAATACTTGTAGAATATCTTGAGATTCTCTATAATCTTTCTTACCAGTGTTTTCTTGTGCCCCCACTTTGCCGTCTGAATTAATTTCTTGAGTTTTCCTATACTTCTCTAGAGTCTCTGTTGATTCGTTCCCTTTGAATCTGTTATACATTCCTCTTTCCTTTTCTATCTAGTCCTGAATATTCTTAGACTTCCAGGGCTCTTGGACTTGTTGCACTGACTTTTCACCTGAAAGGGAACACGTAGGGTCTATACTCCCTGCTACACCTTTCAAAACACCTCCCACTGTTCTGCTATAGATATAGCTTCAAATAGCTATTCCTGATCCAATTTGACCAGATCCTGCCTTATTTTATAAATCCGCCTATCCCAATCCATAACCATTTTTTTTCAGACCATTGTTCTCCTTTTACATAATAAAGTTAAAGTGCTTACAGCATTTTGTATTCATAATGTTTCATCACAATCACTAAAATGCTCCCTCACAGTAACCTGTCTGGTTTATTACCAGCTCTGTCTATCACTTGCTGTTTGGTAAGCAAATAATCTTGTTTTATAACTTTATGAGAGTGTCACCTCATTTTCAGTCAAAGCTGTTGCTGCTCCTGGCAGCCCTCCTGGCCCTTTCATTTGAACCCAGGTTGATCCCCTGACTTAATTAAAAAAAAACAAAGAATTGAGGATGATAGAAATCTGAAACACAAGCAGAAATTGCTGGAGGAACTCAGCAGGTCTGGCAGCATCTGTCTGCTTCAGAACTGATTTTGAAGAAAGGTCAATAGACCCAAAACATTAACTCCATTTTCTCTCCACAGATGCTGCCAGACCTGTTGAGTTTCCCCAGCTATATCTTACGTTGTTTGGACCCCTGACTTGATGTTAATAGTAGAGTGAGGCGTTTGCTGGTTCTTGAGGCTCCCAGTTGTGTTTGAGTATGATTCTGCTGTTGCTGATGGCCCACAGTGTCTCATGGATTCATAGTATTGACAATTGACAAGAGTTTCATGATCATCATTCAACTTTTAATTCCAGAATTTGTTTTCTCTTAATTCAATTTAATTTTAGATTTGAGCCTGAATTCCCAGAACATTACCTTGGTCTTTTAATTAATAGTTTAGTAATATTACCACTAATTCCATCTCCTCCCTATCTACTGCTATAACTTACATTCATGCTTTTATTACCTCTAAATGTGATTATTTCAAGCAGCACTTTTCTCTCAAATTTCACCTTTTGTAAGTTTAAAGCCATCCAAAACTCCACAGTGCCGGTCCTAACTTGTATCATGGACTATTCCCTATCAATCCTGTTCTCACTAACCTAATTTGGTTTCCAAACAATGTCATTCAATTTAAAATCTTCATTTCTGTTCATCTCCAGCTTTGCCCCTCCCATCACTGCAAGTTTCTCCTGCCTAACATTGAGATATCCATGTTGATCTAATTCTGACATCTTGAGCAGCTTCAGATTTAATTGCTCCACCAAAGGTGGCTGTGCTTTCAGGTTCCTAGGCCCTACCCTCTGGAATATTCTCTCTACATCTCTGTTTGCTAATGTGCTTCTTTATTGTTATTAGTCTATCATCTGTAAGCAGGACTGATTGTCTTCCAAGAGTCCAAAGATGCCTGAGGCTGATTTTGGGATTGTAAAACTTATGTCAATGGAGACATGTTGTCATTTGGAATGTCTGTTCTTTATTATTAGTATGAGTCATGGCTTGTTCCTATCACTTCTTTTCCCCTTTAATTTGGCCATTGTTGTGTTGCAAACTGTTGGCATCCTTCCCTAAGATCCTTAATTCACTTTGGTGCAAAACAATTGGCCTCCAGGAAACCAGGACAAAACCCCACTGGTCCTCACCTACCACCCCGCCAACCTCCATATACATCCATATCAACCTCCATATCCGTCCTCATTTCCACCACCTCCAAACGGACCCCGCCACCAGAGATATGTTTCCCTCCCCTCCCCTATCAGCGTTCCGAAAAGACCACTCCCTCCTCGTCAGGTCCACACCCCCCACCAACCCAACCTCCACTCCCGGCACTTTCCCCTGCAATCGCAAGAAATGCAAAACTTGTGCCCACACCTCCCCCCTTACATCCCTCCAAGGCCCCAAGGGATCCTTCCATATCTGCCACAAATTCACCTGCACCTCCACACACGTCATTTACTGCATCCGCTGTACCTGATGTGGTCTCCTCTATATTGGGGAGACAGGCCGCCTATTTGCGGAACGTTTCAGGGAACACCTCTGGGACACCCGGACCAACCAACCCAACCACCCCGTGGCTCAACACTTCAACTCCCCCTCACACTCCACCAAGGACATGCAGGTCCTTGGACTCCTCCATCACCAGACCATAGCAACACGACGGCTGGGGGAAGAGCGCTGCATCTTCGCCTAGGAACCCTCCAACCACAAGGGATGAACTTAGATTTCTCCAGTTCCCTCATTTCCCCTCCCCCCACCTTGTCTCAGTCAAATCCCTTGAACTCAGCACCACCTTCCTAACCTGCAATCTTCTTCCTGACCTCTCCGCCCCCACCCCCACTCCGGCCTATCACCCTCACCTTGACCTCCTTCCACCTATCGCATTTCCAACGCCCCTCCCCCAAGTCCCTCCTCCCTACCTTTTATCTTAGCCTGCTGGACACACTTTCCTCATTCCTGAAGAAGGGCTCATGCCCGAAATGTCGATTCTCCTGCTCCTTGGATGCTGCCTGAGCTGCTGCGCTTTTCCAGCAACACATTTTCAGCTCTGATCTCCAGCATCTGCAGTCCTCACCTTCTCCTCCAGGAAATGATGTCAATGTCGTGTAATTGTTTTCAGTACATCTTTGAAGTGCTTCTTCCGTCCTGCTCTGATTTGAATTGAGAGACGACAACATGCTTTGGGAGGCTGGTTCCTAATACTGAAACTATAAAATGAGTCCAACAAAGTTGATAGCAGACTTTTTTTAAAAAGGTGTATTTGCGGGCTGTGGGCATTGCTGACTAGGTCAGCATTTATTGCTTATCCATTTCCCAGAAGGCAGTTAAGAGCCATGAGTTTATGTGAAAGCTATGGGCCTGAGTCACATGGAGGCTAGACCATGGAAGGTCAGCAGATTTTGTTTCCTAAAGTACATTTGTGAAACAGATACTTTGTTTTTTCCATAATAATTTACAACATTTTCATGGTCATCATTAAACTTTATTCCATATTTGTATTGAATTCAATTTCCAGAATCTATAATGACAGGATACAAACCAGGACCCCAGAACATTATCTCAGTCTCTGGATTAACATTCTCACAATAATAGCACAAATCCATTGCCTCCCCATAATATTAATCACAGTATCAATGTTTGTGGCACTGTTTCTCTTCTTGGTGTGTCAGTCCTGGTATATTTGGATATGCAGTGTCGTCGATAGGCACAGGTGGTTCTCTGACCCGAAGGTTTTGAGACACCTTATCTACGTCAATGAAAACGTAACCTCTCAATTGCAGGAGATGGATCTAATTTGCATTTTTTAATAAGTTTTAGCCCCAGATAATGTTGTATATTCTTCATCTGGAAAAATAATAGAGTTGATATAATAAACATATTATTTCAGTCTTGCTTGATAGCTACATTTCTGACACCAAAAAAATACAAACTCTTCAAATGAAACATACATTAAAATAATAAGGAATATACATTACATTTTTATCAAATCCATCTAATGTAACAGCAAATGCATATGACAAAACAAGTTATCTGTTAGGTCAGTTTCTGAAATATTGTAACAATATGATGATGATTTTTAAATGGTAGATTAAAACTGACTTCATTAAAATGCGAATCCAAATTCAGAATTTAATTAAATTGTAAAAATGCTGTCATTAAATTGAACCATACAAGCTACATTTTTTTACTTTTTCTGAAGAAGACTGTTAACTATATGCTAAAGAAACTGGTAGGGTTTTTTTGTTAGACAATTCATATGGTGCTGCCACAACACCAAAAGAGGAAGCTAGGAACATACATGACTACATAACTGTAGCTGTTGACTAAGATTAGGTCATTGAACTTCTCAAGTGCTCAGGGTGACTTGAGGGGAAAAATGGCCACAAATGAAAGGCCACAGTTCTATTTTTTTTTGCTGCGTCCTAGAACACACATGGTGATAGTAGGAAGAAGCAGCACTTGGACCAGTGCTGACATCCGCACAGCTACTTGCACAGGATTAATGGGGAAAGTAGTGATAAGCAGTGACTAAAACAGGGCAAGAGCAAAAGACAGAATCTGAGTGTAATGGATGTAGGATAGACTTTATTGCTGTACAGGTCTGATGTTCTCTGATTTTGAGAGATTGAATGGATAGAGCTGGGTCTCCATGTAAATGAATCAAAAACGGTTAGCATTCAAATGCAAAATATAATTAGGAAGGCAAGTTAAATGTTGGTCTTTCTTGTAATGGGGTTAGAGTATAAAATAAAGCTTGCTACATCTATACAGGGCAGTCTTAAGACTTGACCTGGAGCAGTGTATATAATTATGATGTTTATATTTAAGGTGGAATATACTTGCATTGGAAATGGATTAGAGAATATCCAGAGGTTGATTTCTATGATGAAGCATTGTCTTATGAGAAAAAGTTCAGCAAGTCAGGCCTATATGTGAAGTTGAGGTGAATGAGTGGTGATCTTACTGTAACATATAAGATTCTGAGCAGACTTCATAGGCTAAATGAATGCTTTTCCTCATGCATGAAACTAGAACTAGGGTACATGGTTTCATAATAAGAGATCTCTGCTCTTAAATCTAGCCCTCTTGAAATGGATGCTGATATTGTGTTTGCCTCCTTAACTGCCAAATAAACCTGCACGTTAACCTTTAGAAAATTGTGAACTAAAGCTCCCACGACCCTTTATGCTTCAGAATTCTGAAACCTTTCCCCATTCAGAAAATATTTTATGCCTCTTCCAACCAAAGTGCATAACCTCACAATTTCTCTCATTGTATTCTATCTGCCATTTCTTTGCCCAATTTCCTAACCTGTCCAAGTCCTTCTGCAGCCTCCCCACTTCCTCAACACTGTCAATCCTCCACTTATCCTTGTTTCATCTGAAAACTGAGGAAAAATATCTTAGTTCCTTCATTCGGATCATTAATATATAACGTGAACAATTATGGTCCCATCACTGACCCTTGTGGAATTGCACTAAACACTGGCTGCCATCCCCAAAAAGACCCCTTTATCTTCAATCTCTACTTCTGCCAATCAGCCAATATTCTAGCCATGGGGGCACTTGAACTTAAAAGAAAGGTATCAAGAATTGAGAATCTACTGATGATGACAAAATCATTGTCAATTGTCGGGAAAACCTATCAGGGTCAATCATGTCCTTACGGGAAGGAAATCTGCCATTCTCACCAGGTCTGGCTTACATGTGTGATTGCCTCTCAACTTCCCTTTGAATGGCCTAGCAAGCCACTCGGTTGGACAAATCACTACAAAGTCTCATATGGACTGTAAGATTACAAGAATGAAGTTCAGCACCATCTTCTCAAGGGAAATGAAGGGTGTGCAAGAAATGCTGGGCAGAAAGCAGCACCCACATCCGACAGACAAATTTTAAAGCAACTGCCATTTGGAAATCCAAATACATTACATCTACCGGTTCCCATTTACCTACCCTGCTGTAGCCTCAAAGAATTCTAGGAAATTTTTGAAATATAGTTTCTCATTCACAATGCCATGCTGACTCAGCTAGATTATATTTAATATTTCTGAATGCTTTGCTATTACATCCTTTTATAATAGGTCTTAAACTTTCACAATTGCACACATTAAACTACCTGAACTATAATTCCCTGTTATTTATCCCCGTCTCTCCTTTTGAAGAATAATGCAACATCTTAGTTTCCCAATTCCCTTGGATTTTTTTAGAATCTAAGATTTCTTGGAAGATTACTCCTGGTGCATCCACTGGACAACTGCTAAAATGGACTGGACATATAAATACTGCATTGATAAGAGTAGTATAGATTCCATGAATTCTGAAGCATTTAACCCAGCTCCCAACTCTCCAAAGCCTATTCAACATTTACATATCATAATTCAGGATTATAATGGAATACTTAACAATTATACTTGACTGGATGAGTGCAGTTCCAACAACAGCCAAGAAGCTTGGCATCAACCACAACAAAATAGCTTTGTTTTATACACTTATGGCAAATGAGTGGTGTTGGCTGGGTCAGCTTTTCTTGCTCCTCTCTCGTTATCTTTGATTAGGTTGTGATGAGCTAGGTTCTCATGAAACACTGCAATCCATTTTGGTGTAAGTACACAACATCCATGGTCATCCAAGGTTCACATAACTAACTATTCCTATCCTTCAGTTCGCAGGAATGCGCCGCTCTTGAACTCTTATCAACTGCCATTTGAAATACTCCCACATGTCCGATGTGAATTTCCCCATAAACAGCTAAATCCAAACAAAATTCTCCAGTTCCTACCTAATATTGTTGTAGTTTGCCTTCCCCCAGCCTAACATTTTCACCCAGGGACTGCTGTTCTCCCTATCCATGAGTATCTTAACACTCATCCTATTATGGTCACTACTCCTGAAGTCCTTCTCCACTGAAACTTCACTCACCTGGCCAGGCTCTTTTCCTCAAACCAGGTCCAAAATAACCCCTTCCCTGATTGGATTACTTACATACTGTATCACAAATGGTCCTTACAAATTCTCTCCCATCCAAACCCCAATCACAAAGTAAGTCCCAGTCAAAATAAGGGAAGTTAAAATCATCCATCACATTATTGTTTTTATATCTTTCCACAGTTTGTCTATATCTTCTCTCCCCTATCTCCCGCTGGCTGTTGGGAGGCCTGTAGTATATCCTCAGAATTATGATTCCTCCTTTCCTATTCCTACATTCTACCCATACCTCATACCCATACCCCATACCTCATACCCATACCCATACCTCATACCCATACCTCATACCCATACCTCATACCCATACCCATACCTCATACCCATACCCATACCTCAAACCTATACCCATACCTCATACCCATACCCATACCTCATACCAATACCTCATACCCATACCCATACCCATTACTCATACCCATACACATACCCATACCTCATACCCATACCCATACCTCAAACCCATACCCATACCTCATATCCATACCCATACCTCATACCCATACCTCAAACCCATACCTCATACCTCATACCCAAACCCATACCTCATACCCATACCCATACCTCATATCCATACTCATACCCATACCTCATACCCATACCCATACCCATACCTCAAACCCATACCCATACCTCATACCCATACCCATACCTCATATCCATACCCATACCCATACCCCATACCCATACCCATACCCATACCTCATACCCATACCTCATACCAATACCTCATACCCATACCCATACCCATTATTCATACCCATACCCATACTCATACCTCATACCCATACCCATACCTCATACCCATACCCATACCTCACTGCATGAGTCTTCTGATGTATCTTCCTTCAGTACAACTGTGAGATACTCCTTTACTAGTAATGCAACCCTCTCCCCACCTCTTTTACATCTCCTTCTCTCACACTTAAAACATCTAAATCCTGCGACATTCTGCTGCCAATCCTGTGCCTCCATCAGCCAAATGTCCGTAATCACAATAATGTCACAGTTTTAAATACTAACCAAAGCTCTAAGTTTATCTAACTCACCTATTATACTTCTCACATTGAAACATATGCATTTTTGATTACTTTTCAGCAGCATTTTCCTGTCTGTTCTTGTTCTTAGTTATGTTTTCCGTGCTCTCTACCTCTCTATCAATTTCTGCATTTACTGCCCCACTCCTCTAGTTCCCCCCCCCCCCCCCCCACACTAGTTTAAACCCTCTCCAACACACTACTAAATACCTCCTCACAAGAACATCAATCCCAGTCCTGCCCAGGTGTAACTTGTCCAATTTACTCAAATCCACCTCTCCCAGAACTGGTCCTAATGCTCTATGAATCTGAAACCCTCCATCTCACACTGTCTTTTCAGCCATTTTTTATCCTATATACCATGTATTTCTACTCTGACTAGTTCGTGGCATTAGTCATAATTCTGAGATAACTGCCTTCTGAGGTCCAACATTTCAACTTTGTTCCTCGTTCTCTATATTCTGCTTTTAAGACCTCATTCCTTTTGTTTGACCTATGTTGTTAGTACCGACATGTACCACAACCATTGATTGGGATGAAGGATGAGGAAGAAATTTTAACCATGTGAATGATTCCACATCTCATGACATAATCAAAGAAGTCATAATCCTAGGAGTAAAAATTGCCTTCCACCTTAGCACAGAGTCTTTCTAACCCCTGAATGTATGGACATTGGCAAGAAAGTTGGGAAAATTTTGAGATTTACAGTGACCACATTAATATTGAAAACACAAAGTCCAATTTTCAAACCAAATGTTAAATGTCAATGCAAGAATTTTGTTAGTGAGAAATGAGATGGCGATTTGTATTTAATTATGTACATCCACGTGTTGTAACTAATGTCATCTCATTGATATGCAATATTCTATTTTTCAATCAACTAGAAACTAGAATGACAATTCCTCACGTGAAAGTCAGAGTGGTTACCTGGAAATTCCAGATTGCTGCATGCTCTTCCCGTTCCCTACCTTACACAATAGTCATTAACATTTCCGTTAGCAGTGACTGCCTGCACTGCTGATCAAGCACATCGATATCAGGCAGGTACCAGCTTCATCATGCCCTGAGTGTATGTCGCTCATCTACTTGCAAGGTAAATCTGTACTCCCATAATGCACCTTTCATTGGAATCCTGCTGCCCGAACATTTTGTTCACCGGAACAGACACCTATATCTTTCATAAAAACAGAGTGCAACTCTGAACTCTACTTGTGCTCACTCACTTTTCACCTACTTAGATGTTTACGAGTACTTTGCCTTACCTTTTTGCATTTGCCCTCAACTAGAGCTTAAAGGCTAATTTAATATTTGACTTGAATTGCTTTTTAGTGCAGGCAGAAAGCAAGGCAGCTTGCCATTGTGGTCAGCAGTCATCTGTCAAGGTTTTGAATATGCTGATACATATCACTGTTACACATCAATCTCACACTTGCTTTATGTGTCAGCAGTGTATTTGGCACACACGTTTTTTTCATTCATGGAACATGAATATCACTGATAGGCCAGCATTTATTATTCATTCCTAATTGCCCAGAGGGCAGTTGAGAGCCAACCAAGTTGCTGTGGGTCTGGAGTCACATGTAGGCCAGACCAGGTAAGGATGGCTATTTCACAGACTAAGGGGAGTGGACCTCAATGAAATCAATGAGACATTCTTCTCTCAGGAGATCCAGTATAAGAAATCAAGGGCAGTTACCAATATCAATGCAAGGGCTTGGACATAGTCAGTTGGCTGCATGGGCAGTTAGGATAAGGTGTATGTATTTCTATAGGAACCTGGTCATGGTCAGCCTTTTACAACCGGGCTGGTGAATTATGGGAAGTCAGTCGGGGAGCTGAACACAGATGAGTCAGGGCTCTGGTTAGTTATTATGGAGGAAAAAGTGAGGTCTGCAGATGCTGGAGATCAGAGCTGAAAATGTGTTGCTGGAAAAGCGCAGCAGGTCATGCAGCATCCAAGGAACAGGAAATTAGACGTTTCGGGCAAAAGAGCATCAGGGATTCCTGATGAAGGGCTTCTGCCAGAAACGTCGAATTTCCTGCTCCTTGGATGCTGCATGACCTGCTACGCTTTTTCAGCAACACATTTTCAGCTCTGGTCAGTTATTAGTCAGGGATGTCCATTCAAGTTAGTCAAGGGTTGGCCTTAAGACAATCCTGGAGGTCCAATGCACTAAAGTTGGGGTTATGTGTGTTTTGGAGAGTATTGGGGGATGCAGGGTGCTTGTTATTGCTGAAGGAACTCAATTGTAGGGATTGCAACAAAACAGTCATTGGTGGAGAAACTCAGCAGGTCTGTCAACAGAGAAGCAGAGTTTCAAACAACATTTCAAATCCAGTGACCCTTCTACAGAACTAGTAGTGGCTCTGAAAAGGTGGCATATATCCTAATGCAATGTGGAGGGGTCGGAGTAAGTGAAGGGAGCCCGTAAAGAAAAATAGACTGTTAACCAAAGGGATGAATAATGGTAAACCAGGGAGAAAGCAAAGCTGTCTGGGTGTGGTGGTAGGTAAGGAATATGGAAGAAGGCATTCAGACCCTAAAATGATCAAATCTAATACATTGGGATTTGAAGACTGAAGGCTGCAGAGTCCCCAAGTGGAAATGAGTTGCTGTTCTTCCACCAGAAGCATTTTTCTAAGATACAGAAGGATAACAGTTGTGAAGGGGGTCGACTCAGCATTCTGGGAGATGCAAGATCATAAGAGAGAGAGGCTAATGCAGGATCAGAGCAGTGCATTTTGATAGCACAATGACTCACTATACCTGAGGCTCAGGGTTGGGTGGGAATGTTGGGAAGATCAAAGGTGATGGGGTTTTTCAGAAGTGAATGTGAAGATTTTGTGGGTGACTTCCAGAGTGTCTACCTTCCAATGAACAATGGCAAGTGCAAAGTGGTATCATCTGGTAAGGAGAGGCAAGTTGGACTGAAGGGTCTGTTTCCATGCTGCATGACTATGTCCTCAAACAGGTACGATTCTGAAGAAGAGATGGAGGAATAGAGGGACCCGGTCTTCATGTGCATAAATTGTTGAAGGCCGGTGTTACATTGAGAAAGCAATTTAAAAGATAGCAACTGATCCCCATGTTTCACAAATGGACATGCAGAGTGCAAAAGCAAGAACATTCTGATGACACTGGGATTTTCTAGAATATTTCAAGACATAGAACTTCAGATTTATGAATAGTTGGTAGAACTGGGATTTCCAGAATCTTTGTCAAGAAAAGTACAGCAGGTCAGACAGCATCTGAGGAGCAGGAGAATCAACTTTTCAGGCAAAAGCCCTTCAACAGAAAAGGAAGGATCTTTGCTGAAGTTATTCAAAACCATGACAGGGCTGGACAGGGGAGATAGAAACAAACTGTACCTGTGGGAGAAAGATTAAAAAAAGCATAGATTTAAAAGGATTTGCAACAGAAACAAGATGGCAAAGGTTAAAACTTTCTTATTTAGTGAGTATATGTGACCTGGAAGGTAAGACAGATTGAATTGAGGCTTTCAAAAGGAAATTAGTTCAGTATCTGAAGGGAAATAAAATACATTGTTGCGGGGAAGGAGTGAGGAGTGGGAATACCTGAAGTGTTCTTGGTGGAGCTGATATCAGCTCACTCTCCTTCTGTACTGTTATCATTTTAGGATTTTATAATGACAGGAGGGAGAAGGTAAAGCTGCTTGCTCAAGCAAATCAAGTCCCAAACAATTAACTGAAAGATCTACTGCAAGCAGATTGCTCCATACCACTGATGTCCTTAATAGAAACCTGAAATTATCTGAAGATCTAAAAGTTGTTTCCTGCAATGCCAACACTTCAGGTGAGTTTGGTTGCCATTTTGAAAGCATCGCTTATCATTGCAGTGATAGCTTTCAGAATGCATCATCATTTTAATATTGAATGGGATGCGAACCTCTGATGATGGATGATTTTATGGGAGAAATGCAGTGAAAAGCTTTCCACTGTTGCCACAATCCGGCACCATTAAAAATAGTTTAAGAACATAATAAAAGAAAGAGCTTAAACAGAGTTCATCCATATTCTGACTCCTCCATGAGTCCTGAGCTGGCTCAACAACGAGGCCCGCATCTCCATCCCTTGTCCAGCATCTCGTGCTATCTACGCCAGACCCAACCAATGTTGAAGCCACCATTCTCCAGGTGCCATCTTTCACCACTGGGCTGATTCTCCTCTGCCACTGCCAGAGTCAGATGAACCAACATTGTAATCACATCTTTCGCCACTTGGCCCACCTCATCGACATGATGCCCTTCGGCCATTACATTGCAGCCGTCAGCACTGGATCCAACCAAGGATAAAGTAATCAATCCTCAGGCACCATTTTTCACTAAAATGCCTACCTCACAAATGTTGCCTCCACTGTTTGTAGCAGCTGCCAATTCGGATTCCATACTCACCCCGGAGAAGTAAGTAAGGCCTCACTCACCACCTCCATGAATCCGTTTTGGGATCATTCGCCACTGCTGATGCGATCAGAGCTTTTTACAACAGGACAAGAAATAACTAAAAGAAAAAGGAACAAGAGGAAAGGAAACAAAAAGAAAAGTGAATGGACTGGACTAGCTCTGGATTCAGGGGCCCTACTCCACCGCCATCTTGGTCATTAACCAAACAAGACTTTGCACATATTTCCAACATCAATGTACAGACAGGTATTATTTTAAACTTGATCTGCCTTTTATTTCTCACCTACTTTCAGCCCTGAAAAACAGAGAGAATTTGTAATTGTCAGGGGATGGCACATTTTTGTACAATGGCAGAAGTCACAATTTGTCAATACCACAGTAATTTCACAAAAGGTGTTCAAAAACCTTAGTGACAACTTGGACAATGTTTCTCTTTAAGAAATGAGAAGAGCTTCTGCAATGGACTCAGCATACAGTAACTTGATTTTTTTAAACTGAGCTCCATGCCTAGGAATACTGAGCAGATAAAGGAATAATTGTAAAATGGGTAAAATTCTAGAGAAAGGTAACTGACGTCCCAGCACGAGACTGCACTTTTTTATATACATCATTCACAAACTGGCAGGTGTATCCTGCACTGATTTAAAGTTCCAGTTGAAAAATTGGAACAGCAGTAAAAATGAACAAGAATTTGATGAATGAATCACCTAATTTTCCCATTGGGAATGGCGAATAGGAAATTCCACCCTCCAGTGATGTGTATAATAGGCGATGTACCCTTTTTCAAGGTTAATTCTCCTGCTAAAGCATTACTAAACCAACGTTCACTCATTGTGAATCTGTCATCAGTACATCTTCATATAATAGTGTTTATTCTGAATGTTTTCCACTAAATAATGGCCATTAATTATGTTTTGTGTATAATAGCCTCTCTATAATAGAGTTATAGCAAACAAAACAAAACATTAGTGATTAGTTAGTTTTGCAACTAAATATTTACCAGAGGTTTAAATTTTCTTTAATACGCTTGAGATTGTTTCATTGTGCTGCATGGGAAATGTATCTACTTCTGAACACATAACAGTATCATCAGTAAAAAATGCTTGTGAGGGAATCTAACGGTTGTCTGAAAATGTTTAGAGAGTGATGGGCTTCAGGAGACTGTTTATACCAACAGGGACACTTTCTCCCAGCCTTAGGGCATCACTGCAAGTGTTCTTCAGAGTAGATATTTACTTATCAACCTGTTCAGAAATGTTATAACACACTTCTGGAGTAAATGGGACTGAATCCAGGCTCTATGGTCTAGATCATGGACACTGCCACTGTACCACAGGGTCCTTAATAACTGTGCATTTTTGTAATTGGATATAGTGGAATGCAAGTTTTTTTAAACAAAAACAACCTGCTCAGAGATGTTGTTTCAAAGTTTTGGAGCAGCTGGGACTTGAGCATTGTCACTCAAAAGTATCACTGCACCACAAGAGGTTTTGTTCTTCGGGATTAATATTTTTGATCATTTCAGTTATGTTATGGTGCAGGTAAGACCTGAACCCAGACCTTTTGACTCTGAAATAGACCTACTATCACTACCCCAAAATAGTCCTTGTTCCTCAGAATAGTGTTCTCGTCCCAACTATCTTCAGTTGCTCATCATATACTTCCCTCCAATGTATGTCACAAATGCAAAGATTTTCTGAAGCTTGTACAGTTTTTACTAGCATTTGTAACACTACAGATACTGAAGCATTACATGTCAGTATACAGCTTGAGCTAATAAGAGGCAAGGCACATGTGGCACTCATGTGTCAGACAATGACTATCTCCAACGTTTGAGAATCTAACCATCTCCTTTTGACATTCAATGATATTACCATTGCTGAATCTTCCACCATTGTGTTATCATTGACCAGAAATGTATTTGAACCAACTATCTAGATATTCTGCTGACAAGGGCAGGTAAGATGTTCAGGATTCAAAAACTGTCTATCGCCTACAAAGCTCAAGGCAGGTGTATGATGGAATATTACGCACATGCCTGGGTGAGTGTGGCTTCAAAAGCATTTAAGAAGCTTGACACCATCCAGGCAAAGCAGCTGATTTGATTGCATATCTGAAATATTCACTTCATCCAGCTCACTGTGACAGCAATGAGCACCATCTACTGCCATAATCTACTGCCATGGCTCCTAAGATGACAATTTTGTTTTTCCAAAATCCTAATCTCTAGATGGACAAGAGCAGCTAATATATGGAAACATTTCAAGTGATCCATCCGAAAATGGTGAGGTAAACCTTCCCATGGGTGAAAGATATATCTCAATTCAGCCCCACAACATCACTACAGGTGTCCCTCTGGGAATCCGCAAATAACCAGAATTCTTTTACATTTATGTAGGGTAATTGTTACATGGTCACCATTAGACTAGTTGCTTTCTGAAAAAAAAATCAAATTTCCATTCTGAATTCAAATACTACCATGGGAGGATTTCAACACATGTTTGCAACTGGATTATTATAGCAGTGACGCCATTTCCCCAGCAGCTTGTCTTTGTTACAGTGACTAGAGCTCGGTAATGCAGTTTAAAATCAAGGCTGTGTCATTTAATGCTGACATGAGGATTATTTATCTCCTGCTGCATCTTTCAAAATTTCTTGCCAGAGAACAATGAAGGCAGGGACCTTGAGTGTTTTTATGGCAGAGGAATAGAATCTTCTCTCATGAGGGAGTCTGAGACCACAACCATGATCTTGTTAAATGGCAGGGCATACTTCAGGGGTTATTCATAATTTGTATGTTCACCAGAGAACACATGACTAAGAGATACAAGAAAGCACGGGTAAGGGTCTGTCATGTTCTGAAGAAATTTCTAGCAGACTAGAAACATTAACACTGTTTTTCTCCTGTTGGCTCTCTCCAGCTTTTTCAGTATTTATTATATGACGAGAGACTTGGCGGAGAATAATCATGATTTCAGGAGAGAATGACCTAGTCATGTAGAGCTGTTCATGGTGACAATGTTGCAAATGACGATTTCTTTTAGAATGAACGGGACGAATAGCTGATACTCTTTGGAACATAGAATTAAGGGCTGGTTTATCACTTACATGACAGAGGCATTCACGAACAGATGGGCACCATGAGGGCTGGAGGGCATAATTTCCACCTTTACACCAACTCCATCCTCCCCGCCAGGCCATTTAGATTTTGTCTCTCTTTTGTTGTCTCTGCCTTGTTTTTGTTGTTATTGTATTGCCCCTGGTTGCGAAGTGTTGCTGTTTAGTTTTCACTATTAAATTTATTAGTGTGCTTCCTGAGAAAGAGTTGGTTTTTTACCAATGTCCTCAAAACTTTTAAAGAGAAGTGAGCACCATGAGGTTAGTATCTCTCCCCACTTAATTCCATCTTGATTTACTCCCTGCTTCTTTTCCGACTCTCTCTCTCCTCTTGCTGGACAGTGCTGGTTAACT
Source organism: Hemiscyllium ocellatum (assembly GCF_020745735.1). Lineage (NCBI taxonomy): Eukaryota > Metazoa > Chordata > Chondrichthyes > Orectolobiformes > Hemiscylliidae > Hemiscyllium > Hemiscyllium ocellatum. Next base: position 55,470,269 of record NC_083401.1, read on the forward strand.
GTGACAAAAGGTCAGTTAGACTCAAAACGTCAGCTCTTTTCTCTCCTTACAGATGCTGCCAGACCTGCTGAGACTTTCCAGCATTTTCTCTTTTGGTTTTAGATTCCAGCATCCGCAGTAATTTGCTTTTATCCCGGTTAACTGTTTGTTTGATCAATTATGTGGGTGATTTAATGTTGTTCATTTTAAAAAGAAAAAGCTGTTTGTCTCCTCCAGCACTACTTTCTTTTATTTAACTCCCTACCCTTCCCTACTCTTGCTTTCTTTTTTTGATTTGAAGATGCTGGTGTTGGACTGGGATGTACAAAATTAAAGATCACACAACACCAGGTTATAGACCAACAGGTTTAATTGGAAGTACTAGCTTTCGGAGCGCTGCTCCTTCATCAGCTGGGCAACCACCTGTTGTTTAGATAGATGGTTTGGTAGTGAATTTTCAAAACAAAAGGACTGTTTTTATCTCTGCCAATGCTAGTTTAGTTTCATTCCTTCCTTTGTTTTTTCACTTCTTTGTTTTTACTTTTTTTCCAATTTTGACATTTCCCACAGTGGGCTGTGTATGTTATTTGTTGCTTGATAAATAGGGATAGACTTCTGAAATATGAAAGGGTTGTTTTTCCCCAGCAAGGTGAATAGGTTGGAAACAGGAGATAAAAGTTTTGGTTAAACTATGAAATGCAAGTAAACCATTGTGGAAGACATGGTAAGTAATATCCTGTGAATGCTGGAGATTTGATCTAAAATCAGAAAGTAACAGCTGGAAGATCTGCGAATGCTGGAAGTCAGAAACAAAAACAGAAATTGCTGGAAAAGCTCAGCAGTCTTGGCAGCATCTATGGAAAGTGGAGCAGAGTGAACATGACTTTTCATGGGTTTCCCAGCTTTGCTGAGTTTCTCTCAACACGTTTTGGATGTTAAAAGAAGAATTTGAACTTTCAATTGCCTGCCACTTCGTCACAGCACCTTGTTCCCTGGCGAACATCCCTCAGGCTTGCTGCAGTGCTCCAGCGAAGCTCGGTGTAATTTTCCCTTTGGATGCTCTGCAGCCTTCTGAACCCAATATCGAGTCCGATAATCTAAGGGGATGGGGAGACATATCTGAGTTAACATTTCGGGTCCAGTGACCCTTTCTCAGAACTGATGGCTGCTAGGGAAAAGTTTTTATGCAGACGAGAAGGTGGGGGAAGAGGGTAAGGAGTAAAGAAGAGGTGGATATAGAGCCCAAAGAGAGAGAAGAACAATTGGACAGCGTGGATAATAATCAGCCCAGGAGAATAAATGGCTGCCAATGGGGTCTAATAGGTTGTGGATAATAGCAGACCATGTGGGGATCCCCAGTGGAGGGCTCTCTACTCTGGAGTCCTCCCCCTTTCTCTCGGGGATCTGGGGTGGAGGGTGCTGCACACAGCAGTCCCCTGCAACCGCATATTGCGGTGGTTCATGGACTCCCAGCCCAACTGCTTGTTCTGTGGTGCTGTGGAGTCCGTGGACCATGTGTATATTGGGTGTGGGCGTTTGCACTCCCTTTTTGATTTTCTCAAAAACCTTCTCCTCTGCTTTTGGTTGCACTTCAGTTCCATGCTCCTGATCTTCGGGCACCCGGTACGGAGGAGGGAGGGCAGGTCTGAAGACCTCCTCGTGGGTCTGCTCCTGGTCCTGGCCAAACTGGCCATAAACAGGTCCAGGCAGCGGGTGGTGGAGGGGTCATGAGGGCCGACTGCCTGCCCCTCGTCCGCAGTTACGTTAGAGCCCAGGTGTCCTTGGAGAAGGAGCACGCGATGCCCACCAACACCCTGGGGTTGTTCAGGGAGAGGTGGGCACTGCAGGGAGTGGAGTGCATCATTTCCCCCTCCAACTCTATTTTGATTAAGTCCCTGCCCTCCCCTTCACTGCTTGATCACACAGCATTGCCCTTTGATGTGAAGGGCACTGCTTGTCACTGACAACTCGGGTGTTTCCTTTCTTCCTGGTGGTGGAAATTAAATAAAGATTTGTGCACTTTGTGTCTCTCATTGTGTCTCACAACTGCACACACACACCATGGGTGCTGGGGAAAAAAATAAGCACTACTGCAGTTAGGCAGTAGTGTGGGGGTTAATAAAAGAAAATTAGCAGACCGTGTGGGGATCCCCAGTAGAGGGCTCTCTACACGGGAGTCCTCCCCCTTTCTCTTGAGGATCTGGGGTGGAGGGTGCTGCATGCAGCGGTCCCCTGCAACCGCAGATTGCGTTGGTTCATGGACTCCAAGCCCAACTACTTGTTCTGTGGCACTGTGGAGTCCGTGGACCATGTGTATATTGGATGTGGGTGTTTTCACTTCCTTTTTGATTTTCTCAAAAACCTCCTCCTCTGCTTTTCGTTGCACTTCAGTCCCACATTTCTGATCTTTGGGTACTCGGTAAGGAAGAGGGAGGGCAGGTCTGAAGACCTCCTCATGGGTCTGCTCCTGGGCCTGGCCAAACTGGCCATAAACAGGTCCAGGCAGCGGGCCGTGGAGGGGGTCGTTACGGCCGACTGCCTGCCCCTCTTCCGGGGTCCACCAATACCCTGGAGTTGTTCAGGGAGAGGTGGGCTCTGCAGGGAGTGGAGTGCATTATTTCCCCCTCCAACTCTATTTTGATTTAGTCCCTGCCCTCCCCTTCACTGTTTGATCACACAGCATTGCCCTTTGATGAGAAGGGCACTGCTTGTCACTGGCCACTCGGGTGTTTCCTTTCTTCAAAAAAAAACAACAAAGAAATAAAAACAAAAACTAAACAGGAAATTCAGAGAGTCTCCTAAGTTCTGAGACTTATTCTGAGCTAGCTGCTCACAGCCAGTGTTCTGTGCACATGTAAATAAAGGGTGCTTGGTGATGGGATACCACCGTCTGTGCAGTTAATTCAGTAATTAAATAGTAATATGAGTAACTCTCAGTTTAAGGGCAACAAGTATCTGTGCATGCCCTAAAATAGATTGATATTTATTACAGTGGGAAACCAAACTGTTGCAACATGGATGGGAATCTGGCATGACAAACATCCTCCCAATTTTCTATGCCCTGCTGCTCGATGGTACTTGAAAATTGGATACAATAATATAGGATATCCTTGGTAATGTTACAAAAAAGCCATGGTAATTTTACCCACCATTGGCCCTGGACCTGATATGTTCGAGTATAAATTTCTGATCCAGGCAATACCCAACTATCATCGGCTCCCTGATGGATCATAGTCTGGTGATACACTGCTCTTCTGCCAGTCTGAAGTAACAGCAATTGCATAACAAGGTTGAAGTTAGGTTTCAAAAAGAACATGAGGCAATCCTGAGTGAAAGTTAGTTAGAGGGCCTGGTAAATGGAAATAAAAGGTTGACAAGGGAAACTCTCACCATGTAATGGGCTTCCTTTTAAAAGAAAAGTAGGATGGTTCAGGTGATGCCTAGTCCTACACACAAGCAGAAATGTAAGACAAAAAAGTCAGAGTTCTGTGAATGCCAAAAAAGAGAAAGAATGAGTTAAAACAAGGTTTGTAAGACCAAGAACACCGCTTCTTCCTCAGGAGGCAACGGATATTTACCATGTCCATAAGGTCTCTCACCAACGTTTATAGATGCACCATAGAAAGCATTCGATCTGCATACATCGCGGCTTGATACGGCAAGTGCTCTTCTCAGGACCAGAAAAACTACAACATGCTCAGAACACAGCCCGGGCCATCATGCAAACTGACCTTCTATCCTGAATCTATGCTTCTCAATGTCTCTCAGAAAGGTAGCCAACATAATCAAAGGCATCTTCCACCCCCATTATAATTTCTTTCAACCTCTACCACCATGAAGAGATACAAATGCTTAAATAAAAGCACCTACAGGTTCAAGAACAGTTTCTTCCCCACTGTTATTAGACTTGTGAATCTGATTTTAAATTTCAAATCTAATGATCTTTCTTTTTGTGCACCTTCTTTGCAGCCATAGCTTTGTATTCCTCACTCTATTCAATCACCTTGTTACCTTTGTATGTTATGGTCTGCCTGCACTGCAGCACGCAAAACAAAGTGTTTCACTGTAATTAGATGGCTATAATAAATCTAATCAAATCAATATGGTAGATAATATGAGGAAGAACCAGACTGAATATAGAAAATTCATATGGGAAGTGAAAATTAAATCTGAGGATTGAGAGGTTATAACCTTTAGTAAGTATATAAATAATCAAAGGATGGCAAAAGAGAGAAAGTGAGGACTGCAGATTCTGGAGATCAGAGTCAAGATTAGAGTGGTGCTGGAAAAGCACAGCAGGTCAGGCAGCATCCAAGGGGCAGGAAAATCAATGTTTCGGGCAAAAGCCCTTCATCAGGACTGAAAGAGAGACTTGGGTCAATTAGGGGCCAAAAGAGAGGGTTTACAGGGAGGTAGAGTGCATTATTGAGGATACTAAAGAAATAGTTTTGCATCTGCCTTTACTATGAAAGAAGATGATTTCAACTTCTATGTAATGGGCTTCCTTTTAAAAGAACAATATAATGGTTTTCCACCTATCCACTCCATCCTCTCCTCCCTGACCTATCACCTTCATCTCCTCCCCCACTCACCTATTGTACTCTATGCTACTCTCTCCCCACCCCACCCTGCTCTAGCTTATCTCTCCATGCTTCCAGCTCACTGCCTTTATTCCTGACGAAGGGCTTTTGCCCGAAACGTCAATTTCACTGCTCATTGGATGCTGCCTGAACTGCTGTGCTCTTCCAGGACCACTGATCCAGAATCTGGTTCAGGTGAAGCTTTGTCCTACACACAAGCAAAAATGTAAGATAACAAATGAAAAATGAAGTTATTGAGACATTGATTAGCCTAATAGTTATATATTAGAAATGCCGGCCATACATAAAGTTAATAAGGTATTGGGACAGGATTAAATGCATCCAAGGAAACTGAGAGAGGACGAGTAGAAATTAGGATGGCATGGAAAACATAAAAGAAATCTTACTTTATCTGCTTTTCTTTTCATTTCTTTTCTTTCTTCCCTCCCTTCTCTCAATTTTTTGTTCTTCTATTTTAGATTAGATTAGATTACTTACAGTGTGGATACAGGCCCTTCGGCCCAACAAGTCCACACCGACCCTCCAAAGAGCAACCCACCCAGACCCATTCCCCTAAATTTACCCCTTCGCCTAAAGCTACAGGCAATTTAGCATGGCCAATTCATGTAACCTGCACATCTTTGGACTGTGGGAGGAAAGCCACACAAACACTGGGAGAGTATGCAAACTCCATTCAGACAGTTGCCTGAGGCGGAAGTTGAACCCGGGTCTCTGGCACTGTGAGGCAGCAGTGTTAACTTGTTACTTACCCCTTGTTGAAGCGCTCAGTTGTGACAACAGTAACAGCAGTGACAAGAGAGCCGAGCAGTGTGGACTCACGGTGGCAGAGGTGAGTATGGATTCGTGGCAGTGTGGATCCCACGCAGATTCATGGAGGCAGCGGCGAAGATGTGTTTGGACCCAGTACGAGACCTGGCAGCATCAACAGATTTGAAGTTGGGTTTGGGGCGATAGGGTACTCAATGGTGTCTGTAGTGGTGAGATACAGGAAAGACTCATAGAGGTGAGGGCATCAGTAAATGTGAGCTGCTGCCAAAGGGAGGCGACTCTTGTTCCAGCAGCAGTGGTCCAGTGAAGGGGTTTGATGCCTTGCCACCAGGCCCATGATGGAGACCCTAACAAGAAGAACTGTAAAATTGGACACGTTCTTTATTTCTTCATTTTTTCCTGTCTTTATATTCTAAAACTTGTTTTTTTTCTGTGTTTTAAAATGCTACTGGTCAACATTTTATGACACCTTTCACTGTATTTTGTAACAAGGTACACGTGACAATAAATAAATAAAATAAATCGCACATAAAATTTATTTTTTGCAGCAATTTTTTAATGCAATTGTGATGAGGTTATTATGGTTGCTGTGGTGCCAAAAAGTATTTGATAAAGTGAGTCACAGCATGCTTGTGAGTAATATCAAGTTCATCGACTAAAATGGCAATGCCAGCATGCAGTATGGAATCAAAGAGCCCTAACAAGGGAAGTGAGAAGAATTGATTGGAGTCATTACTAGCACATAGGCAGAGGGTAGTGGACATTGGACATCAGTCATCTCAGCTGCAGGACATCTCTGAGGATTTTCTTCGTGTTGTGTTTAGGGTCAAAAGTAGGGATGTTTAGCACTATTCGCAACTCCTCAGATACTGAAGCAGTCGATGTTCGAATGCAACATGAGTCGGATAATATCCAGGTTTGGGCTGACAAGTAGCAAGTAACCTCTGCACCACACAAGTGGCAGGTGATGACTATCTCCAGTAAGAAACAATTTGACAACTACCTCTAGACATCCAGTGGCATTACCATCACTGAATCCCCACTGTCAATATCCTTTGATTACCATTGACTAGAAACTCGACTGGACTTGCCACATGAACACATTGGCTGTAAGAGCAGGTCCGAGGCTAGAATTACTACGGTGAATAACTCACTTCCTGATTCCCCAAAGCTGTCCACCATTTAAAAGGCACAAATCAGGAGGATGACAGAATATACCCCACTTGCCTGGTGAGTGCAGCTCAAACACACTTAAGAAGATTGACACCATCCAGAACAAATCAGTCTATTTGATTGGCACTAATTCACAAACATTAACTGCCTCCACCACCAATGCTTATTAGCAGCAGTGTATACGATCCAATAGATGCATTCTAGAAATTTGTTTAAGATCCTTAGATAGCACCTTGCAAACCCATAATCACTTACCATTTAATTGCTGCCTTGTCCTTATGGAACACTACTGCCTGTACATTCTCCTCCTAGCCACTCACTATCCTGACTTGGAAATGTGTCACTGTTCCATCACTGCTGCAAGGTCAAAATCCTGGAATTCCCTCCCTAAAGGCATTGCAGTTCTATCTACAGGAGAAGGTGAGGACTGCAGATGCTGGAGATCAGAGCTGAAAAATGTGTTGCTGGAAAAGCGCAGCAGGTCAGGCAGCATCCAAGGAGCAGGAGAATCGATGTTTCAGGCATAAGGTCTTCTTCAGGAATCCTGCCTGACCTGCTGCGCATTTTCAGCAACTCATTTATTAGGACTATTTACAGTACATGCACTGCAGCAGTTCAAGAAGACAGCTCACCATCACCTTCTCAAGGGCCTCTGTGGATGAGCAATAAATTCTGGCCGGCAAGGAATGTCTAGATCCCATGACAGAATTATATTAAAAAAATTCTAACTCCAACACCTTTGTTGCTCAAGCTTTGGCCACTTTGATCAGTCTATGTTTTGGGTAAAGTATTTTTAATATAGTGTTCAAGGAGATGCAGGAGCAAAGGGATCTTTGGATATATGTGCACAAATCATTGCAATGGCAGGGAAAGTTGAGAATGCAGATGATAAGGCTTATGGGATCCTGAGCTTTATAAATAGGAGCATGAAGCACAGAAGCATGGAGAATTTGGTGAACATTTATAAAACACTGTTCAGCTTCAATAGGAGTAGCCTGTCCAATCCTGGATACCATCTGGGTGGCACAGTGGTTAGCACTGATACCTCACAGCGCCAGAGACCTGGGTTCAATTCCCGCCTCAAGCGACTGACTGTGTGGAGTTTGCACATTCTCCCCGTGTCTGTATGGGTTTGCTCTGGTTTCCTCCCACAGCCCAAAAAGGTGCAGGTTAGGTGAATTGGCCATGATAAATTGCTCGTAGTGTTAAGGGGGGAATGGGTCTGGGTGGGTTGCGGGTCGGTGTGGACTTGTTGGGCCAAAGGGCTTGTTTCTACAGTGTAAGTAATATAATCTTTTAGGATTGATGTAAAGGTATTGGACACAATACTGAAAAGGTTTGAGGAATGAGAAATGTAAGTAATGAAGGGAGATTGGAGATTGGAAATGTTGTCTTTGGAGAACTGGAAGTTTAGAGGATATTTGATAAAAGTACCTAAAATCATGGTAGGTCTGAACAGACTAGATAGAGTAAAAACATTCCAATTAGCAGAAGGGCTGAGAAACAGATGGCACCAATTTGAGAAAATTGGCAAAAGAATCAGAGGCTATGTGAGGAAAGATTGCATTCACCTCAAGTAGTTAAAATCTGGATAGTATTCATGCAGCAAGGCTTTAGACGATCAAATTCCTGTCTAAACCAGTCAGGCCTGGACCTACTTGGCCAGCTGCTAATGGAGATGTTGTTTCAGAATGAAGTGTTGTTTACATCCCCAGTGAAACCTGTCTTGTTCGAAGAATACTACACAGACTTGATGGTGGCACCCAGCTCAGTAGGAGGCTAGAGGCCTAGTGTGACAAGGCAGTTGAAAGTTCAAAACCATGTGCTGTGACCTCCAAATGGGAAAGTAGTCTCTCATTATCAACTCCATTGCAACCTAATTAATGAAACCTCATCTTCTCTCATTGTAACAGTGTTCACTTACTTTGTGCCTACTTTGATTCTCACAACATTCCTTGCCTTTTTGTTCTTTGATCACACACCCCCTCCCCGGCCAGATCTGAAAGGAAACACAAAGCCTGTCAACTCGCTAACAGTCATTACCCAAGGGAGTGAACATGTAGTACTGTCACATGGCAACATCAGTTTTATATCTACACCGTGTGCCATGTACATGCCAAACACACCACCATATGCATTAATAGCCATGTCTCTCAACAGTCATGCCTCAATCACCAAGTGGAGTAGTCTTCACCAATGGGGATAGCCTTCAGAGAAAGGGTGCCAGCACAGAAACTAAAGGGCACCTTCCAATATCAGCCCAAAGGTTTGGCCATAATCAGTTGGCTACTTGGGTCAGAGGTAAATACCTCTCTGCTTTGGAAGTGGGTCATGGTCAGTTCTGTGGGTCAAGTGTAACCAGTCCAGGAAGCTGCAGGAGGACAGTTGGAGAGCTGTACATACATTAGTCAAGGCTCTGGTCACTCATTGTTCAGGGCCATCTTGCAAATGGTGTGAGATACTCTCAGTTCTGGGGCTTCAGTCACCAAACATCGAGCTGGGGTTTTCAGGAGCTGTAGTTCGAAATCTGGAGAGTTAGATTCTGAGTTTAAAGGCACAATGTTGGGCTAGAGGTGGTATTAAATTTGTGAAGGTGGAACAGTAAATAAGCAGGGAGATGATAAAGCAGTTCAGGGAAAGGGATAGAATGGGGGCAGGGGTTGTTTATCGACAGTCAACAGCACCCTGACTTCAATTAGCGGATTGCTCACTACTAGATCTGATGTGTGCTTAAGGGTAAAGTGATGAACTGCTCCCTCTCTGATTTTGATTCATCAGCATTGAGGGCTCACCCAATGACAAGATGGTTAACATAGAGTGAAGAAGCAAGACATTCGATAAGGTTCCCCATGGTAGGCTCGTTCAGAAGGTCAGGAGGAATGGGATACAGGGAAATTTAGCTGTCTGGATACAGAATTGGCTGGTCAACAGAAGATAGCGAGTGGTAATGGAAGGAAAGTATTCTACCTAGAAGTCAGTGGTGAGTGGTGTTCCACAGGGCTCTGTTCTTGGGCCTCTACTCTGTAGTTTTCATTAATGATTTGGATGAGGAGATTGAAGGATGGGTTAGAAAGTTTCCAGACGACACAAAGGTTGGAGGTGTCGTTGACAGTATAGAGGACTGTTGTAGGCTGCAGCGTGACATTGACAGGATGCAGAGATGGGCTGAGAGGTGGCAGATGAAATTCAACCTGGATAAATGCGAAGTGATGCATTTTGGAAGGTCGAACTTGAAAGTTGAGTACAGGATTAAAGACAGGATTCTTGACAGTGTGGAGGAACAGAGGGATCTTGGTGTGCAGGTACATAGATCCCTTAAAATTCCCATCCAAGTGGACAGGGTTGTTAAGAAAGCATATGGTGCTTTGGCTTTCATTGACAGGGGGATTGTGTTTAAGAGCCATGAGATCTTGTTGCAGCTCTATAAAACTTTGGTTAGACCGCAATTGGAATACTGTGTCCAGTTCTGGTCGCCCTATTATAGGAAAGATATGAATGCTTTGGAGAGGGTTCAGAGGAGGTTTACCAGGATGCTGTCTGGAATGGAGGGCTTATCTTATGAAGAGAGGTTGACTGAGCTCGGATTTTTTCATTGGAAAGAAGAAGGAAGAGAGGGGTCCTAATTGAGGTGTACAAGATAATGAGAGGCATAGATAGAGTTGATAGCCAGAGACTTTTTCCCAGAGCAGAAATTGTTATCATAAGGGGCCATAGTTTTAAGCTGTTTAGCAGAAAGTATAGAGGGGATGTCAGAGGCAGGTTCTTTACGCAGAGAGTTGTAAGAACATGGAATGCATTGCCAGCAGCAGTTGTGGAAGCGAGGTCATTGGGGATATTTAAGAGACTGCTGGACATGCATATGGTCACAGAAATTTGAGGGTTTATACATTAGGTTTACCTTACATGAGGACCAAAGGTCGGCACAACATAATGGGCTGAAGGGCCTGTTCTGTGTGTACTGTTCTATGTTCTATGTTCTATCAGGTGATTTGTGAGCCAGTCCTACTGCCAAAATATGAGGCCTTGGGACCCCAGCTTTTTCTGGCTTAAATTTCTGAAGCCCAGGACAAATTCCGCTCTGTTAATTTTGTCTCTCATTCTTTAGATGCTATGAAAGCTGCCCAGCAATTTGAGCACCATTTGCTCTCCTTTCACTTTTCTGCAAAAGACCCTCGATAGGTCAGAATTTGAACAACCTGCCTTGTTAGCATGTAAATAATATACAGATTCTTTCAGTTGTAACATTGCTTGTTTGGTTTTAACTTCAAACGATCACTGATCTTTGTCTTTGTGAAAAGCCATTGAAACCTCTCGAGCCTGGCTATGATTCTATGATCCACTACAATGTCACCATATCACCACATCTGCTCTCAGACCAACTGAGAAACCACTTCAGCCCTTTGACCTGTAGAGATTCAGGGACATCTATGACTTGCATGCTTCTGCTAGCTCATTTTGTTTGTAGTAACACCCAAATATCCCATGCATTTGCACAAAATACACCTCTGGCTCTTAACTTACTTTTTTAGTCCTCACTTAGCTTTTTTGGGCTGGCAACTTCTATTTACTTCACTCTGATGTCATAGCACACTCATATTGACTTCAGCCTTGACTTATGGGGCTGCAATCTGTTCCAGGTTGGCTTGGTCCGGTGGTACCACGTCCTGTGAAGCTCAGGTAGAAAAAGAACTGCCCTCCTTTCCATGCCTGTGTCCACCACAACCCCCAGGTCACTGTCCATGAAGCAGGAACATGCTTTCCCTACCCCTCAATCATGTCCTGAATGCACAGGCTTGGACACCACCATGACAGTGTCATTCCTGACTTGTAGTGTCCAAAGTGGTGTATGTCGAGATTGTGGTGCTGGAAAAGCACAGCAGGTCTGGCAGCATCCGGGGAGCAGGAGAATCACTGTTTCAGGCATTATCCCTTCTTCAGGAATGACGAAGGGCTCTGACCTCCTGCACCTGCAGACCTCACTTTCTCCTCTGAAGTGATGTGGTGGGAAATGTGGTGCCTGAGGCATCACAATTGGAAAATTCTGGCATTAGCAAGACTGTCACCTCACCAGCTGCACAATTCCCTTGAAAAGGTGTCCAGGAACCTGGATGCCTAATTTATGAGGGAGGGTGTGAACTGAATGGTTGCCTGAGAAATGTCTGCCAAGCCACAGTGGATCAGGCACATTGAATCTCACTCAACAAAACAGTTTAACTGAAAATGCAGGATGTTCTGTTTATAGTACCTGTGGAAGGTATGCCTCAATAGCTTCAATGCTGATGGCATAATGTCAGAAACAAATGAAATTTCTGTTAGTCATTCTAGATTAACCAATCTTTTGTTCCTTAATGATTGAGGTTTCACTTCATTTGTTATATATGCCTGTGTCACCCTTATCAAGGATAGTACCTGTTGAGATCGATCGCTTAGGATTTTAAAGCACTTCTTCCGAAGTCAACTATAGATTGATAGATCTTTCTGCACATCATGGTTACTGATTAATCATTGGCTCAATAATTTGTGCAAAATGAAAATAAAATGCCCTATTCAATAATTCAGACTACACACTGCATTCATGCTCCGTTGCATAACTATAATTTGGTTGGCAGTCAAAAGAAAAGACCTGAAGGGTATAATGTACCCTCACTGTTTGTGCATTAACTTGGTGCAATAAGCCTCTCACTTTATAACATTGAATTGAATTGAATTTATTGCCACATGTACCGAGGCACAGTGAAATGCTTTGTCTTGCGAGCAATGCAGGCAGATCACAGAGTTAAATAGGAGAAAGTGAGGACTGCAGATGCTGGAGATCAGAGCTGAAAATGTGTTGCTGGAAAAGCGCAGCAGGGAGTGGTGGTTGGGTTGCTGGGGGGTGTGGACCTGACAAGGGAGTCACGGAGGGAGTAGTCTTTTCAGAATGCTGATGGGGAGGGGAGGGAAATATATCCCTGGTGGTGGGGTCCGTTTGGAGGTGGCAGAAATGACGACAGATGACGTGATGTATATGAAGGTTGGTTGGGTGGTAGGTGAGGACCAGTGGGGTTCTGTCCTGGTGGCGATTGGAGGGGCGGGGCTCAAGGGCAGAGGAGCAGGAAGTGGAGGAGATGCAGTGGAGGTTGGTGGGGTGGTAGGTGAGGACCAGTGGGGTTCTGTCCTGGGTTGGTGGGGTGGCAGGTGATGACCAGTGAGGTTCTGTTCTTACTTCCCTCCAAGGCCCCAAGGGATTCTTCCATATCTGCCACAAATTCACCTGATCCTCCACACACATCATTTACTGCATCAACTGCACCTGATGTGGCCTCCTCTATATTGGGGAGACAGGCCGCCTACTTGGGGAATGTTTCAGAGAACACCTCTGGGACACCCGGACCAACCAACCCAACCACCCCATGGCTCAACACTTCAACTCCCCCTCCCACTCCACCAAGGACATGCAGGTCCTTGGACTCCTCCATCGCCAGACCACAGCAACACAACGGCTGGAGGAAGAGCACCTCATCTTCCACCTAGGAACCCTCCAACCACAAGGGATGAACTCAGATTTCTCCAGTTTCCTCATTTCCCCTCCCCCCACCTTGTCTCAGTCCCAACCCTCAAACTCAGCACCACCTTCCTAACCTGCAATCTTCTTCCTGACCTCTCCGCCCCCACCCCCACTCCGACCTATCACCCTCACCTTAACCTCCTTCCACCTATCCCATTTCCAACTCCCCTCCCCCAAGTCCCTCCTCCCTACCTTTTATCGTAGCTTGCTTGGCACACTCTCCTCATTCCTGAAGAAGGGCTCATGCTCAAAAAGTCGATTCTCCTGCTCCTTGGATGTGGCCTGACCTGCTGCACTTTTCCAGCAACACATTTTCAGCACAGAGTTAAATAGCATAGATAAGTAAATAATAGGTAAACAGCAGCAAAAACAGAAACAGAGGTACAGCTGAATGTTAAGAGTTTGTGAGTCCTTTCAGTACTCTATCAACAGTAGAGTAGAAACTGTTTCAAAACTGACATGATCATCTAACACCATTTTCAGTGATTTTGAAGTGTAGACTATTGACAGTGGAAGATGAGGATCCTGCTTAAAAGCTGGAGCATGGTGGAAGATTTCTGTCATTTTCACTGGAAGGCCTGCAAACAGACAATTCCCTAGGCAGTATGGGACTTCCTGCTTGATTAATTCCCAGCCAGGTCAACATCCTGAGTCAACTCAAAGGCCAGATGCTTTTCAATACCAGCAGGGGCCATCAGGGGATGTGGTTTGTCAGCACAAGATTGGGGCAAACATTTCAGCCTGGCAATGTATCACTGGTGTAAAGTTAACATAGACAGGGATGGAGTCATGGGAAGGGGATTGTTAGAGAGGAAGAGAAAGGGACAGAATATTGTATTTGGAGTGCAGTACTCTTGATCAGGAATTACAAAAGTTTTCTTAAGCTAGGATTTCCTAGGCTTCATAAAAGCATAGAGTTCAAGAATAGGAAGTTAATGAATGCTTAGAGTACAGTTCTGAATGCCACACCAAAAGAAGGAGGTGAATGCGTTGGAGAGAATGCAGAAGAGATTTACAAGAATGATTCCAGGAATGAACTAACTCAACAGTGAGGAAGGTTTAGAAAATTTGAGATTGTTTTCCTTGTAGAGGAAAATATTAAATGGAGATTTGAAAGAAATTTTCAAAACCATGAGGGGTCTGAACAGTGGACAAGTAGAAATTGTTCCCATTGATGAAAGGATTGAAAATTAGAGGGCTTAAGAGTATAACACTGCAAGATATAAAAGCAGAAGTAGAGGATTTGGCCGATTCATTTAGATTGTGACTAATCCTCAATTTCACTTTCCTGTCTTTCTCTGTAATCCTTGATTCCCTTACTGATTAAAAGTCTGTCTATCTATCTTGAATATATTTATTGACCCAACCTCAAATGATTCCACTGATGTACCACCTTTTAAGAAGAAAAAAATCCTCCATATCATTACCTCAAACCGGTAACTGCCTACTTTGTGATTATGCGCTCTGGTCCTTGGCACTTTGACAAAGGTAAACAATCTTTCTGTATCTACACTGTCAAGGCTCACAAAGAATATTGTATGTTACAGAAAGGTCACTTCCTATTCTCCTAAACTCCAGTGAGCAAAAGCCCAACCTCTTTAACATCTGTGAAAGTAAATTCCTTCATAACATGGGATCAACCTTGTGAACCGTTATTGAATTATCTTCAATGGAAGCTTTTTTTTGCACAGATACAGGGACAGATCTGTTCACTGTATTCCAGCTGAGACTGACCAATACATTGTATAATCTTAGCAAGACTCCATATTTATACTTCATTCCATTTATCTTGCCTATTACACATCAAACCTGGATATTAGTTTTTTGTGATTCATGATTAGGGACCACAAAAGCCCTCTGTTCTGTAGTTTTCTGCATTCGTTCTCCATTTAAATGATATCCAACTCCTTTATTCTTCCTGCCCTTACATTTTCCCACATTATGCAGTCTGTGTTCTGCAAAAGAAACAAATTCTTGAGACGTGGGTGTTACAGGCTAGGATAGCATTTGCTTTTTGTTCTTTATAATTGTCATTGAAAAGTCGGTGATGAACTGCTTTTGTGAACTGCTGCTGTTTCACAATACTGTTAAGTAGGCAGTTCCAGGACCTTAGTCCCACAGACAGTGACAGAATGATGATATAATTCCAAGTCACGATAGTAAATGGTGAGGAAAAAACTGCTTGTGGGGTTATTTCAATGTATCTATTAGCTTTGTCTTCCTAGGTGATATAGGTTATAGATTTGGTGGTTGCTGTTGAAGGAGGCTTAATATGTTACTGGAGTGTATCTTATAAGTATTACTTACTGCTGAATGATTGAGTGAGTGATTGTTGGCTGGTCTTTGCATTAATATCAAACAATTGGTCCCAGTCAAAAGTGGTGCTACCAAGCCATTTGTGATGATATGCATTGAAGTCCCTCACCTTTGGTGTTAAAGATGTAGCAGGGACATAAAATATTACCCATTTATTTAGAACAGCACTGTAGAAATACATAGGAAATACTTCACCCTGCGATGTTGAATGGCATGTAATTTGCTCCAAAGAGGGGTGTGCTCACTTGAGCATTCCGGTAAAAACACAGTTTCCAGACACATGCAAATTTGTAATCACATGAGGCCGATACTCTAAAGTAAACAGTAAGAAGCTTTCCACTTCCCAGGGTTTATAAGAGAGGATGTCATTTTGAAACATTACAGATTCAGGCTCCAGTTCCATGTGATCTGACATCACTATGGCAAAGCTCCCTTCATACATGCTCAGGAGCTATTCTTCATATAAAGGTATAATTAACACTTTTCTCCACAAATTTAATGCGGGAACTGAGTTTCTTTGGAGCTACCTGCAAATAGAGGAGTCATATTTTGCTTCGAGGAACAAAGTGAATGTAAATTCCTTATTTCATTATATTCCTCTTGCAAGGTCACAATATAGTTGAATGTTCACCAAATGCCTGGGCAACACCATTCTAAGGATTAGCTATAACCATACCCTTTTGCAGTTGCCCCAGTATACTGAGATTGTGTTGTACCTTCTCCTTACTCTTTGAAGATAATGAAGTGGAACAGCAAGTAGAACTCTTTGATGCCCAAACCCTCATGTGTTGTGATATATTTAACAATCAGTGCAAAAGTAAGCCCACTTCATTAGAAGTAAAATTATTTATGTTGTATCTGGTCCTATTACCATTTCTCCTCCTGCCTAATGAATGTGGGCTCTTACTTGCCTTGCAACTGCCACCATCCCGTCAACATATGCAATTCAATCTTATCTTGTTATCCTGAAATCCAGCAGTCAATTTGTTTTATTAATGAATGCCTCACAATGCCCTAATGCTTTCAGGATGTATAAAATTCTAAAGAAAATAGATAATATTGATACAAACAGGTAAATCGAGTAGTTCCAGTAACAGAAGCCGAGACCATGAAAAGAAAAGCAGCAAATCCCGAATGAGATGAGAGATTAAATTTATTTTTCGCATAGAATTGTAGATTCAGACCAAGGTTAGTTAATGCAATGTCAATCAACTTGTCAAAGTAAACTGGTTATGAAAAGGATTGAAATTTTGAAGGATTATAGGAATAAATGATCAAATGCATTATGAAGTACAATTGTTGCAATTCTGCTGGGACACTGAAAATATTATGTATTGAATACAAATGATAACTCCAAGTTGGTTCGTGCAAAAGTGCTTCTCAAAACATTTTGGTTGAAGGGCCCATTTGCAAGTGCATTAGTTACTACATTATAATACAATATGATATTGACTATGAAGTTACAATTGTAAATAGTACATTATGAAAAGGTATATAGCTGGAATAGAATTTGAATACTATTTCACTGATATAGACAATGATTTAAAGAATATATGACTTCACTAACATTCTTATAATTACCAACTGCACTGCTTTTCATGGGGTCAACAATTGTTTTCTCAGACAAACAACTCGCCAAATTAACACAAACAACAGTGTCACCCAATACCATTGCTTGACTTTTGTGTTACTTTATGAAAAATATAATTTCCATAACATGATTTTCCTTCCGATTCTATTTTGATTATGTCATATTCACTCGAATATGACATTCTCAGACATATTGTTGGACCTGTGCCCTGTTTCTCGTGTTACGCAATCAGGCAAGATATTTAACTTGTTTTAATTGTATTCAATTGAAGGTTTAAGGAAACCAAGCTGGCAGCTTTTCTAGAGTTTTAAAGAATCAAGTCAAGCAGCGATTAATGGATACAGGAAGTGCTGAAAATACGAGCAGTCTGGGCAGTGTTGTAATAGTGCTCGCATTCTGCATAACTCCAAACTGAAAGCAGATGCGTATCACTGCAGAAGTTGGCCTACCATCTCCCCACTCTTCAATCAGAAACTAATGCAAAATTCACCACTCAAAAAACTTGGACACCTGGGCAATCATTGCCATGAGAATCAGGGGACTATTTATGAGCTTCAGGATGGATATGTTTGTGTGGGGCTAAAACTGAAGCTTATTCATTATACAAAGCTGGTGACTTGTTTTGTTTTGTACCTTACCCTCTCACACACTCACTTCTGGGATTATTCAAAACCAGCGAAAAGTTTGTAAGGCCAAAGAGCCCACATTGTCAACAAATGTTTTAGAAAGTCTTTATGGGAGTGCAAATTGAGTAAGGACTTGTGAGTAATTTAGTTTGCTGTGTTTATCATTCTGTCATTTTTTTTTATTATGAACAAACTGAAATAGAAATCACCTTCTGGATTGGTGCAGTTCCAAGAAACTTGACACAGTCGACCACAAAGCAGTCTGTTTGACTGGCACTCCATTTTCTTTCTGGCACTCCATCCACCATTTTAACCTTCACTCCCTCCACGTTAATGTGCAGGAGCAGCAGTATGTACGATTTTCAAGATACATTGCGACAACTCATTGGGGCACTCAACAGCTTCTTCCAAACCTGCAACCTCGGCCATCTGAAAGGACAAGGCAGCAGATACATGGGAGCATGCCAAGGGCATAGCTACTCAAATGGGTCTGCACTAGCTGATAAGGGAACTAGCAAGAAAGAAAAACATTCTTGACCTTACCCTTACCAATCTGCTAGCTCCACATGCATCTGTCTATGATAGAATCAGTAAGAGCAATCAACATGTGGAGATAAAGTGTGGCATTATCACTGTAATAAATGGGACAGATTTAGCAACTCATGACTGAGCATCCATGAGGCACTGTGGGCCATCAAAAGCTGCAGAATTATACTCCAGCACAATCTGTAACTTCATGGGCAGGCATACCTCACCACTCATCCATTATGATCAGACCAGGGAATCAACCTTCGCTCAATGGAGAGTACAGGAAGGTATGACAGGAGCAGCATCAGGCAAACCTGGTGAGAGACAAAAAAGTTGCAGATGCTAGAATCCTAGGAAGACAAGTAGGATGCTGGAAGAACACAGCCAAGCCAGGCAGCATCAGGAGGTGGAGAAATAACCCTTCTTCAGCAGCCGGTGAAGCCACCAAGCAGAACTTCTTCCATGCCAAACAGCATAAGCAGCAAGTGATAGACAGACCTAAGTGATCCCACAATTAATAGATCAGATCTAAGCTCTGTAACTGCCACAACTCATTGGTGGAGGGCGCTCCACAAATATCCCCATCCTCAATGGTGGAAGAGTCCAGCATATCAGTGCAAAAATTATTGTTAAGGAAATTTACAGACAACACTAAGACTGATAAGGTGGTTAATAGCGAAGAAAATGATTGTAGATGACTGGCAGATATAGTTGAGTTGGTCATATGGGCAGACAGATGATATTTAACCCTGACAAGTCCGAGGTGATACACTTCAGAAGAAGAAACAAGATGAGGAAGTATTTGATGAATGGCAGGGCATGGGATAGCTTATAGGAGCAGAGGGATTTTGGGGTAATTATTCACAGATCCCTGAAGTTAGGAAGCTGATGAAAAGGATAGTTAAGAAGGCATATGGGATGCTTGGTTTCATCAGTCATGGCGTAGAGTATAAAAGCAAGGAGATAATGTTGGAGTTATACAGAGCATTGGTCAGGCCAAACTGGAATACTGTGTAAAGTTCTGGTCACCTTACTACAGGAAGGATGTGAGAGCACCAGAGGGAGCACAGAGGAGGTTCACCGGGATATTGTCTAGAATGGAGAACTTGAGCTAGAAGGCGAGACGAGACATGCTTGGGTTGTTTTCCTTAGATTAGAGAAGGCTGAGGGGGACATGATTGAGGTATATAAATTTATGAGGGTTATGGACAAAGTGAATAGAGAACTCCTGTTCCTCTTTGTTGAGATGTCAATCATAAGCGGGCATAGTTTTATGGTAAGGGGTAGGAGATTGAGAGGGGATTTTTACTCAGTCGTTGGTGAGAATCTAGAATGTACTGTCTGGGAAGGTAGTGGAAGCTGGAAACCTTACAATCTTTAAAAAATATTTGGATGAGTACTTCAAATATCATAACATTCAAGGATATGGACACATGCAGGAAATTGGGATTAGTGCACTTTTAATGGTAGTTATGTCGGTGCAGACCCAATGGGCCAAAGGGCTTTTTCTGAGCTGCATGAGTCTATGAATCCATCTAAATAAGGCTGAAGCATTCACAGCAATCTTCAGCCAGAGGTGCCAAGTGGATGATCCATCTTGGCTCTTCCAGTGGTCCCCAGGAGTTCAGATACTAGTCTTCAGCTAATTCAATTCACTCTAATTGCTATCAATGAATTATTGGAGACACTAGATAATGCAAAGGCTGTGGGCCCTGACAACATTCTGACAATAGTACTGAAGACTTGTTCACCAGAACTTGCCGATCCTCTTGACAAGCTGTTCCAGTAGAGTTACAGATTGGTATCTACAACAATGTGGAGAATTACCCAGGTCAGATCTCTATGTAAAAAGCAGGACAAATCTAACCCGGTCAATGACTACTCCATCAGACTACTCTTGATCATCAGCAAAGTGATGGAAGGTGTCATCTGAGGTATCATCGAGCAGCACCTGCACAACAATACCTACACATTGACGCCCAGTTTGGATTCTACCAGGGCCACTCAGCTTGATTGGCATTACACCCATACACTCCTCCCACCACTGACACTCAGTAGCAACAGTGTGTACTAACTACAAGATACACTGCAGAAATTCACTAAGTAGACAGCGTCTAAAAGAACAAGGGCAGCAGATACATCGGAACACCACCACCTTCAAGTTCCCCTCCAAGCCACTCATAGAGTCATATAGCACGGAAACAGACCCTTTGGTCCAACCAGTCTATGCCGAACATAATCTGTTTCTGTGCTGTACATTTCACATGGCCACATGAAACTCAGCCACAGTGGGAGCTACGAGGAGGATGAAAAGCGGCTTCAAAGTGATTTAGAAAATTGAGAGAGTGGGCAAACACGTGGCAGACACATTATGATGTGGCTAAATGTGAAGTTATCCACTTTACTGTGAAAAATAGAAGCATAACATTTTATTTAAATTGCGATATATTGAGAAATGTGAATATACAAAGGGATCTGGATACCCTTATACATGAAAGTAGGTAGGCAGGCTTAATGAGCAATTAGGAAGGCAAAATATATTGGCCTTAATTACAAGAGGATTCGAGTTGAGAAGTGGAGATATCTTGCTGCAATTATACAGGGCCTTTTTGAAACTGCACCTGGGGTATTGTGTGTTGTTTTGGACTCGGTGTCTAAGATGGGATAGATATACTTATTATAGAGTGAGTGCACCAGAACTGACTAGGCTGATACTGCAGGACTAGTTCACCACAATTCAGAAGGATGAGTGGGGATCTGACTGAAACACACAAAATTCTGACAAACAAGATGCAAGTAGGATGTTTTGCCTTCTTGAGGAGATCTAAGATGGAGGATGGGAAAAATTTGTGGCTGTAACTGCTGCTCCTTTTTTAAGGTATTTTAGGTGTTAGAGGTAATTTCCTCAAATTCAAGGAGCAACAAGTACTGTTTTATAAGCTGTTGCATTGTTTTGGAAATTTGGAGAAAAAAGTCAAAACAATGGCACTTCTAAAACAGAGAAGGACAGACAAAAGCAGCACATGGTCAGGTCAGTGCAGGAGGGAAAAAGAGAGAGAGAGAGAGAGAGAAACCCACACTGCTGACTGGCACAGCAGTGAACCTATGCAGTTACTGCCTTTGCTATTTTAATTCATGTATCACTGGACATCGGAGTGCATCTAGGAAAACTTAAAAAACAGTGAAATTCATAACTGATCTTGGAGGATTCTGGATCATTGGTGCTGGAAGAGCACAGCAGTTCAGGCAGCATCCAATGAGGAGCGATGCTCGTTGGATGCTGCCTGAACTGCTGTGCTCTTCCAGCACCACTGATCCAGAATCTGGTTTCCAGCATGTGCAGTCATTGTTTTTACCTCTCTGATCTTGGAGGAACCTGTTTGGGAGATGTCAAAGCACAGAAACAGATAAGGGTACAACTTTAAGTGTCACCTTGCTGTAAATCTACAATAGCGAGTAGAGTGGGTTCTTTCTTGAAGAAGTATTTTATTGAGATCTGTCTCGTGATTAAATTTTTAAAATGTAAACCATAAGTATTAATTTAGCCTGGAGCATTGTTTTGTAGAGCAATAAAACGGTGCTATTTTCTGGGTCTGTAGATTGGAAGGAGCAAAAATGGCCTTCAGTAGAGTGATATTCCACCAACAACACCCAGGAGACAAACACCCCGAGGTCCTGACTATTGGAACTGGCGACTTCAATCAAGCTAATCTAAGGAAGTACCACCAGAACATCCACCGCCCTCATTTTAGGAACTCCAGCCACAATGCCGTGTTTCTTCTTCTGGCTTACAGGCAAAAGCTCAAGCAGGAGTTCTCCCTCGTGAATACAGGTCCAGTGCTGATCAGAGGAACCAGAGGATCAACTCCGGTGCTGTCTGGAATCGGCTGATTGGACCATGTTCAAACAGTCCGCAGGTACCTTGGACGAGTACACCACCACCGTCACAGACTTTATCAGCAAGTGTGAGGTGGACTGCATACCGAGGAAGTCAATCCGGGTGTTCCCCAATAGGACGCCCTGGTTGAATCAGGACATACAGAACCTGCTAAAAACCAGGTGCGAGGCCTTCGGATCAGGAGATCCACTCAAATATAAGGAATCCAAGTATGACCTTCGCAAAGCCATTAAGACAGCCAAGGACCAATAGCGATCCAAACTAGAGACCCAGACAGACACCCGGTGACTATGACAAGGACTGAATTACATTGCATGTTCAAAAAAGAAGCGGTGCAAGATAGCATACGATGACACATCCCTCCCAGATCATTTCAATGCCTTCCATGGTTGCTTTGAGCAGACTTTCAGTGGAGAGATAACACCTATTCTGACATGTCCTGATTAACATATCCTAACAGTCATTGCATCAGAGATCAGATCAGTTTTTCTTCATGTGATTCCAAGGAGAACGATGGAACCAGACAGAGTACCAGGCCGTGCACTCAGAACATGCTCAAATCAGCTAGCGGAGATCTTTTCGGACATCTTCAACCTTTCCCTGTAGCAGACCATTGTCCCTTCCTGTTTCAAGAGGGCCAACATCATCCCTGTGCCTAAAAAGGCTCATGCAGCATGTCTCAATGACTACCGCCCACTGTCCCTAACTTCGGTGGTCATGAAGTGCTTTGAAAGGCTAGTCAGGGCATTAATCAACACCAGTCTCCCCACTACTCTTGACCCACTCCAATTTGTCTATCGGACCAATAGATCCAAGTCAGATGCCATATCACTTGCCCTTCACTCCTCCCTAGAACATCGTGACACCAAGAACAGCTTTGTAAGAATCCTACTCAATCACCACAGTTCAGCCTTCAATACTATTATCCTCTCAAGAGTGATTACTAAACTTTGTGATCTCAGACTAAGCCCCACTCTCTTCAACTGGATTCTCAATTTCCTAACCCACAGGCCACAATCAGTGAAGTTTGGGGACAATATTTCATTCTCATTGACACTCAACACAGGACCCCCCCCCCCCCAAAGTGTACTCAGTCCCCTACTGTACTCACTGTATACCCATGACTGCGTCATCAAATACCAGACTACTGCCATTTACATGTTCGCTGATGACACCACCGTAGTTGGTCGAATCTCAGATGGCAATAAAACCGACCACAGGCAGGGAGTGGAAGACCTGGAAAAATGGTGCACTGAGAACAACCCAGCTCCCAATGCCAGCAAAACCAAGGAAATCGTATTGATTTTTGGCAGGATGTTATTCATGCCCCTCTACATATTAACAGCACAGAGATGGAACGAATAGACAGTCTTAAGCTTCTGGGAGTGATCATCCACAATAAGCTTTCTTGGCCTCTTCATGTGTAAGCACTGGTTTCAAAGGCCCAACAATGTCTCTCTTCCTCAGGCAGCTGAGAAAATTTGGCGTGATGGCAAATACCCTTGCCAACTTTTACAGGTGTGCCATAGAGAGCATTGTGTCTGGATATATCATTACCTTGTACGGCAACTGTACCACTCAAGACCTGAGATGGTTACAGAGAGTGGTGAACTCGGCCCAGACAATCACAAAGGCCAACCTCCCATCGATAGAATTTATCTACCAGTGTCAAGGAAAGGCCACCAGTATTCTCAAAGATCCATCCCACCCTGGCAATATTTTTCTACAACCTCTACCATTGGGGAGAAGGTACAGAAGCCTGAACACACACACACACAGCCAGTTTCAAAACAGTTTCTACCCTACTGTTGTTAGAATACTGAATGGACTCACAAATCTTAACATTTGCCTGTACTTGTGTTTTTGTTTTTGCCACTGTTTACCTATTAATTACTTATTGATGCTTACTTAACTCTGTATTGCTCGCAAGACAAAGCTTTTCACTGTGCCTCAGTACATGTGACAATAAATCCAATTCAATTCAATTCGATTTGCTCTTCTTGACAGAAGTGTGAGTTTCGGGAGAGTTTAAGTGCTGCTGAGGATTATACCTGCAATAAATGTCATTGATTGTGAATCCTATCATATCAAATGGATTAGTTGGAGTGAGTTAGATGCAATGAGGAATTTATAAGAGCAGAGGGGTGTGATGGATGGCAGTTATTGGAAGGAAGAAAAGCAGCAAATAACTCCAGGAAAGGTAAAAGAGGTAAGAAGATATGGCAGGAATCTTCTGTGGCTATTGCCATTTCAAACAAGTATGCTGTTTTGGAAAATGTAGGGGGTGATGGATTCTCAGGAGAATGAACAGCCAAGTTTCTGGTATCAAGATAGGCTCTAAGTTTATGAGGGGTACGTCGGGTTCCAAGCGACTGATTGTGTTAGGGAACTCTCTAGTCAGAGGCACAGACAGACATTTCTGCAGCCAGCAGTGAAAAATCAGAATAGTGTGTCGCCTCCCTGATTCTAGGATCAAGGATGTCTCAGAGAGGGTGACGAATGTTCTCAAAGGGGAGAGGGACCAGCAGGAGGTCATTATACACATTGGAACCAACGACATACGAAGGGAAAGGGATGAGATTCTGAAGGGAGAATATAGAAAGTTAGTCAGGAATTTAAAAAGGAGACCCTTGAGGATAGTAATATCTGGATTACTCCCAGTGCTACGATTCAGTAAGGGTAGGAATATGAGGATAGAACAGACGAATACATGGCTGAGGAACTGGTATATGGGAGAAGGATTCACATTTTTGGATCATTGGAATCTCTTCTGGGGTAAAAGTGACCTGTATAAGGGTGGCACGGTGGCTCAGCGGTTAGCACTGCTGTATTAACAGATGTCAGCGGGTTGTGAGTTCATGGAATGCCCTGCCAGTAGCAATGGTGGACTCTCCCTCTTTATGGTCATTTAAGCGGGCATTGGATAAGCATATGGAGGTTATTGGGCTAGTGTAGGTTAGGTAGGCTTCGGTCGGCGCAACATCAAGGGCCGAAGGGCCTGTACTGCGTTGTATTTTTCTATGTTCTATATTCTATGTTCTATCTCAGCACCAGGGTCCCAGGTTTGAGTCCAGCCTCAGGCGACTGTCTGTCTGGAGTTTGCACATTCTCCCAGTGTCTGCGTGGGTTTCCTCCTGGTGCTCCAGTTTCCTCCCACAGTCCAAAGACGTGCAGGTCAGGTGAATTGGCCATGCTAAATTGCCAATAGTGCTAGGTGCATTGGTCAGAGGGAAATAGGTCTGGGTAGGTTACTCTTTGGAGGGTCTGTGTGGACTGGTTGGAAATCAAATCTAATCTGAAAAAAAGGATGGATCGCACCTGAGTTGAAAGGGGATTACTACACTGGCAGGGAGATTTGCGAGAGCTGCTCAGGAGGATTTAAACTAGTAAAGTGGGAGGAGGGGGATGTGTGAGACCCAGGGACAGAATGAGGAAAGAGATTAATTGGAGATTGGTACAGTTGAGAAAAGAAGTGATTCAAGTAGCTGAATGTTCCAGGATACAAATGCTACAGGAAGGACAGAAAGGGAAGCAAGAGAGGAGGGGGAGTTGCATTTTTGATAAGGGACAGCATTACAGCTGTGCTGAGGGAGGATATTCCCAGAATTTATCCGGGGAAGTTGTTTGGGTGGAACTGAGAAATAAGAAAAGGATGATCACATTATTGGGGTTGTATTCTAGACCCGTAATAGTCAGAGGGAATTTGAGAAACAAATTTGTAATGAGATCTCAGCTGTCTGTAAGAATAATAGGGTGGTTATGGTAGGGGATTTTAACATTCCAAACATAGACTGGAACTGCTGTAGTGTTAAGGGTTTAGATGGAAAGGAATTTGTTAAGTGTGTTCAAAAACATTTTCTGATTCAATGTGTGAATATACCTACTAGAGAAGATGCAAAACTTGACCTACTCTTGGGAAATAAGACAGGGCAGGTGACTGAGGTGTCAATGCGGGACCACTTTTGGGTCAGCGACCATAATTCTATTCGTTTTAAAATAGTGATGGAAAAGGATAGACCAGATCTAACAGTTGAAGTTCTAAATTGGAGAAAGGCTAATTTTGATGGTATTAGGCAAGAACTTTCAAAAGCTGATTGGGGGCAGTTGTTCGCAGGTAAAGGGACGGCTGAAAAATAGGAAGCCTTCAGAAATTAGATAACAAGAATGTTAGGGTGTATGGAAAGGTAGGTATAAGGAATGCTGGATGACTAAAGAAATTGAGGGTTTGGTTCAAAAAAAGAAGGAAGCATATATCACGTATACACAAGATAGATCAAATGAATCCTTAGAAGTATATAATGGTAGTAGGAGTATACTTAAGAGGGAAATCAGGAGGGCAAAAGGGGGACATTTTGCAAATAAGGTTAAGGAGAATCCAAAGAGTTTTTTTACAAGTACATTAAGGACAAATGAGAAACTAGGGAGAGAATAGGGCCCCTCAAAGATCAACAAGGTGACCATTGCGTGGAGCTGCAGGAGATGAGGGAGGTACTAAACGAGTATTTAGCATCAGTATTTACTATGGAAAAGGATATGGAAGATATAGAGTGTGGGGAAATAGATGGTGACATGTCTATATTACAGAGGAGGAAGTACTGCATGTCTTGAAATGCATAAAGACTTAATCAAGTGTATCCTAGAACTCTGTGGGAAGCTCATGGAGTGATTGCTGGGCCTCTTGCTGAGATATTTGCATCATTGATAGTCACAGGTGAGGTGCTGGAAGACTAGAGGTTGGCTAATGTGGTACGACTATTTAAGAAAGATTGTAAAGATAAGCCAGGGAACTATTGACTAGTAAGCCTGATGTCGATGGAGCTGTTGGAGGGAATCGTGAGGGACAGGACTTACATGTATTTAGATAGGCAAGGACTGATTAGGGATAGTCAAGATGGCTTTGTGCATGGGAAATCATGTCTCATAAACTTGACTATGTTTTTTGAATAAATAACAAAGGCAGAGTGTTAGACATGATCTATATGGACTTCATACAAAGCGTTCAACAAGGTTTCCCATGGGAGACTGGTTAGCAAGGTGAGATCCCATGGAATACAGGGAGAACAAACCATTTGGATACAGAACTGACTCAAAGGTAGATGACAGAGGGTGGTGGTGGAGGGTTGTTTTTCTGACTGGAGGGCTGTGACCAGTGGAGTGCCACAAGGATCAGTGATGTGTTTGCTATTTTTTGTCATTTATATAAATGATTTGGATGTGACCATAGGAGATACAGTTAGTAAGTTTGCAGATGACACCAAAGTTGGAGGTGTGGTGGACAGCGAAGAAGGTTACCTCAGATTGTAATAGAATCTTGATCAGATGGGCCAATGGGCTGAGGAGTGGCAGATGGAGTTTAATTTAGATAAATGTGAGGTGCTGCATTTTGGGAAAGCAAATCTTCGCAGGACTTGTACACATAATGGTAAGGTCCTGGGGAGTGTTACTGAATAAAGATACCTTGGAGTGCAGGTTCATAGCTCCTTGAAAGTGGAGTCTCAAGTAGGTAGGATAGTGAAGAAGACTTTTGCTATGCTTTCCTTTATTGGTCAGAGCATTAAGTATGGGAATTGGGAGGTCATGTTGCAGCTGTAAAGAACATTGGTTAGGCTACTGTTGGAATATTGTGTGCAATTCTGGTCTCCTTCCTATAAGAAGGACGTTGTGAAACTTGAAAGGTCTCAGAAAACAATTACAAGGATGTTGCCAGGAGTGGAGGATTTGAGCTATAGAGAGAGAGACTGAATAGGCTGGGGCTGTTTTCCCTGGAGCATCGCAGGCTGAGGGATGACCATATAAAGGTTTATAAAAACATGAGGAGCATGGATAGGGTAAACAGGCAGTCTTTTCCCTGGAATGGGTGAGTCCAGAACTAGAGGGCTTAGGTTTAGGGTGAGATGGGAACCTAAGGGGCAAAGTTTTCATTCAGAGGAAGTGGTAGAAGCTAGTAAAATTGCAACATTTAAAAGACATCTGGATGGGTATATGAAAAGGAAGGGTTTAGAGGGACATCGATCAAATGCTTGCAAGTGGGACTAGATTAGGTTGGGATATCTGGTCGGCATACATGAATTGGACCGAAGGGTCTGTTTTCCTGCTGTACATCCCTAAAACTCTCTGACTAGAACTAGGGGTTGCAGTTTTGGATATGGGATACATCATTTAAGACTGAGATGAGGAAAAATTTCTTAATTCACATGGTAATGAAACTATGGAATTCTTGATTACAGAGGGCTGCAGAGGCCAAGCCACTAAATACCCTCAAGAAAGAGATTGTCCATTTTTAAATTTTAAAATCATAAAGAGGTAGAGGGAGAAAGTGGGACAATAGCATTGAGGTAGAGGATCAGCCATGATCATGTTGAATGATAAAGCAAATTGAATGGACCCCACATACTTCAAGTTACTAAATAGGCATCTAATTAGAAAGACAAAATCTCAGTCTGATAACACTCCATGGCACTTTCCTTATTATTTCCAGATTGCTTCCCCACTTTGTGGGATGGATTTGTGACAGCTGCTGTAAAATATAATGGGTGAATGGTTAGGTGGTGATAGGCAGGAGGAGGGGATGGTGCCCTCGGTATATCTAACAGGAGCATAGTCATAGAGATGTACAGCACAGAAACAGACACCACAGTCCAACTTTTCAATGCTGCCCAGATATTCTGAATTAATCTAGTCATATTTGTCAACATTTGGCCTATACCTCTCTGAACCCATCCTCTTCATGAACCCATCTAGATGCGTTTGAAATGTTGTAAATGTACTAGCCTTCATCACCTCCTCAGGCAAATCATTCCACACACACCACCCTCTGTGTGAAAAAGTTGTCCCTTAAGCCCCTATTAAATCTTATCCCTCTCACCTTAAACCTATGCCCTCTAGTTTTGGACTCCCCTACGCTGGGGAAAAGATCTTGATTATTCTCCCTATCCATTCACCTCATGATTTTATAAAATTCTGTAACGTCACTACTCAGCCTCTGATGCTCCAGGGAAAATAGCCCAGCCTATTCAACGTCTCCCTATAGCTCCAATCCACCATCCCTGGCAACATCCTTGTTAATCTTTTCTGAACCCTTTCATGTTTAATAATACCGTTCCAATAGGAGGGAGACCAGAATCGAATGCAGTATTCCAAAATGGATTTCCTGTACAGTGTAAACATGACCTCCCAACTCCTGTACTCAATGCACTGGCCAATAAAGGAAAGCATACCAAACACCTCCTTCACTACCCTATCGACCTGCCACTCCACTTTCAAGGAACTATAAACCTGCATTCCAAGGTCGTTTTGTTCAACAACACTTCCCAGGAGCTTATCATTAAGTGTGCAAGTCCTGACCTGAATATAACCCCTAGTCCTAGCAACTCACATTTATCTAAATTATCCATCTGCTACTCCTCAAACAATTGGCCCATCTGATCAAGGTCCCATTGTACTCTGAGGTAACCATTTTCACTGTCCAATACACCACCAACTTTAGTGTCATCTGCAAACTCACGATAGCAAAAGTGAGGAATGCAGATGCTGGAAACCAGAGTTTAGATCAGAGTGCTGGGAAAGCACAGTAGGTCAGGCAGCATCCGAAGAGCAGGGAAATTGATGTTTCAGGCAAAAGCCTTCATCAGGAATAGAGACAGGAAGCCTCCAGGGTGGAGAGAGATAAATGGGGGGGAGCTGGGGAGAAGATAGCAAAGAGTACAATAGGTGAATGGAGGTGGAGATGTAGGGAGGTGATACGTCAGAGAAGAGGGTGGGGGAAGGTAGCAAAGAGTACAGTAGGTGAATTGGAGTGAGGATGGAGGTGATAGGTCAGAGAGGAGGGTGGAGCGGATAGGTGGGAAGGGAAATTGGCAGGTAGGACAGGTCATGGGGACAGTACTGAGCTGGAAAGTTGGAACTGAGGTAAGATGGGGGGAGGCAAAATAAGGAAATTGGTGAAGTCCACATTAATGCCCTGGGGTTGAACTGTTCTGAGGCGGAAGATGAGGCTTTCTTCCTCCAGGCATCGGGTGGTGAAGGAGAGGCGGTGGAGGAGGCCCAGGACCTGCATGTCCTCGGCAGAATGGGAGGGGGAGTGGAAATGTTGGGCCATATGGCAGTAGGGTTGATTGGTGCAGGTGTTCTGGCGATGTTCCTTGAAGTACTCTGCAAGGAGGCGTCTTGTCTCCCCAATGTAGAGGAGGCCGCATCGGGAGCAATGGATACAATAAATGATATTGGTGGCTGTGCAGGTGACGCAAGTGGATGTGCATCCATTGCTCCACCATTTAATCATGGCTGACGGGCATTTCAACTCCACTAACCCACACTCTCCCCATAGCCCTTAATTCCTTGTATGATCAAGAATTTACCAATCTCTGCCTTGAAGACATTAAATGTCCCGGTCTCCACTGCACTCTGTGGCAATGAATTCCACAGGCCCACCACTCTCTAGCTGAAAAAATGTCTCCTCATTTCCGTTCTAAATTGACCCCCTCTAATTCTAAAGCTGTGCTCATGAGTCCTAGTCTCTCCGCCTAACGGAAATAAATTCCCAGTGTCCACCCTTTCTAAGCTATGCATTATCTTGTAAGTTTCTATTAGATCTCCCCTCAACTTTTTAAATTCTAATGAAATCAATCCCAGGATCCTCAGCCGTTCATCATATGTTAGGCCTACCATTCCAGGAATCATCTGTGTGAATCTCCACTGGGCACCCTCAAGTGCTATTATGGCTTTCCTGAGATGTGGGGCCCAATATTAGACACAGTATTCTAAATCGGGCCTAACCAGAGCTTTATAAAGTCTCAGAAGCACATCGCTGCTTTTATATTCCAACCGTCTTGAGATAAATGAAAACATTATATTTGCTTTCTTAACCACGAGCTCAACCTGCACATTAACGTTTAGAGAACCTTGGACTAGCACTCCCAGATCTCTTTGTACTTTGGCTTTATGAATTTTCTCATCGTTTAAAAGGTAGTCCACGCCTGTATTCTTTTTCCAAAGTGCAAGACCATGCATTTCCTCATGTTGAATTTCATCAGCCATTTCCTGGACCACTCTCCTAAACTGTCTAAAACTTTCTGCAGCCTCCCCACTTCCTTAGTACTATCTGCCTGTCCACCTAACTGCGTATCATCAGTGAACTTCGTCAGAATGCCCCAGTCCCTTCATCCAGATCATTAATATATAAAGTGAACATAGTCCTAAGTACAGTTGTAATGCTATCCCTTATCAAAAACACCTCTTCCCCATCTCTCTTGCTTCCCTTTCTATCCTTCCTGCATCATTTGTATCCTGGAACATGAAGCTGACAATCCTGTCCATCCCTGAGCCATGTTTCTGTAATTGCTCTGATATCCCAAGCCCATGTTCCCAACCATGCCCTGAGTTCAATTGCCTTCCTTGTCAGGCCTCTTGCATTGGAATAAATGGCAGATTAATTTATCAGTTCTACTTTGTTCTCTAGCTTGCTCCAAGCTGCCTGGATTATTTGACTTGCTCCTTTCCCAAGTGCACCAGCCTCAGACTGGTCCCTTTTCTCACTATCTCTCTGGGTCCTTCTTCCTCCTCCTCTGGGCTCGAAATGTGAACTCTGTTTGTCTCTCCACAGATGCTATCAGACCGACTGAGTTGTTCCAGCAATTTTCTGTTTTTGTTTCAGATTCCAGCATGTGCAGATCTTCGTTTTATTTTCCATAAAGTAATAGAATTATTGCAAGGAGAAAAGGACAAGCTTCTTTCACGATAGTAACCTGCCATCCAGACCCAGTTTAATCTGAAGGTGACAATCATCTCGCAACAAAGTGGTTGACTCTTCAGCAGCCAGGCAATCCATTCTGTTGTGTCAGGACAGCCGAGGAAAGGTAATGAAAGGCTGGATTTACGAATGGTGCAGCATCCCAAGAGCGAATTTTCTTTTAAAAAGCGAGCCCTGTTCGCCAATAGACCAGTGGAGTGTACCATTCTGGTACACCACAAATGTTACCACAGCACTGATTTTTTTTTTACTTCATTAGCTCCTTTCAGTTAACAACAGGGCATATGAGCCACAGTCCCAGGCTGCAGATCACAGCTGCCTTAAGCAGGTGATCAATACTTTATTTGCCAGGGACAAGCAGTACATCATCTCCCCCACTGACTTTAACTATCAACGGGAGAGAATGCATTACTTTGTAACAGTGGCTGGCTTCCCTCACATGCAGAGTGTGATTGACTGAACATACGTGGCCAGCGGGGCATCAGAAAATGAGCCAGCAACATTCATCAACAAAAAGTATAGCACTCTATTAATGTACAGCTAGTGGCTGATCGCAGGAACAACATCATGCTGGTCTGTGCAACGGTACCCAGGGAGCTGCCTCAACACTTTTCTACTCAGGCCTGATGTTTAACTCTCAGGCCTGCTTGTAGCAGAGGAGGGCAGCAGTACCTCAGAAATCCGAAGGTTTCAGCAGTTTGTTAGTCAATGGCTTTTTATCCCAGCCAAAGCACTGGCATCTGAATTCCAGGTTTTTTGCTAATTAAACAATGGAATGAAGACCCACATTTTCAGTCATATTCCCCCTCATTATTCTAAATTGGAATGAATATAGGCTCAATCAAACCAATCTCTCATCACAGGATAGTCCTGTATTAGCAGTTAAGAGGAGTGGTGCTGGAAAAGCAGCTCAGGCGGCATCCAAGGAGCAGGACAATCAGCATTTTGAGCATATCCTTCTCAGGAATGAGGCTTATGGTCCAAGGGGGCTGAGAGATAAATGGGAGGTGGTGGAGCTGTGTGGAAGTCCTGTACTACCTGTCCCTTTCAATGTGGCACTGCCCTCTTGAACTGACCTACCTGTCCGTCTTCTCTCCCACCTATCCACTCCACCCTCCTCTCTGACCTATCACCTTCACCCCTACCTCCATCTACCTATCACATTCCTTGCTACATTCCTCCCAGCCCCACTCCTCTCCCAATTATCTCTCAGCCCCCTTGGGCCGCAAGCCTCATTTCTAATGAAGAGCTATGCTTGAAACATCGATTCTCCTGCTGCTTGGATACTGCCGGACCGTATGTGCTTTTCCAACACCACACTCTTCGACTGCATTTCCTCTATGGCAAATTTATCCTCGCTTAGATGGGGAGACCAACACCACATGCAATATTCCATGTGTGATCTCACCATCACCTGTATAGCTGCAGCAAAACACCCCTACTTGATTCTTTAGCTCAAATATTTAAAGTGATACTGAAAGGATCAGGATCAGTGAAGTGGAGAGAGAGGTAATATTAAACCATCGCAATGATGCATCTCCAGTCATGAAGCTGTCAATTGTACAATACTGATTGGAGGTTTTGGTCCCTACAGGTAGGAGGAAGAAGGCAGCCACTGGTAAACAAAGAAGGTGGAGATGAGGTCAGTAGCTGAGATGAGGTGCCTTCCTTCTGGATGCAATATAGCAAGTGATTCAATGACTTGATCACAAAATACTGAGGATCTCAAATGGTTACAGCACAGAAAAAATGTAATTCACAGAGCTTATGCTGTTTCTCTGCAGGGTCATTTTTTCTAATTCCACTCCCACCCACTTCCCTCGACTCTGACTTATACAACACTCCCCATTCAGGTGTTCATCCAATTCCCTTTTAAAGCAACAATTGAATTTGCCTCAACCACCCTTTGAGGTACATTCAGATTTCAGCCACTCACTGCAAACCAGCAGTAAGCATGTAAATGGAATTACAGTGAAACCTATTGCTTGGTTTTCCCAAGACTTAACCTTACTATTATAACTCATCCCAACACACCTCGCAAGGGCACTCGTTCCCATGTGGCGAGACATTCCTTCCAATCATCATCTGACCAGCCACCGTACCAAACAAATGCTTATTGCAGTGTGGCACACACCCCTCCGCTAAGCTTTCAAAATGCTTCATTTCTCACACTTTAAATCCTCTTCTTTCTATTCTTTGAGGAAAGGAGAGCACAGTATATTCGGGAGAGGCAAAGAACCAGAGGGGGCCGTGCACTCCTAATTCAATTAACAACTTCAGGGATGAAAGTGATAAAGATAAATTGTTCTTCAGTATGCCTGTGCATTTAAGAAGGACAGATGGGGTCTCCCATCTATCTGGTTAATATTAAATACACACTGCCACATAGTATACAACACTCACGCATGTTAACTTAATGCCAGTGAGCAATGAATAATGACAGTGTGCACAATGACAACTTACAATCCTCTCAGCTTGTCAGTTTTAATTCATATCCTTCATCCTCCACAGGTCTTTCAAGGGTCCCTCAGGAGATGCTGTGGGAGAAAGATGAAGCCTTCTCAGAGAAAGTCACTCACTCTGATGCATTGTCAGAAGACAAGCAACTGGTGCCTGTGAAAAGGATGAATTGTTGACTGTGGGATTATTTTGTGCTAAGTCTTCTGGGACACAGAATTTGTCTGTCAGATGAGTGAACTGCCTCAGTCTCAGGCCATCTCAGGCTGAAATCTGTGCTCATCAGCCCATTACCCTCACTCCAAAAGTCCTGCAAAAGTTCGGTATTTACTAGCAAATCAATGAGCATTAAGACCATAAGATGTAGGAGCAAAATTAGGTCATTCAGCCCACTGAGTTTGCTCTGTCATTCAATCATGGTTGACATGTTAGTCAACTCCATTCTCCTGCTTTCTCCCTGTAACTCATCATCCTCTTACTAATAAAAAACCTATCTATATCTCTGCCTTGAATACGTTCAATGATTTGGCTCCACAACCCATTGCAACACGAGTTCCATAGATTCACCACCTTCTGGCTGAAAAAATGAGGAAATTAGACTAAGGAAACCCTCCTCAACTCAGTTATAAATGGTCATCCATTCAGTCTTAGGCTCTGCTTTCTTGTCAGCATTTCTCCTCATCCACTATATCCAGATCTCTCTGTATTCTATACATTTAAATCAGATCCTCCTTTGTCCTATTAAACTCTATTGTGCACAGATCTAGAGTCCTCAACTGCTCCTCATATAACAAGTCCTTCATCCTAGGAATCATCCTTGTTAACCTCCTCTGGACCCCTTCAACTCCAGCACATCCTTCTGAGATACACATCCAAAACTACTCACGATGCTCCGAATGCAATCTGACCAGAGTCTTATACAACTTTTCTTCTTGTATTCTCAGCCCCTTGAAATGAATGCGAAAATTGCATTTGCCTTCCTTTCTGCCAGCTGTATGTTAACCCTAAGAGAATCCTGAATTAGGACTCCCAAGTCCCTTTGTGATTCAGATTCCAAAGACTTTTCTGCTTAGAAAATAGTCTCCACTTCTATGCTTCCAACAAAAGTGCACAACCTCACACTTTTTTACATTGTATTCCATCTGCCACTTTTTTGCCCACTTTCCTAATGTCAGGAAGATCTTTGTTGAATGCTGCATTGCCATGTAACACCAATGGAGAAAGGGTCATGATCCCCAACACAGATTATTCTCAGAAGGGTTATGCGAGTGAGCAATCAATTAGCTCCTCTGACAGACTGTCCAGACTTATAACTTCTACCATCTTTAAAGAAAAAGGCAACTGATGTATGGGAACACCACCGCCTGCAAGTTTCCCATCCAAGCCACACATCATCCCGACTTAGAATTATATCACTGTAACTTCCAGAAGTCAAAATCCTGGAAGTTCCTTCTAAGCAGTACTGTCAGTGTCCCACGTCCCAAGAACTGCAGTATTTTTGAAAGGCAGGTCACCACCATTGATCCAGTGCAATTAGGGATGGGCAATAAATGCTGGTCTAGCCATGAATAAATGAGAAAAGGTAGTAAAGCATTGAACAATTCTGAGACATTGGACACTCTTCTTCAAAGACAGAGGAGAATGAAAAAGGGACAGGATCATCAAGCAGTTAAGGGACGATCAAAACTCTACTCTGGGCAGAAACTGCAAGTTAAAAATGTAAATGTAAATAGTTCAACACCAGCAAATGTTTCTAAACTATGCAATCAATGCTTTCACGAGAGCCTCAGAAGCTTACCTTATAGGAGTATATAAAATTATGAGAGGCATGGATCGGGTGGGATAATTGGAGTATTTGTCCCACAGTGGAAATAACAAGTATTAGGGGACATTGGTTTAAGGTGAGAGGGGGAAAGTTTAAAGAACATGTGCAGGACAAGTATTTTATGCAGTGTGGGAGGTGCCTGAAATGCCTTGTCAAGGGAGATGGTAGAAACAGGTACAATAGAAATTTAGACAGACACATGAACAGACTGTGAATAGAAGCATGGGATTAGTTTATATTGGCATCATGTTTGGCACAGACATGGTGGGGCGAAGGGCCTGCTCCTGTGCTGTATTCTTTTGGTGTAACCTAGATCATACAAATTCATTAATGATCATGGTGCAACATTGTGAATGAATAGAAGCCAGCTCTGACCATCAATCATGCACAAGGAAAGTGAAGAGGTACACACCAACAATGATATTGTGTGATCGGATTGAATGACAGAAAGCAACACAGTGAAGTTATCAAACTATTGCAACACAGACCATCATGTGTCTCTTCCAACCACTATATGATTATCACATCAGGATGAGTTGTCAAACCTCCAGAGCATTAGTTCTCAGGTAATGTAGATAGGCAAGGTTCATAACTTGTACTTCCAGTATCTTGTGCTTTCTTAGTATAGTAAAGCACCGATACAGTTATTGTTTCTTACCTCAGATCTCTTAGGGTCTGGGGGAATCATCCCAACAGTCAATCTCATAACATTTAGGAACACTGCACACAAGTCGTACTTTCAGGAGAAGAGTGAAGTAGGGCAGCTGACCCAAAGAGTAGTCACAGAATTAAGAAGTGGTTTAGATATGGAGAATCTTTTTTTTTGTGGAATTTCCTGATGAATGTTATTGTTATGCTTGAAGCAAACGAGTCTTGATCACCACACTTAGAATTCCATCAGAGTTGTGTCAACTCCTCAACAATAAGCTTATAGGAAGTTTGGAAAAATCAACTTGTTTGAGTGAGTACTGATCTGCAGAAAATCCAGGCCATGGAGTTAATTTCTGTGTCTGCTTTGAGCAGCAAGACAGAGGGGAACTTGGAAGCAGTCAATAGTTAACAGAGAAGGACAGAAAAGGACCCAGAGAATAGTGCATAAAAGGGAGAGAGAGGAGAATCCAATGTTACTGAAACAGAACAAGAGAAAGTGAAGAAAGCAGCTTCATAAAAAATGTAAGAGAGAGTGTGGTAAAAATGTGGATAAATTTGGACATCAGCATGTTAAAGAGAAGAGTGAAGTTGTCATGAGAAGAACAATGGAGGTGGGCGATACAAACCATTGCCAGAGATTTGGATGCCGGTGTTGGACTGGGGTATATAAAGTTAAAAATCACACAGCACCAGGTTATAGTCCAACAGGTTTAATTGGAAGCACTAGCTTTCGGAGCGCCGCTCCTTGAAGGAACGGCACTCCGAAAGCTAGTGCTTCCAATTAAACCTGTTGGACTATAACCTGGTGTTATGTGATTTTTAACATTGCCAGAGATCCCTTTTTAACCTGTTTCAAACTATCAGAGGCCAAGTGTGACATTGCAAGAAACCATGATTTGCGAGTATTTCTTCCATGTCTCTTGATTGGCCACATGCATTAAATCAGTAGACGTTATTGCAGTCGAAGAATAGATAATTTTTTTTTTGAAATACTCATTATCAAAATTAGATAATTAAATGGATGAGAGATGGTTGGATGAGTGATGATTTGCAGTTGTAGTATGTGGGAGATCGTGGATAACTGGTGTGAGTCACAATGACCACATCTGCAGCAAGTGTTGTCTATTCAAGGCACTTCAGCTCAGAGTTGCTGCTGCAGGCACTCCAACACATCAAAGAGGGGAAGGGATACCTAGATACTCTTGCTCAGGTGACAGTCACCCTTTTAGGAGAAAAGAGAAATGTTGTTGTCCTGGATGTAATAATAGTAACTATTATTATGAGAGGAATAGATTCTGTTCTCTGCACCAAAAACAAGAGTTTCAAAGTCTATTTGCTTACCTGCTGCCAAGGTTTAGGACTTCTCTTTTAAGCTAGTGAAGAACTTAGAATGGGAGGGGAAGGATCAAGTTGTTTGGTAACAACAATGCAAGTGGGATGAGAAATGGCATTCTGCGGATGGTTTACATGTAGCCCGGGCCTAAATTAGAAAATAGAACCACAAAAGTAATAATCTCCAGATTACTAGCTGAACATTGTGCAAGTTGACAAGGAATAAATAAGATTAGAACCATCACTGCGTGGTTCAGTGACTGATGTGATTGATGGGGCACTTGTACTAATACTGGGGAATGAGAACGCTGTTTCGTTGTGGTGGACTTCATTTGAAACAAGCTGGCCAATGTCCTGGCAAATCATATAACTAGGGATTTACTGTAGTATGGGAGATTAGTTTTTTAAAAATTAATTCATGGGACAAGGGCGCTTCTGGCTAGGGCAGCGTTTAGTGCCCAGAGGGCAATTTAAGAGTCAACCTCATTTCTGCGGGTCAGGAAATACATGTTGGCCAGATCAACTAAGCATCGTGATTTCCTTCCCTAAAAGGCATTAATGAATCAAATGGATATTTCCCCAACAATTGACAATGAATTCATGGTTATCAGTAGACTCACAATTCCAGATTAATCCAGATTATGTGCATTGACAACTTAACTGTGAACTTAGAAAGTAGAATAAGTAAGTTTGTAGATGACACAAAAATTGGCAATGGTATATGGAATTTATTCATGATAAGTGTAAGGTGATGTCTTTTGAGGAGTCTAATAAGGAAAGTATATACTCAACGAACGATAGGTCCAAGGGAATACTGAAGCACAAAGGGATCTTGGTGAACAAGTCCATAGATCCCTGAAGGTGTCAGCACAGGTAGACAGGATAGTTAAGAAGGCACACAGGGTATTTGCCTTCGTTAGCCGGGTTGTATGATGTAGGGGCAGGGAAGTCTTGTTACAACATAATACAGCATTGGTTAGGCCGCAGATGGAATACTGTGTGCAGTTCTGATTGCCACACTATCAGAAAAATGTGGTTACATTGGAGCAGGTTTTACCAGGATGTTGCCTAGGATAGAAAATCTTAGATATGAAGAGAGCCTGGGTTTGTTTTCTCTGACACAGAGGAGACCGGGAGGATCTGATTGAAGTATGCAAAATTATAAGAGGCATAGACAGGGTTGGTTGTGCAAATTTTTACCCCATGGCAGATATGTCTAAGACCAGACGGCATAAGTTTAAGTTGAGAAGTCAGTTTAGAGGGGAGCTGAGGAAAAAAAAAATCATCCAGAGGGTAGTTGAAATGTAAAATGCATTTCCTCAGAACAGGGTGCAGTCAGGTACTCTGGTAACACTTACAAAACATCTGGATGAATATTTAAAATGGCAGGGCATAGTAGACAAGGGACCAGGTGCATGTATGTGGGATTAGTGCAGTTTGATGTTGGTTAGTCAGCATAAACTTGATAGGCTGAAAGGCTGTACGACTCTAAGAGTACAGCAGAAAATAGAACCAGTGAGAATAATAATGATAAGGAGTCAAAACTTTTCCGAATTTT
Source organism: Hemiscyllium ocellatum (assembly GCF_020745735.1). Taxonomy (NCBI): domain Eukaryota; kingdom Metazoa; phylum Chordata; class Chondrichthyes; order Orectolobiformes; family Hemiscylliidae; genus Hemiscyllium; species Hemiscyllium ocellatum. Next base: position 55,509,867 of record NC_083401.1, read on the forward strand.
ATCTGAATGTAACAAAACAGATAAATTGTCTGAACGAATAGAAATAAATGAAAATAGCTTAGTAGCTATGATGGAGATACAGTTGCAGGGGTTGAGACTGAGAATTCAATATTCAAGGGTATTCGATGCTACAGAAGAATAAATGAAAAGGCAAAGGACGTGGGCAGCTTTGTTAATGAATTAAGCTTTGAAATGCAGGGGTTAGTGGTATAATAGATCCAATAGATTCTGATATGGAATCAGTTTGGGTGGAAATAAGGCTTAGCAAGTGAAAGAAGTTCCAGTTTGGAGTTGCTTATAGACCCAAAGAGTTTCCTCACTGCAGGAAAGTCCCTCCAACCAAACTATATGTGCTATGTATCACAGAACAAACCTTCAAAGAAAATTGTGATTTTGAAGGGAATCAGTATTTTTGTGCAGTGCATCTGAGGCACTATCCTTCAAGACTATAGTTACCTTCATGTTCCGACCCAATACTGGCTGATATTAGGCAATAACTCAGCAGAGTGGAAGCCATAAGCTCCAGAGCAAGTTTTCTCATCTCCAGTGCCTTAATCAAATGCTTCACTGATTTAGTAGAATCTGTCCCTCCTGAGACAAGTAGCCTGTGAACTTAATTTCCTTTCTGGAGAGTAAGTACTCTGCAGCACCTCTTAGAGCCCTCTCTGTTTTCAAAGCTATCTGAGCATATGTATGATGAGTCTTCAAATATTCTGAAACTTTCAAGCTTCTAACTTGAATGAGCTAAATCATCTATTTTCTACAGACATTCAATTGTCCCTCATCACCAAATATTCAATCAAGTCACTTATTCCTTCCTCCTGATCTCTACTGCTGCTCCTGACCTTCAGAAGCCTATTTTCTACCTTTTTACTGCAGATTAGATTCCAAGGATTGCAACATTCATACTCAACAAAGGACTAATAATTTCATACTTCAGTGACTTGATTTCCATCAAAATTCTCTCTTCGAATAGTCAGGCTGTGGTCTTTGATGAGTGACTTTTTTGCCGTGCAATAAAATGTCAGTGATAGTGAAGTAAAACTATTGTTGTGTTCCTGCAATTTTATTTTTCTCAATAAATACAAAAACTGAAAAGCATAACAGCATCCATGCATACTTTTACTATTAGTTGCATTAAAGCTAAACATATTTTCAAATGTGGATTAATGGTTGTAGCTTACTTGAAGGACATTCAACCAGCAGACATCTCATCTCATAATATTGTACCCATCTGACTGTGATGTTATATTGCAATATTTAGAGCTGCATTGATTTATTTGTTTCTACATTGCCAAGGATGTTCAAATATTGGTCATTCATTTATATGTTTAGAGAAAATGGCCAGGTCTTTTGATGACACATTTGTCCTGTAGGGTGGTGTTCTGATCAATGGCCTTCTGACCTTAGCTTCATTATCAAACTGGGTGTAATATAAGATCAAATACCTGGAATGTTAACTGTTTCTCCCTGTGCAAAGATGCTGTCTAATCTGCTGTGTATTTTTGGGGTTTTCTGTTTTTGTCGTAGAATCCCTATGTGTGGAAACAGGTCCTTTGCCCCAACAAATCCACACCGACCCTCCGAAGAATATTCCACCCAAATCAATTCCCCATTATTCTACATTTATCCCTGATTAATGCACCTAACCTACATATTCCTAAACACTATGGGCAATTTAGCATGGCCAATTCACTAACGTGCACAGCTTTGGACTGTTTTAACTGCATGGTTGCAGCACAATTGCAAATGTGTATTTTTCCAGCAGATTAACATTAGGCAGCACTGTTCATGACTACTGGATGTCTCAAAGTGTTTTACAGCCAATGCAATATCTTTTAAAGAGTAGTTACTTTTACTGCAGTTAATTGAGGCATAGATATTGTCCAGGCCAATTGAGTTAACACTCCATTCTTCTATAAAATAATGTGTTGAGATCTTCTCATCAATCCAATCTAGCAGAAGCCTCAGTTTATCAACTCATTAATCGGAAACAATAGTGCAAGGTTCCCTCAACACTAAACTGGATGCCAATGCCTTGATTTTGTGTGGAAGCCCTGGCTTAGGGCTTGAATCCAGAACCTTGTGAATTAAAGTTGGATTTTCTCCTAGATGCGGTTGAGAGGAAAATAGTTAACAGAAATAAAAACAAACCCTGACTCATTTATTTTCCTCACCTCCCCTCCTATGTGACTACCTTGTCTTTGCTGCTGTGACTGCAGTCTAAGATTAGATTCCCTACAGTGTGGAAACAGGCCCTTCAGCCCAACAAGTCCACACTGATCCTCCGAAGAGAAACCCACCCAGACCCATTTCCCTTTGAATGATGCACCTAACACTACAGGCAATTTAGCATGGCCAATCCACCTGATCTGCACCTCTTTGGACTGTGGGAGGAAACCAAAGCACCCAGAGGAAACCCACGCAAACACGGGGAGAATGTGCAAACTCCACACAGACAGTTGCCCAAGGCTGGAATCGAACCTGGGACCCTGGTGCTGTGAGACAGCAGTGCTAACCGCTGAGCCACCGTGCCACCCTAGAATGCAACTTTACATCTGGGAGCAAGTAGCATATTCAAAATCATTATGGTTCTGTTCGCGAGCTGGAAATTTGTGTTGCAGACGTTTCGTCCCCTGTCTAGGTGACATCCTCTGTGCTTGGGAGCCTCCTGTGAAGCGCTTCTGTGTTGTTTCCTCTGGCATTTATAGTGGTTTGCCTCTGCCGCTTCCAGTTGTCAGTTCCAGCTGTCTGCTGCAGTGGCCGATATATTGGGTCCAGGTCGATGTGTTTGCTGATAAAATCTGTGGATGAGTACCATGCCTCTAGGAATTCCCTGGCTGTTCTCTGTTTGGCTTGTCCTTTAAGAGTAGGGTTGTCTCAGTCAAACTCATGTTGCTTATCATCTGCATGTGTGGGTACTAAGGATAGCTGGTCGTGTAGTTTCATGGCTAGTTGGTGTTCATGGATACAGACCATTAGCTGTCTTCCTGTTTGCTCTATGCATTGTTTTGTGCAGTCCTCGCATGGGATTTTGTACACTATGTTGGTTTTGCTCATGCTGGTATTGGGTCCTTTGTCCTTGTGAGTTGTTGTCTGAGAGTGGCTGTTGGTTTGTGTGCTGTTATGAGTCCTAGTGGTCATAGTAGTCTAGCTGTCAGTTCAGAAATGTTCTTGACATATGGTAACGTGGCTAGTCCTTTGGGTTGTGGCATGTCCTCATTCCGTTGTCTTTCCCAGAGGAAACAACACAGAAGCGCTTCACAGGAGGTTCCCAAGCACTGAGGATGTCACCTAGACAGGGGACGAAACATCTGCAGCACAAATTCCCAGCTCGGCGAACAGAACCACAACAACGAGCACCCGAGCTACAAATCTTCTCGCAAACTTTGAATATTCAAAATCATTCAACTCCTTCTGAAAGTCCACCCAGTCACCTTCTCTCACCATACAGTACTTCCACTAACTCTGAAACAGCAAGTAGGTTGTCAAAAGCATCTTTACATGCAAGTTGAACCTTTAAAAGTACTGCTGGGGTGGACAGATATTACAGGTTTATTGTTTGATAAGTTATGCTGCAGCGCAGGCAGCTTAATTATCAGAAAAGCAATGGCTGTTGTTCAGGCCACTGCTATGATCATACAGATGAGGTGGATGCATGAAAGGTCCACCGTCGTCATCCTGATTAGCAAAGAACGATACTTACCCCAATCTTGAGCCTTTTGGCCAAAAGCCAGTGCAACTCAATTGCTAGCTCTTAATTTTTCAGCTTCTACAAGTTGCTTCACTTTCAACACTATATAAAATTTCAGTGTGAAATCTTTCAGTTCAAAACTTCAATAGAATCAATCAGTTGTGTAACTTTCGTTAATAAACCAGCATTGACCTGCCAAAAAAAAAGGAAAAAAAGAATATATGAAAGTTATCCAAGATCATACCATTAACTAGATTTAAAATGGAAGCACTTTAACAATAGACTAATCAAGGATTGCAAAATGCAACTCAGCTGCAAATTTTATACTTTAGATCTGAAGTTAATCCAACATGTAATTTGAGAAGAGAAACATATTGCTTACTTTGCATATTACAAGCCCCTGAGTTTTAATATGTATTTAGTACATTTAATTTCTGCCTTGAAAATCATCTGGTGAATTGCAAACTGAAATTGATGATAACTAAGAATTTTATCTATTCCATCCTTCAGGCAATGCATTTCTGTAATATTTCACCATATTCTGAAATCTTTGGTTCACCCGGAAGGAGGCATTAATTGTCCTATTTAGAAAGAGTTATTATGAACACCCAATGATTTGAGTGATTTTCTGAAGATTGTATATTCATTTGCTGTCTATAGGCAAGTTAAAAATAGCAAGCCCCCATTGGCACAAACTGTAGTTTTTTTTTCCCAGTGGCATATATCCCCATTTCTAATCAGACTCTGACCTTACATCACTTCTGAGAGCACAATTTCAAATTTATTTCAAGAATAGATTTTCTATCCTGAAAAAATGTTGGGTATCTGGCTGACAAATATCTAAAATCCAGTTTCACAATGTTCCCAAATTCACATTAATTTTCGTCTTTCCAAAGAAAACTTCACATATTTTTAAAAACTTTGGGGCCAATTTGTCTTGCGGATTATTAAAGTGGATGAGTGTGTGTCCGATTCTTTTCTCACTCACAGCTTATCTTTTGTTTCAATTGTCATGAACGTGACTGTTGGCCAGAATGTGAGACAAGTTTCACTTCTGGTGATTGAAAATAGCCTCTACTCATACATTGTGTATGCCCAAACTATTACTCAGTGGGCAAAGCTTTACACCAGGAGTGTAGAAGTGGAAATTCACATCAACCTTTTCAGTGGTGCCTTCCTAACCGATGAAAGCATCAGTTCGAGATCCAATTACTTTCAAAAACAAAACCCAGTAGCACTAGCTCTAAGAAGATCAAGACTATTTGTAAAATGGCATTTTTAAAAAAAACAATTTAAATGCCATAAAAATACCATTTCATTCTGAATCATCCCAGCATTATTTCAATGTATTCTGAGTTAATAAGAGCACCAATTGATTTGTGAGATTTTCTGAAGATTGCATATTCATTTAATGTTTGCAGGCAGATTAAAAATAACAAACTTAATTTAGTAGGATTTTTTTTTCTTTTGAGATGCCAGATATTTGTAAAAAATCAAAGTTTGGGGCAATTGTTAAAACAGAAGTGTAAAGTCTTAAAAAATTCCATGTTGAACCTTTGTGTTGTTGCAGAGTAATGTAATGTAATGATAAACTAAAAACTTCAGCAATTCATCGCCACTAATATTGGCTTAGAGTACTGCATTTTTCATCTTTGCAATCCTAACACAATCAGTTATCTGTAGTGGTCAATAGCTAAACAACCAATGGGAGGAGGAGACTCCATAAACATCCAGCTTTTCAATAATGGGAAAGCCCAGCACATTAGAAGCAAAGGTTAAAAAAGATGCCTTGAGTGGATGATCCATTCTCCTTCTGAGGACACCCACCTTCCCAAATGCCAAATTATCCCAAGTAATATCAAGCAATAGCTGAAGGCGCTGGATATTACAAAAGTTTACGGGCTCTGATTACATTGCAGCTGTCGTGCTGTTGGCCAGGCTTTGGATACTTTGATCAGTTTATGTATTCAAAACACCTTACCCTAGTGGTCCTGGAGGTGAGGTTTGTGGTTTAACACAATTTTATTAATGGAATAACCATTATTAAAAATACCATGTGAGCATTTACAAATTTCCCAAAATATTTATTCTTGACCTTGCTCTTTTCATCTGAGAAAGGATATTACCTACAACAATCCATGTATTTGAGCTGGGCCATTGGAATCCCTTTCCTCTCTGACATTGGGTTAGCTCTTTCCCACAAAGGCGGATCTGACAGGTCGGGGGGGATCTTCATTATCTCTCTCTCTCTCTTTTTCTCTCTCTATCTAATTCTCTCTCTGCAGATGGTCAGTATTCTGCTGCTGGACAAGGTTGAATCTTTGCTGAGTTTTCAGTGAGTCTCCACTGGGGTGTGTGTGTGTGTGTGTGTGTGTGTGTGTGTGTGTGTGTGTGTGTGTGTGTGCCCACCCCCCTCGCATCGGACCTTCCAGAATGTTGGACACTGAGGTCCTGAGCTGGGTTCAAATTATCCACTGAGGTCACACACTTATTGTTGCCATACCGGGAAGTGTAAGGTGCACGTACTCAGGCAGTCAAGACCTGTCAATCACAGCAAAACATCACTCAGTAAGGCCTGCAACCCTGGACCTGTCAAGACCCTTGAGTTACCTGTAAGTAGGGGTGCCATGCTGCCTCATCATCAACACTGTCCATTACCCCTGTCCTGTATGAGAGCTGTTTGCCATTTAATTGTCTGCAGTTCCCAGAGGCATGTCCTCTGTCCTGCTGGCCAAGGAGGCCAACACTGCACTAATGTGGCTGTAGGATGAGTTTGCTATTGTGTTACCAGTTATCCTTTTCCTGAAAAGAAAACAAGACAATGATGCAGGCTTGAAAGCTACAGAAAAAAAAAATGCCTCTGACAAGACTATAAGTAATGCAGAAGTTACACTTCTACTGGAATTTCATGATTTGTGAGCCTTCTCAGGCTGATTGTTGACTTTGAATTGGGCTGGTGAGGAAGCACTGGATGCAATTCCTGCACAAAAGGTAAGACAAAAACAAATCTCTAATTACAGTTGTCAACATCATAGGTGGGACTTATCACAGGACTATTCTTTATTTTTATAAGCAGAAGAAACACAGATGCTGCATTTTGATTCTCCACACAAAGTGACCTTACTAATCAGTAAGGCAGTAAGTCAACCATAAATCCCGTACATGTTTATAGTATATGCAAAAGACCACAAATGTTAAAAAGGTGACTATCAAATTCTCTGGCATACTTAGTCAGTATGATTGGAATTCATATGAAAGGAGCACTGACTTTATTGGGAGTTTTCTACAGACACCCCAATAGCAATAGAGACATGGAGGAGCAGATTGGGAGGCAGATTTTGGAAAGGTGCAGAAGTAACAGGGTTGTTGCCATGGCTACCTTCCACTTCCCTAATATTGATTGAACCTCCTTAATGTAAATAGTTTGGATGGAACAGATTTTGTCAGGTGTGTCCAGGAAAGATTCCTGATTCAATATGTCAATAGGCCGTCAAGAGGGGATGGCCTCTTGATGGATTTGGTTGGATTTGGCCATGTTGGATTTGGTGCTTGGCAACGAACCAGGTGAGGTGCCAGATCTCTTTGGGGGAGAGCATTTCGGTGATAGTGATCACAACTCCCTGACATTTACTATTGACATGAAGAGTGATAGGAGTAAATGGTATGGGAAAATTATCAATTGGAGGAGGAGGAATTACAATGCTATTAGGCAGGAACTGTGGCATATAAACTGGGAACAAATGTTCTCAGGGAAATGCACGACAGAAGTGTGAAGCTTGTTTAGGGAGCACTAGCTGGAATGCTGGATAGGCATGTCCCACTGAGACAAGGCAGGGATGGTCAGGTGAAGGAGCCTTGGATGACAAGAGATGTGGGACATCTAGTCAAGAGGAACAAAGAGGCTTACTTAAGGTTGAGGAAGGAAGGATCAGACAGGACTCTAGAGAGTAACAAGGTAGTCAGGAAGGAACTGAAGAATGGACTTGGAAGAACTAGAAGGGGGCATGAAAAAGCCTTGGTGGGTAGGATGAAGGAAAACCCCAAGGTGTTCTAAACTTATGTGAGGATCAAGATGTTGACCAGAGTCTGATCAGGGCTGATCAGGGATAATGGAGGGAACTTGTGCCTGGAGTCAGTGGACTTTGTGGAGGTCCTTAATGAATACTTTGTTTCAGTATTCACTACTGAGAGGTATCTTGTTGTTTATGAGGACAGCGTGAAACAGACTGATATGTTCAAAAAGATTGATGTTTAAGAAGTAGGAAATTTTGAAAAGTATAAGGATAGTAAAGTCTCTGGACCAGATGGGAAGCAAGGAACGAGTTTGCTGCACCTTTGTCGATAATATTTGCATCCTCACTGTCCACTGGAGTAATGCCAGCTGATTGGAGGGTGGCAAATGTTATTCCCTTTTTCAAGAAAGTGAAGAGGGATAATCCCGGGAATTAGAGACCAGTCTGTCTTATGTTGGTGATGAGCAAATTATTGGAGAAGATTCTGAGAGACAGGATTTATGATTATTTGGAAAAGCATCGTTTGATTAGAAATAGTCAACATGGCTTTGTGAGAGACAGATGGTACCTCATAACCCATACTGAATTCTTTGAGATGTGACAAAACATATTGATGAAGATAGAGCAATGGATATGGATTTTAGCAAGGCTTTTGATAAAGTTCCCCATGATAAGCTCATTCAGAAAGTAAGGAATCGGGGACACAGGAAATTTGGCTGTCTGGATACAGAATTGGCTAGCCCATTGAAGACAGTGGACATTGGTAGATGGAAAGTATTCAGCCTGGAGCTTGGTGATCAGTGGTGTTCCATAGGGATCTGTTCTAGGATCTCTGCTCTGTATTAGTTTTATAAATGACTTGGATGAGGAAGTGGAAAGGTAGATTTGTAAGTTTGCTGAGGGCATGAAGAATGGTGGAGTGGTAGATAGTGTGGAGAGCTGTTGCAATGGGACATTGACTGGTTGCAGAGTTGGGCTGAGAAATGGGTGGTGGAGTTCAACCTGGGAAAGTGTGAAATGATTCACTCTGGAATTTGAATGCAGATTACAAGTTTAAAGGCAGGATTTTTGGAAGTGTGGAGGAACAGAGAGATTTTGGGGTCTACATCCATAGATCCCTCAAAGTTGACACCCAAGTTTATAGGGTTGTTAAGAAAGTGTAGAGTATGTTGGCTTGCATTAGTAGGGGAATTAAGCTTAAGAGCTGCAAATATTGTGTTTAGTTCTGGTGACCTTATTATTAGAAAGATGTGGCAGCTTTAGAGATGGTTCAGATGAGATTTATCAGGATGCTACCTGGACTGGAGTGCATGTCTTATGAAGAAAGGTTGAGGGAGCTAAGACTTTTCTCATTGGAGTGAAGAAGGAAGAGAGATGACTTAGTAGAGAATTACAAGATGACAGGCATAGCTAGAGTGGATAGCTAGAGACCTTTTCCCAGTGCAGAAATGGCTATCATGATGGGGCGTAATTTTAAGGTGATTGGAAGAAGGTTGAGGGGAGATGTCAGAGGTCGCTTCTTTACACAGAGAGTGCTGGGTGTAACGAATGCACTACCAGCAGTAGTAATAGAGCCAAATACACTAGGGACACTTAAGTGACTCTTGGAAAGGCACATGGATGATAGTAAAATAAAGAATATGCATGCGAGTTTGATCTTAGAGTAGGATAAAAGGTCAGGACTGTTCTATGTTCGATGAATTGTGAGGCTACAGACATCCTATTCAAAACATGCAGTTGGACCAGTGCCAACACTTCAATCCTGTCTCAACAGGCACAACTAGATCAGGCTAATCTTCAGAAGACAAACTCCACACAAAACTTTGGAATTCACTGCTTGGAGCTGATGTCCGGGCAACAAGAATTAATTGATAAGTTGTCAGTAGGCACTGAGACAAAGGATAGAAATGAAATTCCTAGAAGTTGAGCTGCTTACAGTTTCAATGCCTATCAAAGGTTTCTGAAAGGAATTCCGAGGAAAAGAAAGATCACAACATTGGCACAATGCTCATAGATCACCAAAAATGTGCAGCCATCTTTGTTGGCCAACATTTGAAAGCATTAGCTGCAGGTACCAGTATTATGCAGTAACCAGGATGCAGAAAGGAAGCAAACTTTGTGGGAGGTGCATTCTGTTACGCCCCTATGAAGCCATCAGCATTCCCACGTCACATGATGCAAATTGATACTGGGCTTGCTTATGCATTAAACCTAGTCTCTTGACACCATGTGTGCTAAAAGTGGTGATGCAATTGGATCCCCTTCAGGTTCAGCTCTTACTGTCACCTTTGTTGGTTACTGTTAGAAGTGTGACTTCAATGAAATGACCACCACTGCTCATGCAACAAGGGGTACGTCGGCTTCCAAGAGATCAATTGTGTTAGGGGATTCTGTAGTCAGAGGTATAGACAGACGTTTCTGTGGCCAATAGAGAAAAAACAGAATGGTGTGCTGTTTCCCTAGTGCCAGGATTAAGGATGTCTCAGAGAGGGTGCAGAATGTTCTCCCGGGGGAGAGGGGCCAGCAGGAGGTCATGGTCCACATTGGAACTAATGATATTGGAAGAGAAAAGGTTGAGATTCTGAAGGGACATTACAGAGAGTTAGGCAGAAATTAAAAAAAAGGTCCTCAAGGGTAGTAATACCTGGATTACTCCCAGTGCTACAAGCTAGTGAGGGCAGGAATAGGAGGATAGAGCAGATGAATGCATGGCTGAGGAGCTGGTGTATGGGAGAAGGAATCACATTTTTGGATCATTGGAATCTCTTTTGGGGTAGAAGTGACCTGTACAAGAAGGACAAAATGAACCTAAATTGGAAGGGGACTAATATACTGGCAGGGAAATTTGCTAGAACTGCTTGGGAGGATTTAAACTAGTAAGGTGGGGGGTGGGGAGTGGGGAACCCAGGGAGATAGTGAGGAAAGAGATCAAACTGAGATGGGTACAGCTGAGAACAGAAGATTAGATTACTTACAGTGTGGAAACAGGCCCTTCGGCCCAACAAGTCCACACCGACCCGCCGAAGCGCAACCCACCCATACCCATACATTTACCCCTTACCTAACACAACGGGCAATTTAGCATGGCCAATTCACCTGACCCGCACATCTTTGGACTGTGGGAGGAAACCGGAGCACCCGGAGGAAACCCACGCTGACACGGGGAGAATGTGCAAACTCCACACAGTCAGTCGCCTGAGGCGGGAATTGAACCCGGGTCTCTGGAGCTGTGAGGCAGTAGTGCTAACCACTGTGCCACCGTGCTGCCCACTTAAGTGAGTCAAACAGTCAGGGCAGGCAGGGACAAGGTAGGACTAATAAATTAAACTGCATTTATCTCAATACAAGGGCCCTAACAGGGAAGGCAGATGAACTCAGGGCATGGTTAGGAACATGGAACTGGGATATTGTAGCAATTACAGAAACATGGCTCAGGGATGGGCAGGACTGGCAGCTTCATGTTCCAGGATACAAATGCAACAGGAAGGATAGAAAGGGAGGCAAGAGAGGAGGGGGAGTGGCATTTTTGATAAGGGATAGCATTACAGCTGTGCTGAGGGAAAATATTCCCGGAAATACATCCAGGGAAGTTATTTGCATCACTTACAAACTTTGAAATTGTCTCTCACAATCCAAGATCTATAACATGAAGATGAATTGGAAAAAGCTAAGGGGCCCATTAACAAAATTCAGGGAAACCGATGACAAACTTTCTTCAAATTGACGAATATCTATTAATCGTTGTTGACTGTTACCTCTCCATCAGCTAAATTTAAATCCATTTTGCTACTGTCCCTGATCTTCTATCAGCTTTATTTTTTCTCATAATAATTCATAGAATCCCTACAGTGTGAAAGCCGACCAGTCAGCCCATTGAGTTCATACTGACCCTTTGAAGAGCATCTCATCCAGACCCACATCCTCCACCTCATCCCCCTCCCTCGCCCCCACCCTCCACACCCAGACCCCAGTCCCTGTATTTCCCATTGGTAAATCCACCAAGCCTGCACATCCCTGGACATTATGGACAATTTAGCATGGTCAATCTACACATCTTTGGACTGTGGGAGGAAACTAGAGCACCCAGAAGAAACTCACACAGTTACAAAGAGAATATGGAAACTCCGCACAGACGGTCTCCTGAGGGTGGAATGGTCTATGGCTCTGTAGGCAGCAGTGCTAACCACTGAGCCACCATATGCATTGTATCAACTTCATTATCCTCATTATTTTTTTCGGTTACAACTTCAAAAGACACTAACAAATTAGTTAAACGGGAATTGTCCTGGGTAAATTCATGCTGTCTCTTTAATTAACCCATGTTTGTAGGCAGATTATGGAAAGATGCAATAAAAACAGAGTTGTCATGGTGGGTGACTTTAATTTTCCCAATATTAACTGGGACTCCCTTAGAGCAGCAGAATTAGATTGTGCAGAATTTATTAAGTCCACCCAAGATGGTTTCTTGAAACAATATGTAGACAGTCCAATTAGAAGAGGGGCAATATTGCACCTTCTATTGGCTAATGAGCTTGGTCAGGTGACTGATCTTTCAGGGGGAGAGCATTTTGGAAACAGTGATCACAACTCCTTAAGTTTTAAGATAGCTATGAACAAGGATAGGTCAGGATCTTATTGGAAGCTACAAAATTGAGGGAGACCAAATTATGTCAGTATGAGGCAGGAGTTAGGGAGTGTTAATTGGGAGAAGCTCTTTTCAGGCAAGACCATAGTTCACATGTGGAACTTATTTAAAGATTTGCTGGGGGGAGTTTAGTTCCAGTAAGGACAAGTATGGCAAACTAAGGGACCTATTGATAACGAGGGAGGTTGTGAATTTAGTGGAGAGGAGAAAATAAACATCTGTAAGTTTTAAGAATTTTTAAAATTGGAGGGGGCATGTGAGGAATATAAAGAAAGCAGGAAAGATTAAGCAGGGAATTAGTCGAACAAGAAAGGGTCATGAAATGACCTTGGCAAGTCGGGTTAAAGAGAATTCCAAGGCACTCTATATGTACTTTAAAAACAAAAGTTAACTGGGTAGAAGGTAGGACCACTCAAAGGTAAACGAGGGAACTTGTGTTTGGAGGCAGAGAATGTTGGCGAGTTCCTAATATACTTTGCTTCCACATTCACCAGGAGAAGGATGTTGGAGGATAGTGATATTAATGTGGAGCATGCTAATATGTTAAGGCACTTTGAGATTAAGAAAGAAGTGGCATTGGATCTCTTAAAGGGCATTGAGAGAGGGAAGAGGGGAGATTACTGGGACTTTGCCCATGATCTTTGCATCCTCGTTAGCCACTGGAGAGGTCCTGGAGGACTGGCGAATAGCTAATGTTGCTCCTCTGTTCCAGAAGAGAAATAGGGATAATCCAGGAAACTATAGAAGATGAGATCCACAGTAACTCAGTCTTGTGGATTTAGAATTGGCTTGCCCATAGAAGGCAGAGGGTAGTAGTCGATGTTTTTCAGGCTGGAGTCCTGTGACTAATGGTATTCCACAAGGTGTTCTGTACTGGGACCTCTGCTGTTTGTATATATATGTATAAATGACTTGGATAAAAATGTAGATGAGTGGGCTAGTAAGTTTGCAGACAATACATGAATATAAATTCATGTGGATAGTATAGAGAGTTGTCAAAGGAAGCAGCGGGATATAGATCAGTTGCAAATACTGGCAGAGAAATGGCAGATGGAATTTTATCCAGGTAAATGTGAGGTGCTGCACTTTAAGAAATCAAATGTTAGGGAAAAGTAAGAGTTAATGGCAGGACTCTGAACAGCATTGATGTACAGAAAGTTCTTGGGGTTCAAGTCCATAGTTCCCTGAAAGTGGCCATGCAGGTAGATAGTGTGGTGAAGAAGTCTGTGGCATGTTTGCTTTTATTGGTCGGAGAATTGAGTACAAGAGTCAGGATGTCATATTGCAGCTTTATAAAGCTTTGGTTAGGCAACACTTAGCGAATTGCATTTAATTTCTGGTCGGCACATTACAGGAAGGATATGAAGGCTTTGGAGTTATTGCAGAACAGGTTTACCAGGATGCTGCCTGGGTTAGATGGTACAAGCTATAAGGAGAGTCTAGAAAAACTCAGGTTGTTTTCTCTGGAGTGCTGAGAATGAGGGGAGACTTCATAGACGTCTATAAAATTATGAGATGCATAGATAGGGTGATGGTCAGAATCTTTTCCCCAGATTTCAAATGTCTAAAACTAGAGGGCATACATTTCAGGTGAGAGGGGTAAGTTCAACGGAGATATAAGGGACAAGTTTTTTTAAACAGACAGTGGTCTGTGCCTGGAATGCACTGCCAGAGGTGGTGGTGGAGGCAGATACAATAGGGGTGTTGAAGGAACCATTAGATAAGCACATGAATATTCAAGGAATCGAGGGATATCGCGCAAGGACTGATAGAAGGGATTAATTTAATTTGGTATCATTTTCAGCACAACATCATGGCCCATTCCTGTGCTGTACAGTTCTATGCTCTATGTTGACAATATGAAAATCAATTCTAATCTGAATTATTTTTTCTAACGAAGTTCAAAATGTTAAACTTTCCAGTATCACTTCCTTATCAATTCTGAACCTCCTACTGACTACATTTCATCCTCCATCAACATTGCCTTGATAAAGTCAAATACAAAAAAAAACTTTAATCCCTCAGCCATTCCCCTGCTTCCATTTCTGAATGTATTTTTTGGTCCCTAATAAGCTCTACTTGTTCTTTTACAACTTTTTTTTATTATTTATGCACCTACAGAAGACCCTGGGATTCCCTTTTATGCTAGCTGACAGTCTTTTTGCATAGTCCCTCTCTGCTTCTCCTATTTCCTTTTCAGTTCCCTTCTGAATATTATGAATTGAGCTTGGTTCTTAACTGTATTCTCCACCTTACACATTTGTTCTTTTGTTGTCTTGATTTCAATCTCCATTTTCATCCTGGGAGCCCTGGATTTGTTTGGCCTCCCTCCCTTTGCCTTTTAAAGGAATATATCTTGACTATATCTCTTCTTTGAAGATAGCCCATTGTTCATGTACAGTCTTTCCTTTCATTCCAGTAGATCAGGTCTAGCTCTGTTTTTGCTGCATTGAAGTTGGCAATCCCCAGTTAATTATTCTTACTCTGGATTATCCTGTTCTAGCATCATTCAAAAGCCTTGTGATGCAATAATCACTGTTGCTTAAATGTTCCTCTACAAGCACTTGATCTATTTCATTATTACATTCTCAAGAACAAGATCAGGTACAGCCTTCTTTCTTACTTCTAACTCAGTCCTTCAGTCCTTCTAACTGACTACAAGGCTCATGTCAAAGAGTCATACAGTCCTATAATGCAGGGACAGGCTCATTGGTCCAAACTGGTCCATGCTGACTAAAATTTCCATCCATAATCCCATTTCCCTGCACTTGGTGCATATCTATCTAAACCTTTCCTCTCCAAGTATTTTTCAAATGCCTTTTAAAAATTGTTAATGTAACCACCTTTAGCACATTCACTGGCAGCTCATTCCATATGTGTACCACCATCAGTGTAAAAAAGTTGTCCCCCAGGTTCCCTTTTATTCTTTGCTCTCTAACCCTAAATTGATGTCCTTTAGTCCTCGATTCCCCAAGCATGGGAAACAGACTGCGTATATTCACCCTATCCATATTTCTCATGATCTGCTACAGTTCTATAAGATCCTCCTCAATGTCCTATGCTCTAAAGCAAAAGGTCCTAGCTTTTCCAACCTCTCCCTATAATTCAGAACATTGAGTCCTGGTAACATGCTTGAAAATTTCTTCTGCACTCTTTCCAGTTTAAAAACGTCCTTCCTATAGCAAGGTGACCAAAACAGAACACAATACTCCAGGTTGGCCTCACCAATCTCCTGGACAACTGCAAAATAACTTCCCAACTTTTTTACTCAAAGCCTTGACTGATGAAGGCCAATGTGCCAACAGCCTTCTTCACTGGCCTGTCAATCTTTCTTGTTTAAATAAGCACATACTCCTCTTGAAAATTTTCCAGAATGCAATTTAATGCTTGCCTTTCTTTGCTGTTAACACCATCACTTCTCATGCCTATATTCAGGTAATTAAAATACCCTCTGCTACTGCAAGTAATTTGGAGATTACTGCCTTTGTAGTCCTGCTTGCTAGTTTCCCAATTCAGATTTTAGGACCACATCTCTCTTCCTACCTTTATTTTTGATTCCAACATGGACAATAACCTCTTGTTGATTATCTTGCTGCAGAAGAGTATCCTCTATGAATATAGATACTCCAGTTCAATTTCTGGTCAATGGTAATGCCCAGAATGTTGATGTTAGGGGCTTTAGTGATGCCAATGGCATTGAAGGTTAAAGGGTACTTGTTAGTTTTTTTTTCTTGTTGATGTTCATTTCTTTCCATCTGTTTGATGCAAATGTGATTTGCCACATATCAATCCAAGTATCAATATTGTGTTGGGTTGTCTGCATATGGACAAGGTCTGCTTCACTGTCTGAGCCATTGCAAATAGTGTTGAACATTGTTCAATAATCAGCAAGCATGCCTACTTCGGACCATGTAATAGAAGGAAGCTCATTAATAAAGCAGGCAAAGATAGTTGTGCCTTGAACATTTCCCTAATGAACACCTGCAGAGATGGCTCAGGATTGAGATGAATAACAACTATCTTCTCCTGTGCTAGGTTTGACTCCAAACAATAACATTTCTTTCCCATGGTTCTGGTTTGCTTTGGTTTTGATAAGTTCCTTGATAATATTTTTATTCAAGTGCTGCCTTAATGTCAAAGGCAGTTGGTTTCACTTCACCTCTGGAGTATGTGTTTGTACCAGAGCTATAATGATGTCAGGAGCTCAATGGCCCTCATGGAACCCAAACTGGATGTCAGTGAACAGGTTATTGCTCAGCAAGTATTGTTTGATAGCCCTGTTAATGACTCCTTTCATCATTTTTCTGATGACATACAACAGACGATTGTAGCAACCAGTGGGCAGCATGGTGGCACGGTGGTTAGTACTGCTGCCTCACAGTGCCAGAGACCTGGGTTCAATTCCCACCTCAGGCAACTGTCTGTGTGGAGTCTGCACATTGTCCCAGTGTCTGTGTGGGTTTACTACGGGTGCTCCAGTTTCCTCCCACAGTCCAAAAATGTGCAGGTTAGGTGAATTGGCCATGCTAAATTGCCCACAGTGTTAGATGTAGGGTAATGGGTCTGGGTGGCTTGCTCTTCAGAGGGTTGGTGTGGACTTGTTAGGCTGAAGGGCCTGTTTCCACACTGTAAGTAATCTAATCTAATTATTTCTTGATATGAAGAGAAGTGAATTTAATTAACTGGCATTTTATATCTGTTATGCTGGGATCTCAAATGGAATCTGAAATAGATCTTGCACTTGACATTATTAGTTGAAGATAGTTGCAAATGCTCCTACCTTGACTTTTGCTTACCCTCCCTATTTGGACATTTTCTGGTTACCTGAACTTCAGGAATCTTCTGGAATTTATCCTTTTCTGGTAGAGAGAGAAGAAAATATAGCGGTGCCTTGTTTCTATTGTAATAATTCTTATAATGTTGTAAAGCAAGATAGAGCAGCTTCTCTATTATTCACAGACTCAGTATTTCTGGTCTGTTACCTATAATAATTGTAAGCTACTTAGAAAAATTACTACAGCACAGAATAACTCTAAGGCACAGAGTAGCAAATATTTTATATTTAATTGATAGAGTACATACTGGCATGAAGATCAATGTTCTCCTAGGCTATTTCACACTGTACCTGAAAAAAAATCTCTCAAATACCTAATTTCCACATAGATTGGTTATGTAAATGAACAAACTTCACAGTGTTCATTGCCCTTAAGTATACTTTTATCTTTCGCCTCATAAAGTGACATTTATAAACCACTTAAAATAAATTTGCAAATGCAATGGTAAACTTTAAAATATTGACAGTTAATACTAGATCTCTCATTAAAATGGAGCTGTTGGGGTTGAATGTGTTGTGCTGCCTCTTGCAGATAAGAAAGGTTTCAGGTTCGATCTCCAGTCTGCGCCAAATTAGAGGATCTTAGCTGTGTCAGTCACTGGGAGACTACAGTTGGCCCCAAAACCTGATCATTATCCAATGAATCACTGGTAAAAGAATGTCTCATGTGTTAGGTCGACATTGATCTCCAAAATATTTCTCACAAAGCTTTAACCATGGACTTCTGTACAGGCATTTTAGCACCATCTTTACGAATGGTGAGCAAGGATGGAATTAAAAGGATTTAGGAGAAGGAAGCTTCATCAGAATGCACTGGAAGAGTCTTAAACCTATTCATTCTTCTCCTGCATTTAGAGCCAATGGATCCCACTGGTTCTTTTGAGGTGGTTCAGAGGAAGTGTAATTAAGGAGAGTTGTGGATCAATAATGGAGCTTTAGAAGGAACTTCCACTGTTGTAATATGATCCATACTTAGGCATGAATAGGTTTTATAGGACATCGGCTGTATTACTACAGATTTAGTTCCCAGGTTCATGAGACTTGATATCACTAAGACATAACACCCTATACACATATGCAGCAGCTATTCTGAGAGTAAAGATGTAGTTAGCTTTTTACTCCACACTGACTGTTGCAACTATATCTCCAAATTACTTTCCATTGGAATTGTATTTGCAAATCCACTGAATATTAACATAGACATGAAGGTTTTGGATGATGGGTAATAGTTTCTTACAACCTAAAACTAGGGCCTTCACCAACATTTATGGAAATACATCACTGTTGCTGGCATCTTCTTTAAAAAGACAGCATGGTCCATCTAATTTGCCTTGCTCCATTATCAAATTGAGAGCAAGGTTTTCACATTGCATCAGCCTTCTGCAAGCACAATTGACAAGAGACAGCATGTGTATTCTTAAAGCAGCTCACACCATTGCCCTCTGAACAGATTAAATACAAAGGGGGCTATATTATACTTTTTGTGACAAACAACACAATATGTTTTTACATGAATGTTGAACTTGCAGGCAGCTGACACACAACATTTTTTCTTTCAAATTGTTATTTTAAAGAAAATGATAAACGTCTGTCAGCCAACTGGAGAACAGCAACAATTCATTTGTGCCTTTAAAAGCAGATCTTTGGCAAAATAAGAGTTGATATAAACCATTCAACACCTCCACCATTCACTAAGAAAATGGATGATCTGTTTGCATTTGGAATTTCACATACCTATCTACCAACAAAGAATCTATCCACCCCTCTCCTCAAAAAACAAACTCAGAGACCCACTTTTCACTGCCTTCTGAGATGAAAGTTTCAAATTTGTGCAACCCTTTCGCAGAAAAGAAATTCTCCTCATCTCTGTACCAAAATGGCAACAGCCATTTTTAAACCAATGCTCCTTAGTCCTGGACTCAGCTATAAGATGAAACATCCTTTCCACATCCATTTTGTCAAGGTCCTTTAGGATTTTGTGATTTTAAATTATATGATTGTAAATGATTCTGAGTTCTGTATTCCTTATATTTTAATTGTACATATTGTTTTAGTCTCTCTATATAAGGCTAGATTATATTATTACATCATCTGCCATAACTTCATGGCTCAGACATGGATCCATGGATGGAGGTTTGTGCTTAGAGTCTATTGCAGCATGTGAAAGCAAGAAAAACAATGCATGTACATGGCATTGGGTCACATTGACACTTTTAGGCGTCCTTGTGCATCATCCATATTGTTTCATGGTTTGTGACCCAGAAGTGCAGATGTCAGTAAGTTTTCCAGGATCATCCAGTGCAAGAAGTTGCAACACTCAGAAAGGACTAACGCAACTCTTTTTCTGTGCAATTCATGAGTCTGTGTGCAGTGCTTTTTGCCTTTAAAAGCCCTAACCTATGTGAGTTCTGTAGCTCCTGTCCTCATGTGTTGAGTCACTTATTTCTCAGATAAAAGCAAAATGTTATGAATATTAGAAAACTGACAGAAACAAAGAAAATGCAGGTCTGGCAGCACCTGTGGAGGAGGAAGAAGAGTTAACATGACTGTGATAGACTTCTGAAGTTCTGAGGAAGGGTCATATCTGAGGATGCTAGTCTGATTTCTGTGGTGACACATAGAGCTCATCTGCAATTAATTCAAGCAAATCTTCGTTTCTCTCAATATGCTGTTTCTTCTGAGTTGAAATGTTTAAGGTCTTTACTTAAGTTTTGATTGGATTGGATGTCTTCATTCACACTCTGGATGTTTTTTCTGGTGAACTAGACATTTTCACATCCTCAGTCATGTCACTGTGGGAATGCTGCTTATTCATCATGATCTTTTTCACTGGCAATGACAAGTCTGCTTTGAGAGATAATAAATTATAATATTCATACTCTTATGACATAAAGGGTAAATTCAGTAGATACTTTATTCTAAATAAAAATACTATGGGTATTGGAAATCTGAAATAACAGCAGAAAGTGCTGGAGAAACTCAGCAAGTCAGGCAACATCTGTAGAGAGAGAAGAAGAGTTAATGTTTTGAGTCCAATAGACTTGCACTCAGTATATTGAGTGTCTCCAGCATTTTCAGTATTGAATCTCTTACCCTGCCCACCATGGGTGCAGCCATTTTCTTTATCATTTTGCCATTTGGATTTCCAGCCTTCTGGAAGGCAACAGTGAGTGCTCCTCGGGCTTGGCTTGCAGCCTGCTTGGGAATATGTTGGTGAGACCTGAACATCAACATCCCCTTTGTATAACCCCATCATGTAAATCTTACAGTCTTCACACCTCTCCAGGTCCCCACCCAAACTATCTACATGAGTCTGCACCTACCTTTCTAACACCAGTCACTGATGTGTAAGATGAGCATTTCAGGTGAGGTCATTCACTGACCTCCCTCCACCAACATCCCCCACCCCTTCACCACATGAATGCAGCTGGTCAACCCATCTCCTGCATGAACATCTTCCCAAGCACGCATGACCACACCTTCTACTTGCTGATGATGTAACCCCTTTCACAACTGTCATCCTCTTCCAAAGTTTGCAGCCCTCACTCGTGAAGACTAACCTGCTGATTTTCCACAGCAGTAGCATCCTTTGTCACACCCTCCCACTCATATCCCTTTCCCATTAGGTTTTGTGGATGAACCCAGTAGGCCAGCCCCTGGTCTGAAGGGGCTTGAACTCCTCTACAAGTGGATGCCTGACTGTGGCCAATCCTCTGGTCTGGATCAGGGTCTGCCTTTGACTCACTGTGCTAGAACCCCTGACTGAAGGGTGCCTCCATGGACTTCTCTGAGGAGTATTTCCCTTTGACTGGAGTCCTGGTTACTTGCCTGGTGGACATGCAGTTTGTTTGTGGAGTGTGTTGGTGGACATAAAGTGATTATGAGATTGACACAGCACACCGCATATAGCGAGATGTACACCCCCTTTACTGATGTCTGCTAACCAGTAAGGCAAACTTCCTGGTTGTGTAACTATGCAAAGGCAAGTCAAAACATAGATGCTGTAAGGACCCAGGTAGATGTTAAGTGAGTGAGTGCTAAGGGAGCAAGTGAGTAGCTCTGAGATACATTCTGGTCTCGTTCTTCAGCTGATTACTTGTCTGTTTGTGTAAAGTATCCCTGCTGGAGCCTTTCAATAGTAATTGATGTTGCAACCTGTAATACAAGCCTGTGCTTCCACTGGGTACTGCAAATGGACTTGAGAGGTGCCATGATGATCATGAAGAGTTGGTAGATCCCATTTGCCAATATCTATTGACAAGAAATGGTTGCGGCTGGTGCCCATGGGTCATGTGCGAGGTTACTGATTAATAATACTGGGTGACAATGGTCTCACAAGTTATTGCTTAACTATTAATCTAGAGACCAAAATGATGCTCTGGGGACCTGGGTTTGAACCCTGTCACGGCAGGTGATGGAATTTGAATTCAATAAAAATCTGGGGTTAGGAGTCTAATGATGATCTTGAAACTATTGTTGATTTTTGGAAAGCTTATCTGGTTCACTAATGCCCTTTAGGAAACTGCCATCCTTACCTGCTCTGGCTAATATGTGACCACAAACTCACAACAAAATGGTTGTCTCATAACTACCCTCTGAGCGATTAGGAATGGACAATAAACACTGGTCTAGTCAGTGTCGCTCACATCCAATGAATGAATAACAAAGAAGAAGTCATTCAGAGCAAGTGATGACCGAAATTCACTTGGTATGTGCTTTAGTTTCCTTGTTTTCTCAATGTTAGCTTTGTTCATGAGTTCAGTAATATAAGAGGCTAAATGTTAGTGAGGTAAATATGTTGTCAACATATTTTAACCAGAAATAAAAACCTTCAATTGATTACTCACCACTCCCAGTGAGAAATTCACCACACTGTTTTTGAGAAGCATAAAAAATGGAACTACTTACTGACGACATCTAGATGGGTGTTGCGGACTTCCTATCTGACTCTGCGTGCATCTTGCCATAGACCACATTGCCCGGATCTCTATAAGATTCCACCAGTAATGTTTAGAATTCTTCAGTCCTCTGACACTATCCCTGAATCAATCAAAAAATTGAAAGATTCTGACCTATGCTGTTGCAATTTTAACAGCACTAAATCCAGTATTGCCTGTTCCCCAATGGACTCCACCATGAGCTGCTCCAAAAAGCCATCCCATAGTCATTCCACAAATTCCTTTTCTTGCAATCCACTACCAACCTGATTTTCCCAGTTCACTTGCAATTGAAATCTCCATGATCACTGTAACTTTGCCTTTCCTGCACATCTTTTCTGGCTCCTGGTGTATCTTGCACCCCAGTTCCTGACTATTGTTTGGAGGTCTGTACATAAGTGCATCTATGGATTTTTTTACCTTTGTGGTTCCTCCAAATATGTTTTTTTTTAACCTTTGTGGTCTAAGGTGGCATTAGTGATTTTCTGTTCCACATCATGTAGTTGGGACACACTGCAGATTGTGGGTGTTGGAGGCAGTATATGTTTGTCCGTCTGGTGAAAATCAGGCAGATTGCTTTTGTCCTGGTGTCAAGCTTCTTGTATGTTTTTGGAACTGCTCACATCCAGACAAGGGAGGAATACTCCATTACATCCCTGGCTTGTGATATGTAGATGCTGGACATGATTTGGGAGTCAGGAGGTCACGTGTTCACTATAAGATTTCTAGTCTCTGACCTACTTTTGTAACTATAGCAATTACATGGTTAGTCCAGTTCAGTTTCTGGTCAGTGGTAATCCTCAGACTATTAATAAGTGATTTGGTGATAGTAATGAAATTGAATGTTAAGGTGCAATAGTTACATTCTCAACTGTTGGAGATGGTCATCACCTCACACTTGTGTGTCGCAAATATTACTTGTCACTTATCAGCCCAAACCTAGATATTGTCCAGGTGTTGCTAAATTTAGACATTGACTAATTAACTATCTGAGGAATCATGAAAGATGATCAACATTTTGCAATCATCAGCAAATCATCAATTTCAACTGTAGAATGGAGTGAATGCCTTGAATGAAGCAGCTGAAAATGGTTTTGTCTAGGATACTACTCTAGGCAAGTTTGAAGTGTAGTGGTAGTGTCCCTTCTTCTGGGTCAGGAGGCCTGAATTTAAGTGCCCTCTGTTCAAGCATTGTGTAATAACAACTCCGATCAGGTTGATTAGCAAGTATCTTCTCCAAGGAATCCCTGCACAGATTTCTTGGAGCTGAGATGATTGACATTTAAAACCACAAACATCTTCCTCCAGACACTCTATGTCCTGCATGGATTCAGCTCCAATCTCGCAGTTTCACCACCTCCATTGCATCTGTTCTATCACCTTCCTCTGGTCCGCCTCTGACATGTCCTCCTATTTCCCCATTATGGTTGACAGTCTTCAGCCACGTCCAACCCATCTCTCACCCTCACCCTCACCCTAATCCTCCTTCCCAGAAGAACAATAGAGTTTGCCTTGCCCTTAATTTTCACTTCTCTCATCTTTGCATTCAAAGGATTGCCCTTTGCCATTTCTGCCACCTCCAGCAAGATGCCATCGATAAACATATCTTCCGCTCCCCTTCGTTGTCCTGATTTGTGCATTGTCAAGCCTGCACTTGACTGAGTGTTGCATCAAGGAGTCAGAGCAAAACTGGAATCAACATGAATCAGGGGACAGAAGCTTGTACCTTATTAAACCTGAATCTATAAACGTTCAGTTTCCTATTCCTTTCCATAGAGCACATTATAATTGTCCCTGGTGACTAGCCTTTAATGCAATGCCATATTAAAATAGATGGTTCATAAATATATCCATATATAAAATCTTTTTTGAAGGTTTGGCCCAAGGAGCAACAGCCTTCTTTATAGTCCTGGACCTTCTTCATTTAGTTCTTTTTGTGAAAGCCAAATTGATGTGAAAGCAATTTTCCCGTAACAGTTGAAAAGTGACTTTCTTTTTCCAATTAACCTTGTTAAAAATGAATATTAGATTTCTTTTGTTCTGCTGAAGGTGTGAAATGCATAGTTATAAAGCTCCAAGTGTGTGAATTACCATTTCTTCACAATAGTGCTGTGTACAAAAGGTGGGACAAAAGAAATATTGCCAGCAGAAACTATTTTAGGAATGGAAATGTACAAGAAAAAACTATTTTCTTTCATTTCCATGAATTAATCGTGTACTTCATAAAAAGCCCATTGCTTCAATATTCAAAGTTACCTTTAATTATCTTTCTTTCAACACAACTGAATTTGTAATATCCTGTTTTACCTTCTGCTTTTAAAAATTGTTTATGTGTATTTAACTGGCTGCTCTGAGCTTCAGTCTCTTGATCACAGTGTGCCCTCTGGCAAGGATAAATGCAGTTACAAGATCAAAATGCTAGAAATTATGATTTTGTTACAAATAAACAATTTTGGAGATATCCATGAAAGACAGAAATACTTGCATACGTGCAACAAATTAGGAGAGCATGAAGCTACAGACCATAGGGTGAGAGGGGAAAGATTTGAAAGGGACCTAAGGAACATTTTTTCCATGCAGAGGATAGTACACAGATGGAATGAGCTGCCAGAGGAAATGGTAGAGGTTGGTGCAATTACAACATTTTAAAGGCATCTGGATGGGTATATGAGTAGGAAGGGATTAGAGGAAAACAGACCAAATGCTGGTAAACAGGACTAGATTATCTAGTCAGCATGTACTAGTTGAATCGAGTAAACAACGTCTATCAGCCTACCCTTATCAATCTTTTTGATTACTTCATTAAAAACTTCAATCAAGTTTGTTAGACATAATTTTCCTTGCACAAAACCATGCAGACTACCCCTAACCAATCCTTGCCTCTCCAAATGCTTGTAAATCCTATCTCTCAGAACCACTTCCAACAACTTACCCACCACTGATATCAGACTCATAGGTCTATAATTTCCAGGCTTCTCCTTACAGCCTTTCTTAAACAATGGCACAACATTAGCCACACGCCAGTACACCGGTACTTCATCCTCCATAGTAAGTAAAATATTGCTTTGTGCAATTGTTGATTAAAACTGCATAGGCTGACAAGCAGTAATTTGTTTTTGGTATTACAGTTCCAGAATTTTATTGTTCAGCACAGATGTTTGTACTCTCTCCACGTTTTGCTGTGCATCTTCATTTAATAAGCTATTAGAAACCTGCACCCTCTCTCTCTTTGACAAATCTCTTTTCCTGCAGCAAATAATCTTGGTTTTTTGACAATTCCTATATTTTACATCATAGTATTCATCAAACTTTTCCAATCTACTTGTTTATTTACAGAAATTGAATGATGTATTTACATATTACATTATTAATGATGGATTAAATTGAGCTGCTTGGTCCAATTAAAGGAGATGGAGTGTTTTCTTTAAATAAACATTTTCAAAACCTTAACATTTTAATTTTTAACTGGCATTAGTGCTGAATGATCTTTGATATTTTCCACAGTCAGATTAGCAAAATTATTATTGATGGTGCCATCTTGGAAATATTAGCACCTCGTCACTATTACAATTTAACATTTCCTGAGTAATGTATGACCAAATGTAAATTCAACCAATTCAAATTGTGTTGGTTTTAGATGTTTAGATGTTCCAATTTATTTTCATCTTTCAAGTAATTCCTTCAATAGAGAAATAGATTTTCTGTTGGAAAAGTGAGGCAACTTAGCACTTGCATCAAATGTTGAGCACATATAATAATTTTTCAGTGTAAATTACAAAATAGTTTATTTAGGTTTCTGCTTGTGCTCTTAGATAAATCCAACTTTGTTCCAGTTTACATCATTAAAATTTACAGACACTTCTGTGTTGCTAACAACATGTGGATCAAGAGTTGCAAAGTTAATTTATTAGGTTGCTGCTAATTGCTTAGGCTACTCAGCAGAATGAGGATTTTTGTTTCAGACTAGATGTTTTTATATGTCCATTTAATGAGGGCACTTAAATATCTTTTGTGTCCCATTACAAATCATCCTGATGTCACAACAATATCTATCGGGAAACTGGAGCAGGCAATTCTTAACTGGATATAAAATTTAATAACTTGCTGGGGTGGTTAATATGAGTGATGTTAAATGCAGAGCATAAGAAATGCAGATAATGAATTGGTCCTCAGTTACCTATACATAAAAAGGTAAATGGATTGGATTTGACCAACTTCTATTAGAATTGTTGAGTCAAAACTTTTATACAAGAGCTAACTTTTGTCAGTTTATTTACAGTCTTTTTAAAAAATTATGATTATGAGTCATGGAGTCATACAGCGCAGAAACAGCCATTCAATCCAAGCAACACATACTGAACATAATCCCAAACTAAACTAGTCCCACCTGCCTGCTCTGAATGAATATCCCTCCAAATCTTTCTTATTCATGTACTTAGCCAAATATCTATTAAATGTTGCAGTTGTACCCACATCCAATATTTCCTCTGGCAGTTCATTCCAGACTTGAACCAGCCTCTGTGTTAAAAAATTGCCCTCATTTCTTATAAAAATCTCACTCCTCTCACTTCAAAAATGTACACCCCAATCTTAAAATCTCCTATTTGTGGGAAAAAAACAAAACTACCAACTCTATCTATACCTCTCATTATTTTATAAACATCTATCAGGTCGCCTCTCAACTTCCTATGCTTCCATGAAAAAAGACCTAGCCTATCCATCCTTTCTTTATAACTCAAACTTTCCATACCTGGCAACATCCTGGCAAATCTCTTCTGAGCCCTCTCAAGCTTGATAATATCCTTCGACAACTGGGTGAACAGAACTGGGCAGAGTATTCCAGAAGAAGCCTCACCACTGCACTGTTCAACCTCAACATGAACTCCCAACGCCTTTACTCAAAGAACTGAGTAACGAAAGCAAGCATGCCAAATGCCTTTTAAACTGTTCCGTCAAATGTGATGCAAACTTCAAAGAATAATGTACCTGCACTCCTGGGTCCCCAAGGCCCTACTGTTATTTGTACAAGATTCTGGATTAGAGTGGTGCTGGAAAAGCACAGCAGTTCAGGCAGCATCCGAGGAGCAGGTATTCCTGATGAAGGGCTTTTGCCTGAAATGTTGATTTTCTTGCTCCTCGGATGCTGCATGAAGTGCTGTGCTTTTCCAGCACCGCTCTAATACAGAATCTGGTTTCCAGCATCTGCAGTCATTGTTTTTACCTTGTTAATTGTATAAGTCCTATCCTTGTTTGTTCTATCTCGTCTTTCACCTTGCAATACCTCCCATTTATCCAGATTGAACTCCATCTGCCATTTTTCAGCCCATTGACCTATTTGACCAAGATCTCTTTGTAATCTTAGAAAACCTTCTTCATTGTCGATGATGCCACTAATTTTAGTGTCATCCGCAAACTTACTAATCATGTCTTTTTGGTACAAACCTTTAATATTCACCGAGAATAAGAAACATTTTTTTTAAAAGAGCAGATGTTTTCATAGAGCATGCATCTCTGGCTATCAGGCACAGTCTAATGGCACAGTCATCTCTGTCTGGGGGAGTTGCCAAACTTCATTGGAACTATTCCTAGAGGCTTGTCACGCAAAATCATACTCTACTTCCCGACTCAGTAAAATTGCTTCTCTCTCTTTCTATCTCAATTTGTCTTTGATCTCAGAAACGAACATTTTTCAGGGCAAATAAGAACTACTTCTTTTAATGTGCTTAGATATATACCCTGAGTTTCACAAAGCTGCACAGTGGAGATGAATCTTTAATTCCTGATGCCTCATATACCTGAATATATCTTTTTTACTTATGAAAGGAAACTGTTTTAGATTGGTTGTAATTTTGCTGTAACAAGAAAAACTGTCTGCAAACATATTTTCTGACCTCTTTCAGTACAATGTTTGAACTCTACACATGCCCTTCCCCCAACACCCTAATCACACATTTCAATATTTGAACAGCCCTGCGGCCAAACACTTCAACTCCCCCTCCCACTCCGCCAAGGACATGCAAGTCCTGGGCCTCTTCCATCACCAAATTCTAGACATCTGACGCCTGGAAGAAGAACTCCTCATCGTCTGCATTGGGATCTTGCAACCACATAGGATCAATGTTGATTTCACCAGTTTTTTCATCTCCTCTCCCCCACTTTATCCCAGATCCAACTCTCCAACTTGGCACTGCCGTCTTGAACTGTCTTACCTGTCCATCTTCCTTCCCACCAATCTGCTCCACCCTCTGCTCTGACCTATCACCATCGCCGTCCACCTTCAGCTACCTACCAGATTCCCAGCTACCTTCCCCTTAACCCCACCCCACTGACATTGATCTCTCAGCCCTCTTGGCCCATTCCCCACCCCCACCACACACATTCCTGATGAAGAGCTTATGCTCGAAACATCGACTCTCCTGCTCCTCGGATGCTGCCTGACCAGCTGTACTTTTCCAGCACCAGACTTTTTGACTCTGATCTCCAGCATCTGCAGTCTTCACTTTCTCTGCAGCCCTGATCCAGTCACTTTTAGGATGAATTTTAAGAGAATGATCTTAGTTTTCTCAGGGGCTGCCTGTGTCCTTATAATCTGAACACTAGTTTTACCCATCTTCCTGCTGCCTTTCTCCCATTCATATTTAACTTAATTTGTCTTTTAAAATTGTTTCATTTCATTTTTGCTTCTCCAGCACCTTTGTCATGAAATGACCTTCACATATTGGCCAGATCATGTGGCCAGTGGCAACTGAGATTAAAATGCGTTATTCCTCCTCTCCTGGGTTGCAGAAGAAACTGGGAACATTGCTCCAAAGTACCTGGATGCATTAAAATAGGTCTTCAGCTCAAAAAAAGAGTTGGTGTTTGCAGTGATTTTGTTAACCAAATTTTAATTTTCTGTTCCATGGCCAGGACCCCACCTCTAAGGGTAAAAAAAACTAGGATTTGGAAATGAATGGACTGACCATATTGGACCTTTATCTAAATGATTGACAGATGAGTCAGACCAGTAAAGGAACATAGAAAATAGGAGGAGGAGTAGGCTGGTCAGTCCATCATGCCTGCCCCATTCAACATGATCATGGCTAATCTTCTATTTCAAAGTCATACTCACATTCTTTTCTATTGCTCTTGAGAATTTTAGCCTCTACATATCTATTTATTTCTTAAATATATCAGTTGATCAACACAACTTACTATGGTAGAGAATTCCAGAAAGTTGCCACTCTCTTTGTGAAGAAATTTCTACTCATCTGAATTCAAAATTCAATCTGTGGCCTACCAGTATTAGAAGTCACAGACTAAGGATCCAAGTTGGGCTCTTTTGGACTATGATGAGGAAAGTTTTCTTCACCCTGAGAGTGGTGAACCAGTGGAAATCTCTACCGCAGAAAGTAGTTCTGGCCAAAACATTTAATATTTTTAAGGAAGAGGTAGCTGTAGTTCTTTCTGCTAAAGAAGTCAAGTACATGGGGAGAAATCAGGAACAAGGTACCAAGTTGGATAATCATCCATGGTTGTAGTGAATGGCAGAACAAGCTCAAGGAGCTGAACTGGCACTCTAACTCCAAATAGGTGTCATAGAGATGTACAGCGTGGAAACAGGCCCTTCAGTCCAACTTGTCCATGCTGGTAAGATATCCTAAACTAATCTAGTCCTTTTGCTAGCAGTTGGCTCAGATCCCTCTAAACCCTTGCTGTTCTTGTACCCATCCAGATGTCTTTTAAAAGTTATCATTGTACCACCCTCCACCACTTGCTCTGGCAGCTCATTCCATGCAAACTTTCTGTGTGAAAATGTTGTCCCTTAGGTCCCTTTTATACCTTTCTTCTTACACTTATACCCATGCATTCTAGTTTTGGACTCCCCTACCCTAGGAAAATGACTTTGGCTGTTCACCCTATCTACGACCTTCATGATTTTATAAACCTCTTTAAGGTCACCCCTCTGCCTCTAAGGAAAATAATGTCAGCCTATTCAGCATCTCCTTATAATTCAAACCTTCCCATCCCAGCAACATTCTTGTAAACTGTTATATTTTTATGTGTCATTTGCAAGTTTCCCTGACTATTCCTTCTACAAAGACTCCAACACCAAAGCCATCCCCTCTTCTTCCAACCAACTCAATCATCCATCACACCTCATCCTCAGCTCGTCTCTGATATCTGAAGAGTGAGTGAGGTTGA
This sequence comes from Hemiscyllium ocellatum, assembly GCF_020745735.1. NCBI lineage: Eukaryota > Metazoa > Chordata > Chondrichthyes > Orectolobiformes > Hemiscylliidae > Hemiscyllium > Hemiscyllium ocellatum. Next base: position 55,540,174 of record NC_083401.1, read on the forward strand.
GTGATGGTGATCAGAACAAAGCAGAGCTTGGTGTGCTATGGAATGGTAATGAGAGCCAATGACAGGGGCTGATCTTTGGCCAAGGTATTGGGAATCGCGCTGAGCCCATTTGGCAAACTGCTACTTCCAGCACATTTGAGCTAAAGGGAGAGGTCGAATAGGTTGGGGCTGTTTTCCCTGGATCTTTGAAGGTTGAGGGTGACCTTATAGAGGTTTATAAAATCACAAGGGGCATGGATAGGATAAATAGACAAAGTCTTTTCCATGGGGTGGGGAGTCAGGAACTAGGGGGCATAAGTTTAGAGTGAGAGGGGAAAGATATAAAAGAGACCTAAGGGGCAACTTTTTCATGCAGAGGGTGGTACGTGTATGGAATGAGCTGCCAGAGAAAGGGGTGGAGGCTGGTACTATTGCAACATTTGAAAGGCATCTGGATGGGTATATGAATAGGAAATGATTAGAGGGATATGGGCTGGGTGCTGGCAAGTGGGACTAAATTAGGTTGGGACATCTGGTCAGCATGGACGGGATGGACCGAAAGGTCTGTTTCTGCTGTACATCTCTATGACTGTATGACTCGAAGTGGGCGTACGGAAAGTTGCAGTGCCATTGCAGTCCAGACTCACAGTGAACATGTCAACATTCACGTTCACTGCTTGGGACCACAAGATTTGGGTTTTTGTCTAGAATTTCTCATCTTCATTTACAAAGAAAAATATCCGGTGACAAGATTTTAAACTCAGTAACTACCTTCTGCTATCAGCAGGATCTTGCTACAGTCCACTTTTCAATTCTGACACCAATCTTTACGAAAGCAGTGAGCGTTTTTTTTTCATTTGAATTGCCTACAGATTGATCATATTAGTTATTTTGCATCTTTATTCTAGATTTCTCCTATTTATCTCAGATATTTTTTAAAAAATGACTCACCATAGTACATAATTCCAACAGCTGCACAGCCACATATGCCAACTTAAATAGTGCCAGAGTTGTCAGGCCAAGACCAGCTTTTAGAATGTATACATTTCTGGCAAATATACTGCGATAGTCAGGTGTACTCTGGCAAAGGATGTGATATGAAACTTTGAGTTTTCTTTCATCTGTTGAGATACCGTGAACTGTGATTTGTTTGGTGCAATTCTTAGTTTTTGAGATATCCAGAATTTGCATTTTCCTCTTTTCATCTCCATGCCTTGATGCATTGCCAGTTTCCTTCTAATTATCTAACACCAATAAAGTTTTATTACTCCACTATCATTATTTTGTTGGTCTCCTTTGCCTGTTTTTTTTTGTGACTGCGTCTTTGCTGCATCCATTTTTTTTCAACCGGCTTATTTCTTTTCACACAATCACCAAATTGCTACAGCAGAGAATGTGGCCATTTAGCCCACTGTGCCTGCAACTGCTCTTCAAACAAGTAGCATCACTTAGTGGAATCTCCTGCCTTCTCCCACACCCTTGCATATTAATTCTGTTCAAATAATCCTCCAATGTCTTCTTGAATGACTCAATTAAACCTGCCTCCACCAAATTTCCAGGCAGTGCATTCTATACTCTAATTAGTCACTGTGTAAAATATCATTTGTACATCACTAATGCCATCTCGTTCTTGTTCCGTTTATGAGTGGGGACAGCTTCTCCATGTCTTCTCTGTTCAGCTTGCTCATAGTTTGAAAACCTCTATCAAATCTCTACTCAGCCTCCTTCTGTTCAAGGAGAACAGCCTTCTTCAATCTATTGTCATAACTGAAGTTTTTCATTCTTAGAACCATTCTTGTAAATTGTTTTTAAACACTCTTCAATGTGTTCACCTCTTTTCTGTAACCTGACGCCCACATCTGTACACAATACTTTAGGTGAGGTCTAACACATTTGAAACAAGTTCAACATCAACTCTTTTACCCTATGCCACTGTCAGTAAAACTGAGGAACCTACACACTCGATGAACTATTCTGTCCATGTATTCTTCCAACTTCAATGATTTGTGTGCATAAACACCAGGTTTCTTTGCTATTGCTAATGTCCCTGTTCTCCCATGATCCAAAATTTTCCTCACAAGTTGGTTGCAGGGCAGTGTATCGAATGTCAAAATCCATGTGCACCATATCAAAGTGCATTCCTCACTGAACCTTTCATACTTCATCAAAAAACTCCAGCAAGTTCATTAAACATGATGTTCCTTTTAGGAAACCATGCTGACTCATCCTAAGCACCCATCTCTTTAAATGTGACTGCTAATTCTATGCAAAATACTTGTTCTACAAACTTCCCCAACACTAAAATTAAACTAACTAGCCTGTAATTACTGGGATTAGCTTTGATATCTTTCTTGAATAAGGCTGTAATATTTGTAATTCTCCAGAGTTCTGGCAGCTCCTGGAATCCAGGAAAGACTAAAAAATTATGTCCATTGCACCAATAATTTGTACCCTCACTCCCTTTAAGGTGTTTGCATGCATCTCAATTGGTCCTCGTGTCTTGTCAACTTTAAGTCCGAACAACTTATTTGAGACTTCTTCCTTATTAATTTTGAACCCTTCTAGTGACAAAGTACCCTCTTCTTTCACCAAGACCTGGGCTGCATTTTCCTTTTTATGAAGACAAATGCAAAGCATTCACTTAACCCCTCACCCATGCCCCTGCCTCCATCTGTAAATGTCCTTTTTGGTCTCTAATCAGTCTTACTCTTCCTTTATGCACTGTCTTACTATTGATGTGCCTATAGAAGGTTTTAGAATTCCTGTGAATGCAAGCTGCCAGTATTTTCCCATCTTTGCTTCACTTATTATGAGGGCAGTATGTTGGCTCAATGGCTTGCACTACTGCCTTACAGCAACAGGGATTGGGTTCAGCGTGGAGCTTGCACATTCTCCCATTGTCTGCTTATATTTCTGCCGATGCTCTGGTTTTCTTCCACAGTCCAAAGATGTATAGGTTTGGTGGATTGATCATGCCAAATTGCCCCATAGTGTTCAGGTTAGGGGGATTAGCCACAGTAAATTCAGAGTAATGGGTTAGGAGGGGGAGCTGTGTCTGGGTGGGATGCTGTTCATAAGGTTGGTGTGTACTGAATTGGCCAAATGCCCTTCCTCTGCCCTGTAAGGATTCAATTATTATTTACTTTTTCATCTCCCCTCTCAACCTTTGGTATTCCTGTTATTTTGCAAATATCTTTTCCAGGTCACAACTCTCATAAGAATAGTTCATCTTTCTGATGTTAATTTTTGCCTACTTTGTCATCTCGGGTTTGCTGGATTTGTTTGTCCTACCTTTTCCATCAGAAGGAATATAGCTGAACTGTACTCGAACCATCTCCCTGTTTGAAGCCATTGTTCAGCTCCTGTTCTTCCTGCCAACATCTTGTTGCAGTCAATCCTGCTCAGCTGTGTTTGCAGAGTCAGCACTCCACCAATTGATTTTTAAATTATGGATTGTTGCAAGTCACTCTCCTCCACCTTCTTAAACTTTATGATAAAATGATCATTCTCTCCTAGATGTTCCCACATTGATATTTCCAAGGACCAGGTCCAACAATACATCCTTTCTTGTTGAACCGGATGCATACTGCTGTAGGAAACTTTCTTGAACACAATCTCAGAATGTTTGTCCCTCTTACACTATCCTATCCCAATTTATATTTGGGGAATTGAAATCCCCATTATTACTCTATGATGCTGGCATTTTTCTATAACTTCCTGTAGATATATTTGTCTCTATCCTTTGCACTAGTTGGTAATCTATAGATTATACTCAGCCATGTAATTGTACCCTTTTTATTCTATCTCCTGTCAAATTGATTCTGCATTTAACTCCGAGACATTTTCTTTTTCCAGCACTGCAAGGCAATTATTGAACAATATTACCACAGTTCATCCTTTCCTTCCTTTTCTATTTTCTTAACACACAGTCTTACCCTTCATTGATCCAGGCCTCTGTGATCGCCACAACATCATACTTCTATCTGGCAATGTGTGTGTGTAACTCTCCAACCTCACTTGGTATGATACAACAAAGCAACGAAGAGTCTGATGAAGAGTCACCAGAGTAAAAATGTTAACTTTGCTTTCTCCCCACAGATGTTGACTGAAGTGCTGAGTTTCTCCAGCAATTTGTGTCTTTGTTTCTTACTGACTAAACTCTGAGCATTGACATCCAGGTAACGTCATCGTCTGCCTCCAGTTCCAAATTGTTCTCAATTGATTCCAGCTAAACTTTCATGTTTTCTCTGTTTTCAGAAAATATCAGAAAAAAATGATATTTGATTCTTCTGAAACTGCTGCTGCCTCTATTCTTTACATAACACCTTCTCTAACAAGAAATTTTTTTTACTGATCATTTTTTCTCCATTAGCAATGGTTCAACTAAATTTATAGCTGCTCTTGTCTTCAGTTTCAAATCATTCCTTGTCAACTCCATCATTCTATGATTGTGCACACCTTGTTTTTATTTCCATTCACCCATAAAATTGACCATTAGAAATAGTGGAGTAAATATATGCTAAACAGAACAGAAGTCCGTAGCATTCCCAATTCTCATTCTAATCTTACTTTCTTCTCGGTTAATTAGTCACATAACTGTGACCAGAAAACAGATCATTATCACACAGCTTTGTTAGGATGGCAAATTGACAGGGGTGGAAATTGCAATTGACCTGCTAACTTTGTTCATTGTTGAAGATGTTACTTTATATGATTGATAGATTGCCTTCCAATATAATGTGATCAGGTTGTAAGTTGTTAATGGAGTTCTGGTTTGAATGGCAGACCTCTAGAGATTCGCGTGCGCGCCTTTGTTTGGCCTGTCCCAGGATGGATGTATTGTCTCAATCGAACTGGTGTCCCTCTTCGTCTGTGTGTATGGATACCAGTGATATTTAGTCAGGCCTTTTTGGTGGCTAGTTGGAACTTTGGTCAGAGAGTTTGTTTATCCAAGTCTCTGGATTGCCCATGTCATTATCATATGAGAGTTTGGACAGCTTTTCTTGTAGGGCTAGTCTTTTCTTGTGTTTGATTAAACAACAGCAGTCAAGATACAATGTAGTCAGGAACAATGGTTACCCGATAAGTGCAGTCCGCTGATTCCTGCACAACAGACTTAAGCAGGAAGACACAACATGCCCAGAGACTCTAGACACCCTGCCATATATCAAGGACATTTGAGAGATGATGCCCAGACTACTCCGGCCCCTTGGCATCATGGTAGCCCACAAACCTACCATCGCACTGAAACAGTTCCTGATTAATTTAAAGGACCCCGTACCCACAGCCAGAAGAACAAACGTCATATACAAAATACCCTGCAAGGACTGCAGCAAACATTATATTGGATAGACTGGCAGGAAACTAAGTCACCAGGATGCATGAGCGCCAACTAAACATCAAAAGACATGACCAATTATCACTAGTATCCAAACACACAGACAAAGAGACACACCAGTTCGACTGTGATAATACATCCATCCTGGGACAAGCTAAACAAAGACATGCACGGAAATTTCGAGAGGCCTGGCATTCAAACCCGAACTCCATTAACAAACATATAGATTGGGACCCCCATTTACCAACCTCTCAGAAAAAGAACCAGCAGTGATATCACCCACCATAACAAACCAAGACACATAAATAGCAAGTGGGACAGAACACCAGCGCTTCATCAGAGGCTCACTGAAGATATCATTTAACATGGTAACAAAATGTCTGAGAAAAAACCCACCAGCTCAATGAGCAAATTTACAACCTGATCCACAACCTGAGTTTCAAATCTTGTCCAAAATCTCAAAAATAATGAGTTGTTTCATGTTTCATCTTCAGCCATGCTGTTCTCAAATTTGTAATACTCTGAGAGCAAAGATACATATTTTTAAAAAATATGCAGAGAGCAGTAAAATAATTTCTTAGTGCATGCAACACATCGCATTGTAACCCACTGAATCCATGCCAACTGCAGTTAAACTGAGCTCTAATAGGTAATTTGATCTTATGTAAGAAATTGTTCTGAGTGATTTGCTTTCCACTCATTTGTAGCGTCATATATTCCCTTTCCCAATGTTCTTTTATTTCTCTCCAGAAGATTGTGATTCACTTTGGGTGCACAGTTCTGCAAGCATTACTTATTAACCCATGCCACAGAAATAGAGTGGCACAAATCCATTCAGTCCAGAGAAGGTTAAAGTCAGGAAGTCTTTATTCGTGACATTCAGCACAGAAGTTCATACTCTAATGAGTCACGCAAAAATAAATTGAATGCGATTTATTTGGTGATAATTCAAAGGAAATTTACAAAAGTGGCTTCAAAACAGTTTCAATTTGATTGTCTATGTCATATCATTATGTTCTGGAAAGTATGTTTCTCCACACTCACCTGGATGAGCAGGTTATGTGGAATGGTACAAAAATGATTTAAAACAGAAAAAGAGCCGGAGTTTGCACAGGATAATGACTTTATTCCCAGCAGCTCTATTAATTCATTCTCCACATCGACATCATTACTGAACTTTTATATTGAAGTTATATGAAGCATATTTATTTACAATAATAGTAAACCTTATTAAGTACAGAAGCCTGGTTTGATTGAGTTAATAGAGTTGCTAATAACCTGAGTCTGAAAGCCTGGTAAATTAGAAATTCTTCACACTTCATGAAAACTTTAATTCTTGTGATGACTCTGGGAAAAGCGAGGCGTGATTTCCAACATGCTAACATAGTGAGGTGGAACACTGTACTTGCTTACCTATTGCCAATTAGACATTTTTTTGACTTTGAAAGGCTCACCCTTCTTTTTAAATCCTTTGATGAACTTGTCCCTTTTGATCTTTGTAATTCCATTCAGCCATGTAACTTTCCCAGATATCTGTGCTACATTCCCAGTTATAATTGCTCCAAGATTGCGGCTGTATTTTTAGCTGCCTCATCTCATCTCTGGAATTTCCTCCTCCCCCCTCTATACTGCTGCAATTCACTTTTCTTTTTGAAACTACTTCCTAAAATCTATGTCTTTGACCAAGCCTTGGTTCCCTTTATGTGGTGTGCTGTTATGTTTTATAATGCTCCTGTGAATATGTTGTCTTCTTTAAGCTATTTTGTTGAATGACATCTTTCTGTGCTGCCATGACTCTTCCTACTAATGCACAATACCTTTTGAGCCGGAGAGGCTGGTGTTGAACTGGGGTGTACAAAGTTAAAAATCACACAACACCAGGTTATAGTCCAACAGGTTTAATTGGAAGCACTAGCTTTTGGAGCGCTGCTCCTTCATGCTGAAACAGCGCTCTGAAAGACAGTGCTTTCACTTAAACCTATTGGACTATAATCTAGCGTTGTGTGAATTTTATCCTTTTGATCCATTAGTTAAAAGCAAGTCTTTAAATGCTTAGGCAGAGTACAATGCAGACATTCTGCTAAAAGTACCTATTTTATTTTGCCTCCATCAAAATTAATGGAAAAAAAAACTCTGTCAAGTTCCAGATAAGGTTGGTGCTTCCCCCAAGTTTTGACTTTCACTCCAGTCACGCAACAGGAGGTGAAGATAGAAATGTACTCTGAGATAGTCTTTATCATAACAAAAATAAATGATGTTTTAATTATTCTCATGATGTGATCTTTTGAAATTAGTTTTTCTAAGTTGCAGAAATGACCAAATAATGATAAAAGGCCTCCCTTTCTTTATAAAACCTTAAGTTATCCCAAGAAGATGACTTTAAAGAAGTTCTGGGATTTACATATTAATGAACCAAAACCTGCAACCATTCTAATAGATGAAAGACTTAACAACAATCCAGGTTTGTTCAATATATCATTTCAGTTTCATGACATTATAATCTTTCTGTGTCTTGTGGATTTATTCTCGGCAACCACCTGATGAAGGAGCAGCGCTCCAAAAGCTTATGCTTCCAAATAAACCTGTTGGACTATAAACTGGTGTTGTGTGATTTTTAATTTTGTCCATCCCAGTCCAAGACTGTATCCTCCACATCATGAATTTTTGGAGCAGACATAAATGTTTGAAAAGGCCGCAAGACCCATACTTGCAGAAGTAGGCCATTTGGCCCATTAAGTCTATCCTGCCATCAACCTGCAAGTTCCCCTTCTCATTTACCATCCTAACTTGGAACCATTTTGCTGTTCTTGCAGTGTCACTGGGTCAAAATTCTGGAACTCCCTTAACAGAATCATTGAATCATACAGCACAGAATCAGACCCTTCAATCCAACCAGTCCATGCCGAACATAATCCCAAACTAAGCTTGTCCCACCTGCCTGCTTCTGGCCCATATCTTCCAAACCTTTCCTATTCATGTATCCACCCAGATGTCTTTTAAAAGTTGTAATTGTGCCCACATCCACTACTTCCTCAGGAAGATCATTCCACATGTGAACCATCCCCTGTGTAAAATATTTGCTCCTCATGGATTTTTAAAATCTTTCTCCTCTTAAAAATGTGTCCTTGAAATTTCCCATCTTAGGGAAAAGGCAACAGCCGTCAACTCTATCTATACCTCTCATTATGTTATAAACATCTACAAGGTCACCTTTCAACCTCCTAGTGAACAAAGTCCCAGCTTATCAAGCCTTTCTTTATAATTCAAACCTTCCATGCTCGACAACATTGTGATAAATCTCTCTGAATCCGCTCCAGGTTAATAATATCCTGGTGATCAGAACTGTACACAATATTCTAGAAGAGGCTTCACCTATGTCTTGCATTGCAGGTGCACAAACACCAGATGGGGTTCAGTGATTTCAGAAAGCAGCTCACCATCATTTCTCAAGGGCAATTAAGGATGGACAATAAATGCTGGCCCGAAAAGTGATGCTCACATACATTGAGAGAATTAAAAAAAGAAGTATTGAATGCCAGAGCTGGTTCAATGGGCCAAATGATCTACTCCTCTTCCTATGTTCCTATCATTTCAGTGGATCACCTTTCAAGACGTAAACTGATTTCTCAGCTCTCCTCTTCCATGTCCTATCTTCTTTCAGTCCTTTAAATCTGATTGTCCCCATTATGTGTGATTCCTTCTTTATCTTAAAGCAAAATACTGTGAATGCTGGAAATCTGAAGCAAGAACAGAAACTGCTGGTGAAATCTAGAAAGTAAGCAGCATCTGTGGAAAGAAAAGCTGAGATGACATTTCAGGTGTGCTCAACATGTCCTCATGAGTAAATATTTCAGAAACCAGTGTGGAAATGCTTTCTTGTATTCGCTCTTGGAAAGTCAAGTTGCTCTTATATGTGCCCATTATGAAATGTAATCCATGCCAGCCTGTGAATTTAAATAATTACTCACTCTGCTTAGCTCAGTCGTAGCACTTTTAATATCTACATCATTGGGATGCTTCCATGGTAGCATAGTCTGAATTCCTAAAATGTGATACACAGCTCTCCCCTATTTCTATCTTGCTTTAACTTATTTTTTTCACTCATTTTTGAATTTCTCTTTTTATTTTCCATATTTTCAATTTCTTTTACTTCACTAGTTGTTCTTCTTTCTGTGTAAAATGACTAAATCGACCATGCCCTCTTGGACAGAGGTTAGGGATAAAGCCTGAAGAAGGATTTGAAAATTATGATGGAAACCAGGTTTCTACCCTCCTTCAGAGTCCTAACAGTAAATTATTTTGGAAGAAGGCACTTCAGGTATTGATCCCAAATGACTATAGTATTCCAGCTTGCAGCAGTATGACAGTGTGGGATTCGTTCTGTTCTATTGAATATAAACTCCTATTGTTCTATAAATGTCTTGATGACCTTCCGATGACCTTCCCCTTATGGTAATGGTACCATGATAAAATTGGGAAAGTATCATGGAGAAACCAAAAGGACTGCTGATATCTCTATCCTTGACATGATACAATATCTGGCTGGAATTTTCACAGGCCCTCAGCGATGTGGATTCTGGTGAGATACGTGGGAAAATTGCATGACATGTCAAAGGAGACCTTTCTTGACGCTAAACTAACAACTGCATTTACAACCAAGCCCTGAAGATCAAGTAGAGATTCTTGCGAGTGAAACATGTTGATTGCACAGTACCAAAATCTCAGTGCACACTCCAGAGTAATGATCAAGCTCCACGTCCTTCCATTGACATTTGTCATATGTCAGTCTCACTGCATCTTCATGTCACATCTCTGCTCACAACATACATTTGCAATTCAGTGCTGCATTTGGACGCTCATCAGTACCTCTCATTGAAATGCTACTTGAAGACACTTGCTCCACCAGGGATAGGAACCCAGCTCACAGACTGGAGCAGAATCTCTGGCATGCTTAGTAGCTCTCCAAGCACATACATACTTTTTACCTCCCTACATCCTGGCCTTGCCTTTTGGCACTTTACCTCTCAGCCAAATCTTAGAGACTCACAGTACCTCTATTTGCCTTGTTTTGTTAGCTTAGACACAAAACCAAGCAGTTGTCATTATTGGCAGTCATCAGGGAATGGAGCCTACTACTGTTCAGCACATTGCTCTATCAATTTCGTACCTATATGGCAAACACACTGCATGTGTCTCTACTAAACATCTCAAAGTTGAAGGGGAATAGTCCTCAGTCAATTCTGGGACTGACAGTCCAGCGATATGTGCATGGATAGTCATCACTTGGGGAAAATCTGGGTGAAGTGCTCCATCTCAGAAAAAGGCAGGGGTTGGGTTATGATCAGTTCTGCAGGTCCACTGCAAGAAATAAGGCATTCCTTGAATCATCAGTTGAGCATCTGAAAGAAGAGTGTTCAGTGATACAGTCAGTCATTAACTGGGGCTGTCCATTCAAGTGATTGGTGGTGGGAGGTGCTACAATTAATCTAGGAGGACTGTGTAATGAATGTCAGAGGGTAGAGGGAGTCAGGGAACTGGTTAGTAGTATAGAAGTGAAGGAGAATCAATGTTGCAGATTGGAAACATCAATCTGGGATACTGAGGGAACAAGATTTACGGGGATACTGCCAGAGTTGGAAGGTTTGAGCTAAGGGAGAGCTGAATAGGCTGGGGCTGTATTCCCTGGAGTGCCAGAGGCTGAGGGGTGACCTTAAGGTGGTTTATAAAATCATGAGGGGCATGGATAGGATGAATAGACAAGGTTTTTTGGCTTGGGTGGGGTAGTCCTGAACTAGAGGATACACCTTTAGGTGAGACAGGAAAGATTTAAAAGGGACTAAAGGGGCAACTTTTTCACACAGAGGGTGGTGTGTGTTTGGAATGAGATGCCAGAGGAAGTGGTGGAAACTGGTACAAGTACAGCATTTAATAGGCATTTGGATGGTATATGAATAGGAAAGGTTTAGACGGATACAGGCCAAGTGCTGGCAAATGGGACTAGATTAATTTAGGATATCTGGTTGACATGAACAAATTGGTAAAAACAAGGACTGCAGATGCTGGAAACCAGATTCAAAATTAGACTGGTGCTGGAAAAGAACAGCAGTTCAGGCAGCATCCGAGGAGCAGAAAAATCGATGTTTCAGGCAAAAACTCTTCATCAGGAATAGAGGCAGAGTGCCTGCAAGGTGGAGAGATAAATGAGAGGAGGGTGGAGGTGGGTAGAAAGTAGTATAGAGTACAATAGGTAAATGGGGGTGGGGATGGAGGTGATAGGTCAGAGAGGAGTGTGGGGGAAGGTAGCAAAGAGTGCAATAGGTGAATGGGGGGGGGGGAAATGAAGGTGATAGATCAGAGAGGAGGGTGGAGTGGATAGGTGGAAAAGAGGATAGGCAGGTAGGACAGGTCATGGGGATAGTGCTGAGCTGAAAGTTTGGAACTGGTGTGAGGTGGGGAAAGGGGAACTAGGAAACTGGTGAAGTTCACATTGATGCCCTGGGGTTGAAGTGTTCTGAGGTGGAGTTGTTTCCATGCTGTACATCTCTATGACACTGTGAACAAGGACAATTCAACATTTTGGAAGACAGGCTTCCCAAAAATGTGTTTCTAATGCATGGATAGATTTGAGAAAGTCCATGCTGTATAGTCAAGGTGGAGTGTGTTGCATAATCCAAGTTTGCTCTCCATAACTGGAGCAGGCAAAGATGGGATGTGATGGATATTGACCAGCTGGAGTAAGGAAATGAGGATGGAGAGCAGGCTTCTGAAGAGGAGGAGGAGGAGGACAAGGGCATTGAGGAAAAGGAGGAGCATCACTTTCTCCATCAGTTGCATATGCACCAGACAAGACTCAATTCATGTAAAAAATGAGGTCTGCAGATGCTGGAGACCACAGCTGCAAATGTGTTGCTGGTCAAAGCACAGCAGGTTAGGCAGCATCTCAGGAATAGAGAATTCGACGTTTCGAGCATAAGCCCTTCATCAGGAACTCAATTCATCCCCGGTTCCAGTAAATGAGAGCTGAGTTCAATTTTTCATTTACTATAAAGTTGTTGCTGCTCGACACATAGCAATTCATTTCTATTCTGTGAGACAGATGCAGCCTCTGATAAATTGATCTCTGTTCACTTTTGATATTGGTAAACAAAGATGAATATTTGGGATGGGTGAAGTGTTCTCTGTATGTGATGGTCCCACATTGACCTATGATAAGATGTTGGGTGACCTTATGTAGTGGAGAAGAACAGCAGTGTCTTGGACTACTGTAAAATGGAATGTAGCTAAGAAGGGGTAAGCTCTGTGGCCTAGTGCTTACACATGATAGGTTTAGGACTGTCTAATTTTATATGAAAGTTACCAGCTCTGCCATTTACTTGGCATGATAAGCATTGGTTTATGGCTGCTGTGGCACTCAATTGTCAATGAAGGGCAGGTCTGAACTGCACAGGGTTGCATGGCTTCACAGCTGGAAGTTCAAGGCAGTGCTAGTGTCAAGGATACCAGAAAATCTTGGGATATACTGCTTGTGGTGAGTAATTCCGGCTACAGTGAGAAGATGAGTGAGGTACCAGAGTGGGGTGGTAAATACTTAATGAATTGAGTTTCGGACAATTGCATAAGAAAACTTGATAGGCCTCATGGAGAGAAACCTTCCTCAAAACTCAACAAAAAGTATGCTTTGGCAAAATATAGGGATATCCAATCTTTTATTTTCTTTCCTTCTGCATTTCTGCCTCCTTTCACTGCAACACTGTGTTCTTTGTTTATCGATTTTCTCATTTGATTCATTTCCCGAACCTAACCATTCCTATTTGCTATTTTTCCACCAATTATTTGCTTTTTCAGTGAATATAGCCAGTGCACTTTTGATATTCTTCGGAAATCTAATTTAGCTTGTTCTTTCATCCTTAACAAGATGTTAAAATTTTACAATTAGCAAATAAATTTGCATTGCAGGAATAAATGAAAAAAGAATAGAAAAATGCTGATTTTTAAAAGAATGTTTTAACCTTTATTGGGCATGGAAGTGATGAAAAAAAAGTATTCTAGTCTGTGCCTCAGTGTAAAACTTATTAGCACCATACCATAAAGTTTTCAAAATAAAAAGACAATGCAATGAAATGATTTACAATTCAATTAAATTATGTTGATTGAAAATAGACTGCATAAGTCAAATTAACAAAAGAATGCACTTATCTTAGAACAGCAGTGACCAAGTATACATCAAAGGAGGTTTCCTGTCATTTGATTTCCACCTCAGTTGTCAATAATGTTACTTAAAGGTCAGAATCTGTAAATTGGGCTAATTTATCTTCCAACATTATAAATCATCTGTTTGAGAAATGGCATGTATTACTTTTCAAAATAGATTCATAAACATTCATCAATGCGTTTTGAGATTTATATGGTAGGAGCGCATTCTATGCACAAAAGTAAAGTAGCTTATAAATAGACCCGTTGTAGTGATTGTAACAAGGTCTGTTAATTTGGTCATATCAGGGAGCCTTGTCTGAAAGATATAAACAGGAGTGTCAAAGGTTCTGTTCACTCTGAGAGCTGGCTCTGAGGGAGCTGGATCAATGTCAAGGGTGTTACATGTGCAAATAAAGGGTGACTTAGTGATAGGATACTGCCCCTGTGGAGTTAGTTCATCTTTATTTAATAATTCATAGCAATCCAAGTGCAATTCTTCAATTGATGAAATATTGTGTTGTGCAGCGCAATTGGCACTGTGGAATTTTCAATTCCAATAAATATAGTGGAAACTGAAAATCTGTACCAAAACCAGGTCTCACTTTGTATTGTAAGGCCAACAATGTGCTGTTAGTTGTAGGTGAGAACGGTCACTGAACCTATTCTAGTGTTTTGAAGTTGAAAATCCCAAGGTTTTTATATTGTCAGCATTATTCAACTATATGGCCTGTCAACCTTGTAGATCCTTTCTGAATTTCTTGACTGTCTCCCTTGTGGTTCAGTGACCATGCTGAGAGCAATGATCTGAACAGAGCATTGTGCATTTTGAGCCTGACTGCCTCACTGACAAACATGTAATTGTTTCAGCTGTGGAGTTCAGAACTTGATTTGCAGGTTGCATGATCTTGCTCCATTGCACATCATGGGCTTTTGTTATTTATACTGCATGGACATCACACATTGCTTAGGGAGAGTACAGTGCAGACATTCTGCTAAAACTACCTATTTCTTTTGCCTCCATCAAAATTAATGAAAAATAATCAGTCAAGTTCCATATAAAGTTGGTGCTTCCGCCAAGTTTTGATTTTCACTCCAGCCAAGGAACAGTTACCAGGCAGGAGGTGAAGATAGAAATTCACTCTGAGATAGTCTTTATCATAACAATAAAAATCATTCTTATGACATGATCTTTTAAAAGAGTTTTTCTAATTTGCAGAAATGACCAAACCATAATATGGAGGTGTCGGTGTTGGACTGGGGTGGACAAAGTTAACAGCCACACGACACCAGGTTATAGTTCAACAGGTTTATTTGGAAGTACAAGTTTTTAGAGCACTGCTCCTTTGTCTACTCACTACCTGACGAAGGAGCAGTGCTCAGAAAGCTTGTACTTCCAAATAAACCTGTTCGACTATAACCTGGTGTCATGTGGCTTTTAACTTTAAACAAATCATAATCTTTCAATTCAACAGTACAAATGGAATCAGTTTTAAGATACAATTTAAAGAGCTTTTTGCTGTTTCCTTCCACCACTAATGCTCAGAAATCGAAGTGTGTACCATCCACAAGGTGTGTTGCAGATATTCACCAAAGATCATTAGACAGCATTTTCCAAACCCATGACTGTTGCCATCTAGAAGGATAAGGGCAACAGATACAAGGGAATACTGCCACCTGTAAGCACCCCTCCATATCAGTCACCATCTCGACTTGGAAACATATTGGCTTTCACAAACTTGAGGCCATCCAAACTCTGCTGTTGATTTCTTAACATGCAGTAAGTCTATTCCTTTATCACCGCAATGTCTTTGACTTACATTTGGCTTCTATTTAAACAACATTTTAATCGTAAAACTCTCGTCTTCATTTCCAATTCCCTTCATGATCTCACCCTCCCAATGTCTATAATTCTTTTTGAGGCCTACAGCCCTCTAAAATATCTCCACTTGTACAATTCTGGTGTTTTGATTTCCCAAGTTCCATTGAGTGACCAAGCATGCTTGAGCTCCTGCCGCTATGTTTGATTATCCATGTTCCTATCTAATTTAATCACCATTGGTAACTTTTGCCTTTAATTACCTCAGTGTCATGCTCTGGAATACCCACCCTTTAATTGTCCTCTCTCCACACTACTTTGCTCCTTCAAGGCACTGTTTAAAAGCTTTCCCTTCAACAAAGATTTTGGTCTTTTGACCTAGTATCTCCTCATGATGGTCCGTGACATATCTTGGTTTATAGTGCTCCAATTAAGTGCCTTGTCCTTACAGTAAAGGTGATTGCAGAACTCCCTGATTTGCAAACGTCTAACTTGTGAATGCTCATAATTACAAACATAAACTCGCACAGGGGTCTAATTTAAAGATCCGATGCATGACCATTTCCTGTACTTATGACTGGCTGCTTTATATTGTCCTGCATTGTGTTCCAACTTGAGTAGAAATCCAACTTGACTTGCAAACAGACACCAGAGCAAAACATACTCTCATGAATCTTTGAAGGAGTATCAATTTGATGTAGTTAATGTCAAAATTCACAATGAAAAATTGAGAACAAAAAGAAAGTAGTCTTAAGATTTTGTAGTTTTACAAAATTAACTTCATAAGTTTCATAATCTGCTGCCTGGAAAGGACTGAATAGTATAAGTTACATGATTCCAGTCTCCAGACTTTAGGATATTATTTGCTATTGGACTCTGAAACTGGTTTGAAAGTCTGAGCTCTATTATCATACTGAAACAATCTAAATCATTGACCAAGCAACAATACACAATAGATCAAACATGGTACAGACAATGATTAAGCTCCTTTTTGCGCTAAACATATTTACTCAGAGAATATGCTTAAAAGATTTTAAAGGCCAGGTTAGTAGCATCAAGCACACGTGAGAATTAATGAATAACAAAGACGAACTTGGAATACAAATGTCAACGAGGCAAAAGTGAGGACTGCAGATGCTGGAAACCAGAGGCTAGATCAGAGTGGTGCTGGAAAAGCACAGCAGGTCTGGCAGCATCTTAGGAGCAGGAAAATTGATGTTTCAAGCAAAAGCCCTTCAGCAGGAATACAGGCAGGAAGCCTCCAGGGTGGAGAAATAAATGGGAGGGGGGGGGGGTTGGAGAGAAGGTAGCAAAGAGTACAATAGGTGAATAGGGGTGGGGATGGAGGTGATAGGTCAGAGAGGAGGGAGAAGTGGATAGGTGGGAAGGGAGATTTGCAAGTAGGACAGGTCATGAGGGCAGTGTTGAGCTGGAAGTTTGGAGCTGAGGTAAGGTGGGGAAAGGGGAAATGAGGAAACTGGTGAAGGCCACATTGATGCCCTGGGTTGAACTGTTCTGAAGCGGAAGATGAGGCGTCCTTCCTCTAGGCGTCGGGTGGTGAAGGAGCAGCGGTAGAGGAGGCCTAGAACTTGCATGGCCACGGCAGAATGGGAGGGGGAGTTGAAATGTTGGGCCGCAGGACAGTGGGGTTGATTAGTGCGGGTGTCCCGGAGATGTTCCCTGAAGTGCTCTGCGCGGAGCCGTCCAGTCTCCCCAATGTAGAGGAGACCGCATCGGGAGCAAAGGATACAATAAATGACATTGGTGGATGTGCAGGTAAAACCTTAATGGATGTGGAAGGCTCCTTTAGGGCCTTGGATGGTAGTGAGGAAGGAGGCACAGGTTTTGCAATTCCTGCGGTGGCAGGGGAGGGTGCCAGGGCCGGAGGGTGGGTTGTTGGGGGGCATGGACCTGACTAGGTAGTCATGAAAGAACAGAAATAGGAGTGGTAGGCAGCGGTGACAGTCAAACCCACGTCTCTGTGGAGGCGGCAAACTAAATCCAGTGGCTTAGATGGGTCGGCCATAGCCCAGGCGCTACAAATGTCAACAGCTGTGTGGAACTTTAGTTAGGCCATATTTGGAATACTGTATACACTTCTGGTCACCACATTATCGGGAGGATGTGGAGGCTTTGGAAAATATGCAGCAACAGTTTACCAGAATGTTGCCTGGTTTGAAGTATATTAGCTATGGGGAGAGATTGGACAAACATAGTTTGTTTTCACTTACATGTCGAAGGATGAGGAACGACCTGATAGAAGTTTGCAAAATTATGGAAGGCATAGATAGTAGGGATAGTCAGTCTTTCTGAAAATGTGTTGCTGGAAAAGCGCAGCAGGTCAGGCAGCATCCAAAGAGCAGGAGAATCGATGTTTCGGGCATGAGCCCTTCTTCAGGATCTCCAGCATCTGCAGTCCTCACTTTCTCTCCATAGTCAGTCTTTCTCCCAGGGTAAAAAATGCCAATTACTAGAGGCATAGGTTTAAGGTATAAGAAGGTATATTTAAAGGAGATGTGAGAGGAGGTCTTTTACACAGATGCTGGTAAGTGTCTGGAATATGCTGCCACATGAAGTGTTGGAGGCAAGTATAATAGCAATGTTTAAGAAGCATCTTGAAAGATATATGAATCAGCAGGGAACAGAAGCACATAGACAATGTAGAAACAAAAGCTTTTTAGTTTAGAAGGCATTATGAATCAATGAAGTCTTGGTGGGCCAAAGGACCTTTTCCTGACCTCTTCTTTGTTCTTATTGTTGACACCTACACCCCAACAAAAAATAAGAAAAAAGACAAGTAATTCCTTAATTTGCATGTAATTTCAGATCTTGTTTTTGCATTCAACGTATGGCAAAACACAATTAGAGACAACGAAGACTATTTTAATGAATTCCGCAGAAATGTGAACATGGATTCATTAGCCTGAATGTGTGTTTGCATGTTGTGTGTGTATATAACGCTGCACTGAACATCTCCAGGACATTGTAGACTTTGAATGTCTGCCAACATATCATCCCCAACATATCTAGCCTTCACTGCTTAAATTTGTTTCAAGTTTGTCTTAAAAGTTGCCTTTTCTTGTTTTGACAATAATTACTCCAATGTAGCATTTAATTTTATAGGTCTTGCAACCATACTTAAAACAGCATCACAAAGCAGAATTTAATAGCACCTAATTTCTTTTAAAACTAAAAAGCAGGCACTTCACTGTGTCAGCAATAGAATAAACAGGGCTCTCGAGGTTGAATGTTATGCTACAGATGGGCTTTCTTTGTGCATAACATGATTCCATTTCCATTTTGGGCAGTTACTGCAGGAATTAATTGCCTCTGCCAATTTGATTGAAGCACTAGAGAAATCTTTAGTCCTGAAGTTTTGATGTAGACATTACTTCTGTCAACTCTACCAGAGCAAGACTAGCTATGCTCAGTGAGCAATTTGAATGGAATTTGTATGATGCAGTGAAAAAAAATGGCAATATTGTATCTATAATTGTTACCTTAGTTAAAGTAAGTAAAGTTCCAGCTGAAGTAAGTGGATCGCCATTGAGAATCAAACATTCTGCTGTCAGCCAGCATTACTTGTCATGCAGAACCCAGTTAGAATCTGGAAAGCACTGCTTCAGAGGTGGTAGAGGAAGATTCAATTATACCATTCAAAAAAGAAATGTATAAGCACTCAAAGAAGAAAAAGAATTGCAGGGCTCTGGGTGGCGACATGAAACTAATATAATTGCTTTTGCAAAGAGCTGCAATGAACTGATCAGGCTGCGCAGCTCCTTACTCTCTGTATCCATGCTACAATTTTATAGTTAAACCCATGAAAATCACAGTCACAATGCCCAACTTTTGAGACCCAGGACTATTGGCTAGCAACAACTGAATGTACTCTTTTTTTTTAAACTTGTTCTTTCATGACATCCATTGTTATGAAATGCTTTGAGAAGTTGGTCATAGTACACATCAACTCCAGCCTGCCAGATTGCATTGATTCACTAAAGTTCACCTACTGTCACATGATATCCACAAGGTAAAAACAATGACTGCAGATGCTGGAAACCAGATTCTGGATTAATGGTGCTGGAAGAGCACAGCAGTTCAGGCAGCAACTGCACTTTGGATGCTGCCTGAACTGCTGTGCTCTTCGAGCACTACTAATCCAGAACATGATATCCACAGCAGACGCCATCTCCCTGGCCCTAAACTCATTCATAGAACATCTGGATAACACGGATACCTACGTCAGACTCCTACTTATTGACTGAAACTTCACCTTCAACACCATAATTCCAATCAAACTCATCGTCAGTCTTTGAGACCCAGGACTGTGCCCCCTCTCTGCAACTGGATCCTTGCCTTCCTGACCCACAGACTGCAATTAGAAAGGATAGACAAAACACCTCCTCTATAATAACCCTCAACACTGGTGCCCTGCAGGGCTGTATACTCACCCCCTTACTGTACTCCTTATACACTCACAACGCATGGCCAAATTCTGCTCTAACTCCATTTACAAATTTGCAGATGGTACCACCATACAGGGTTGGATCTTAAACAACAATGAGACAGAGTACCGGGAAAAGAGATGGAGAGCTTAGTGACATGATGTAAAAAACAATGATCACTCCTTCAATCTTAGAAAAATGAAGGAGCTCATCATTAATTTCAAGAAATGTAGTGGAGGACACACCCCTGTCTGTATCAACGGTGCTGAGGTGGCGATGGTCAAAAGCATCAAGTTCCTAGGGATAAATATCACCAACAATCTGTCCTGTCCCATCCATGTCAATGCTACAGTTAAAAAAGCACACCAACGTCCTTACCTTTTCAGAAGGTGAAAGGAATTCAGCATGTCCACAATGACTTATCAATCTTTACAGATGCACCGTAGAAAGCATCACAGCTTAGTATGGCAACTGGTCTGCCCAGCAATGCAAGAAATTACAGGGTGCTGAATGCAACCCAGTCCATCACAAAAACCAACCTTCATTCCATTGACTCCATCTATACTTCCCACTGCCTCGTGAAAGCCCCGACATAATCAAAGACCCCTCCCATCCTGTTAAACTCTCTTGCACCCTCTTCCATCGGGAATAGACTCATTGAGGTGTATAGTTCAGGAACAGACCCTTCAATCCAATTAATCCATGTCAACCAAACATCCTAAATTAATCTAGTCCTATTTGCCAGCACTTGATCCATAACCCTCTCAACATTGTTTATTCATAAACACATCCAGATCCTTTTTAAATGTCGCAATTGTACCAGAGTCCACCACTTTCTCTGGCAGCTCATTCCATACATGCATTAACCTCTTCATGAAAATGTTGCCCCTCAGGTCCCTTTTAAATCTTTCCCTTCTCAACTTTAATGTATATGCTCTAGTTTTGGACTCTCCTACTCTGGAAAATAAAGTCCTTGGGTATCCATGTTCCTCATGATTTTATAAGCCTCTATAACGTGCTGCAGGGAAAATATCTCAGCCTATTCAGCCTCTGCCTAAATCTCAAATCATCCAAATCTGTCAATATCCTTGTAAATCTTTTCTGAACCTTTTTTAAGTTTCACAATTTCTGTCCTACGGCACAGAGACCAGAATTGTATGCAGTATTCCAAAAGTGACCTAACCAATGTCCTGTATGGGTTCAATATAACCTTTCAACTCTGAGTTTCAATGTTCTGACCAATAAAGGCAAGTGTAACAAACACCTTCTTCACCATCCTGTCTACCTGAAATTCCACTTTCAAGGAACTATGAACCTGCACCCTAAGATCTTTTTGTTCAGCAACACTCGCAGTTTATAAGTCCTGATTTGCCTTTGCAAAATGCAACACCTCTCATTTACCTAAATAAATGCCACCTGGCACTTTTCAGCCCATTTGCCCATCTGATCAAGGTCCCGTTGTAGTCTGAGGTAACCTTCGTCATTGTCCACTATACCGATTTTGATATCATCTACAAACTTACTAACCATGCCTCCTATATTTGCATCCAAATCCAAGTTTAAAAACACATACCAATAATTCAAGAAAAGCTTCTTCTCTGCTGTAATCTTAAATTTTGAATGGACCTCTCATATATTACGGTTGATCTTTCTCTGCACCATCTCTGTAACTATAAAACTGCATTCTGCATTCTCTTCTATTACCCTGATGTATTTATGTGTGGTCTGATTTGCTAGGTAGCACACACAAACAATACTTTTCACTGTATCTTGGTACATGTGACAATAATAAATCAAATCAAATCAAAGCACGACCAGTGGTAGAGAAATTGTTGCAAGTAATGATCCATGTGATACCCCAATTGGTTTCAATTTGTCAAGCAGAACGGGATCTATTTATCCCAACTGCTGGTTTCCTTTTAGTTAGCCATTCTAATCCATACTCAGTTCATGAGCATTTATATTACTCCCATAAGGGAGTATCTTGTCTGGTAACCTTTTATGTGACACCTTGCTGAATACCTTCTGGAAATCAAAATAAATTACATTTAACCTGCTTTTCACTTTCTTAAATAAAATCTAATAAATTTGTCAAACATGATTTACCTCTTACAAAACCAAGTTAACTCTGAATGATAATATTAAGATTTTCACAATGTCCTGCAATTACTTCCTTCGTAATAGATTCCAACATTTGCCAACGATACATGTTAGTTTCCTGTTTCAGTCACCTATCTTTCTTTAAGACGACCATAACCTTTGAGCAATTGATTAAGAATGTTACAGAAATCAGACAATTTTGGAAGATAATAATCAATTATTTCCTTTATTGGTCAGAGCATTGAGTATAGGAGATGGGAGACCATGTTGTGTCTGTACAGAACATTGGTTAGGCTGCATTTGGAATATTGTGTGCAATTCTGGTGTTCCTTCTCTCGGAAGAATGTTGTGAAACTTAAAAGAGTTGAGAAAAGATTTACAAGGATGTTGCTGGGGTTCAAGGATTTGAGCTATAAGGAAAGGGTAAACAAGCTAGGGTTGTTTTTCCTGGAGCTTTGGAGGCTGAGGGGTGACCTGATAGAGGATTATAAAATCATGAGGGGCATGGATAGGGTAAGTAGATGGGGTCATTTCAAGAGAATACAGAACTGGAGGGCATAGGTTTAGGGTGAAAGAGGAAAAATTTAAAAGGGATGTAAGGAGCAACTCTTTCACACAGAGGGTGGTGCATGTTTGGAAAGAGCTGCTGGAGGAAATGATGAAGGCTGGTACAATTACAACATTTAAAAGGCATCTGGATGGGTATATGAATAGGAAGGATTTAGAGGGATGTGGGCCGGGTGCTGGCAAATGGGACTAGATTAATTTAGATATCTGATCGGCATGTAAAAGTTGGACAGAAGGGTCTGTTTCTGTGTTGTACATCTCTATGACTCTTTGACTCTATCTCTACATACACTTCTTCTGAGACCCTATGATATAGGCTATCATGTCTAAGAACTTGTCTGACTTTAATCTCATTTGAGTTCCAGGTAGAATATGCCAAGATTTAGTACCTTATGCACCAACTGGATGTGTGGGTGTGGGTGTCTTAAGTGAGACTGACTCCATCCCTAGCAAAAAATAAAGTATGTTGGGTCAAACTCCAATCAGAAGCTGACAAACATGCTTCCTGCTGAATGAGGTGTCTTGACAGTGAAGTCCCACATCACAAGAATGTTTATTAATTATGGTAGCTACTAAATGAGTCCAACAGAGAAAAGGTAGGCTGTTTTTTTTTTCGTGTTTAATGAGAAAGGAGGCAATGGGAAGATGAGAGTTGGGGTCTGAGTCAAGAACTGGGATTGTGGTCTTCAGTGGTCACATTTTTCTCTCTCATTCCAGGCCCCAATTTTTTCCTGAGCTGAAAATGTGTTGCTGGAAAAGCACAGCAGGTCAGGCAGCATCCAAGGAGCAGGAGAATCGACGTTTCAGGCATGAGCCCTTCTTCAGGAATCAAGAATTCCTGAAGAAGGGCTCATGCCTGAAACATCGACTCTCCTGCTCCTTGGATGCTGCCTGACCTGCTGCGCTTTTCCAGCAACACATTTTCAGCTCTGATCTCCAGCATCTGCAGTCCTCACTTTCTCCCAATTTTTTCCTGTCTGGTGCAAATAGACTCCCTCACCAGTACTTTTCTTGCATGCTGGAAAGGTATGTAGTTGTGCTGGTGATAAGTGGAAGCCTTGAAGTAATGAACCAGCCTTCATTTGTGGTGTGTTATGAAAGTTAACAGTACGTTTTTTCACCCAGCCCTTCATTGCTAAGGTACCGAGAAGGACAAATAATCAGACTGTTTCACCCTGAAGCGACAAATGCCTCCTTCTCGTCACCTTCCTTACCACCTCCCAGGAGGAAATAATAATGCCTGATGTTATAGTTTAATTTTTTTTGTCTCTCTGGTGTCTTGATCCTCACTCTACTTGAGGTGAATTTTTTGTCCTTAACTAAGTCTTTTTTATTCACTCATGGACCATAGGCATCACTAACTAGGACTTATTGCTTAACCCTGGTTGCCCTTGAGAAGGTGGTGGTGAGCTGTCTTCTTGAACCATTGCAGTTCATGTGCTGTAGTTTGACCCACAATGTCATTAGAAAAGGTATTCCACAATTTTGACCAAGTGCCAACGAAGGATCAGTGATATATTTCCAAGTCAAAGTGATGACTGGCTTAGATTGGATAAAAATCAGTTGTTTCCAGTCTTTGCTTTTCCTTTGGTTACTATTACTCATTCACCAATATTCATTCGTGATGGGAACCATTTTGCATTAACTATCCTTTTCCTTTTTATAAATTTGTAGAAACTGTTGCTGGATTTTTCATATTTCTTGCTAGTTTACTTTCATATTGTAATTTCTCCTTTTTGCTTCAGTCAACACATCCTAGTTTCACAACAAAACCTAATCTTTTTGCATACTATTCATCTTCATATCATCATACAACTTCTCTTTCAATTTGTTTAGTTATCCCAGGATGGTTGCTTTCCATAGAGTTTTTCTTCATCAATGAAAAAAAACCTTTGCTGAGTGTTAAGAAATATCTCTGAAAAGTCTGCCAGTTTTCATTTTACATTTCTTCCTATTCCCAGTCTAATTTAGTCTACTATTTTCATAATTTCCAGAGGTATATTCCGCTATCCGAAAGTAGAGCATTCCCAGGAACCCTTTTGTGAGTTGAAAATGGCATTAAGCGAAGGTACGTGATTTATATGGGAAAAAGTATCGCCGTTTTTTGTAAAAGTGAAAATCCTTTTTGGATTCGTGAAAACAGATACTAATGTAGGTCTTTCGCAAAAGTGAAATTGCATAAAGTGAATCTTCGAAAAGCGGAGGATACCTATAATTATTTTTATTTAAGTTTTAGACACACGTTTCTCACTCTGTGTTCTTTGGCAGCCTGGGGAGATGTTTTTAATCCTGGCGCTGAGCAGAACCCTAGTTTTCAGGAGGCAAATGCCTCCAAAGAAAAGTCTCTACACCAACCATTTTGCCCCACATTAATTTTCCACTCCATTTTACTCTCCAAGCTGAATGCTTCTCCCTCTCTATGATGATCAATTTACATATTCTCTCTCGATATCCACACAAGCTTTAAAAACATTGAACTAAAACAACGAATTGTAGGTGCTGAAGATCTGAAAGAAAAAAATGACAATTGGAATAAATGGATCCCTTTCTATTGACAAAATGAAACTAAGTGGGATATCACAAGGATCATTACTTGACTATTCACTCGACTATTTTCCCAGGGGCAGTCGGAGAGAGGAATCTAAGCCAAATTAGCTAGTCTTGGTCTGATTCAACTCTGCTCTCAGTACCGTGATTGCCATATCCAAACACGCATGCCCACAAGACAGAGCCAACCTGAGTGAATGCCTCATAATGCTGATTATGTCCAGGCTCACATGGGAAGCAGAATCACATGGGCAAGTTGCTAAAGGAGAGCATACCATATCCAGTTATTGA
This sequence comes from Hemiscyllium ocellatum, assembly GCF_020745735.1. Classification (NCBI taxonomy): domain Eukaryota; kingdom Metazoa; phylum Chordata; class Chondrichthyes; order Orectolobiformes; family Hemiscylliidae; genus Hemiscyllium; species Hemiscyllium ocellatum. The sequence continues at coordinate 55,565,450 of NC_083401.1, forward strand.
GTGCTGTGATTTTGCAGGATAAGGAAGATGTCAATTAGGTCCTGCCTTTTCACAAACAAAATGTATGAGAAGTCTGAGCTGTTGCCTTCACTGCCTTCTCCAAACACCATTGCCAGAGAAAATAGAACAATTTAAAAAGAGCTACTTATCAAACAAGTAAGAGGGTAGTTGAAGCGTTTATTGCTAAGTAACATCTTATAGGCAAGTGTAATTTGGTGATATGATTCTGACACCAGCCTAGCCTTTTTATTGCAGCAAGATTAGAATTTTGCTTTGTGAAGTTCTTGCAGTTTATTACTTGAATTTGTCCTTATGATTGTAGTTTTACTGAAGCATCATAGTTATTTAGTTTGAATTATTTTACTAATAACAAAAACAAGCTGAAGCAGCCCAATTATGTTCATTGACCAAATTGTTTTAAACAACCAGAGCCCCTAAGGAAGTGATAGGGAGATGTATATCATAAATATAAGGCCTGATTATAAGCTTAGGCAAGCTCATTTAAATGCAACTAATAAATAGCCACTTCAGATCATTTTACTAAATTACTGAACAATCTAGATCTCTGTGTGGACAATGCACTTGATGTTAAACAAATAAAAGTATAATTTTCTAATTGAACAGAAAGGACAGTGGAGGATATGGGTCAGTGTAACAATGAGGGAAAATGAAGAAGAAAATCTTGAAACATGTAAAGGTGGATAAATCCCCAGGACTTGATCAGGTGTACCCCAGAACTCCATGGGAAGCCAGAGAAGTGATTGCTGGGCCTCTTGCTGAGATATTTGCATCATCGATAGTCACAGGTGAGGTGCCAGAAGACTGGAGGATGGCAAACGTGGTGCCACTGTTTAAGAAGGGTCGTAAGGACAAGCCAGAGAACTATAGACCAGTGAGCCTGACCTCGGTGGTGGGCAAGTTGTTGGAGGAAATCCTGAGGGACAGGATGTACATGTATTTGGAAAGGCAAGGACTGATTAGGGATAGTCAACATGGTTTTGTGCATAAGAAATCATGTCTCACAAACTTGACTGAGTTTTTTGAGGAAGTAACAAAGAGGATTGATGAGGGCAGAGCAGTAGACGGATCTATATGGACTTCAGTAAGGTGCTCGACAAGGTTCCCCATGGGAGACTGGTTAGCAAGGTTAGATCTCATGGAATACAGGGAGAACTAGCCATTTGGATACAGAACTGGCTCAAAGGGAGAAGACAGAGGGTGGTGGTGGAGGGTTATTTTTCAGACTGGAGGCCTGTGACCAGTGGAATGCCACAAGGATCAGTGCTGGGTCCTCTGTTTTTTGTCATTTACATAAATCATTTGGATGCGAGCATAAGAGGTACAGTTAGTAAGTTTGCAGATGACACCAAAATTGGAGGTGTAGTGTACAGCAAAGAGGGTTACCTCAGATTACAACAGGATCTTGACCAGATGGGACAATAGGCTGAGAAGTGGCAGATGGAGTTTAATACAGATAAATGTGAGGTGCTGCATTTTGGGAAAGCAAATCTTAGCAGGACTAATACACTTAATGGTAAGGTCCTAGGGAGTGTTGCTGAACAAAGAAACCTTGGAGTGCAGGTTCATAGCTCCTTGTAAGTGGAGTTGCAGGTAGATAGGATAGTGAAGAAGGCATTTGGTATGATTTCCTTTATTGGTCAGAGTATTGAGTGCAGGAGTTGGGAGACCATGTTACGGCTATACAGGACATTGGTTAGGCCACTGTTGGAATATTGCATGCAATTCTGGTCTCCTTCCTATCGGAAAGATATTGTGAAACTTGAAAGGGTTCAGAAAAAATTTACAAGGATGTTGCCAGGGTTGGAGGATTTGAGCTATAGGGAGAGGCTGAACAGGCTCGGGCTGTTTTCCCTGGAGCGTCGGAGGCTGAGGGGTGACCTTATAGATGTTTAGAAAATTATGAGGGGCGTGGATAGGATAAATAGACAAAGTCTTTTCCCTGGGGTCGGGGAGTCCAGAATGAGAGGGCATAGGTTAAGGGTGAGAGGGGAAAAATATAAAAGAGACTTACAGGGCAACTTTTTCACACAGAGAGTGGTATGTGTACAGAATGAGCTGCCAAAAGAAGTGGTGGAGGCTGATACAATTGCAACATTTAAGAGGCATTTAGATGGGTATATAAATAGGAAGGGTTTGGAGGGATATGGGTGGGGTGCTGGCAGTTGGGACTAGATTGGGTTGGGATATCTGGTCGGCCTGGACGGATTGGACTGAAGGGTCTGTTTCCATGCTGTACATCTCTATGACTCTATGACTCTAAAATCCCTTGACATGACTGAATGAATCTAAAGCTGAGCTTTGTGGCCCTTCTCATGGTATTCCATTCTAATAATTGTTTATCGAATGGTTCAACTGGTTCTTTCAGGTCTCTGCTGCAGTCTTTGGGATGATCCAGCATCATAAAAATAAGGGCTCTCCTGGAATAGGTCACTCTCTCATTTCTAGGCAAAAGTGAGGACTGCAGATGCTGGAAACCAGAGTTTAGATTAGAGTGGTGCTGGAAAAGCACCGCAGGTCAGGCAGCATCCGAGGAGCAGGAAAATCTATCAATAAACAGAATGAGGGGAGGAATCTGCCAGAGAACACTCCATTTGACCCTGTGCAGCTCATATTGCCCACCTGATCAGTACACTTCCATCTGTGAGTGAATGGAAGATCTGTCAACACTCCCTAGGACCTTACCATTAAGTGTGTAAGTGCTGCTAAGATTTGCTTTCCCAAAATACAGCAACTCACATTTATCTGAATACCTGAAATGTCGACTTTCTTCATCAGTCACTCTCTCATTCCTAGCCAATTCATTCCCAAATATTACTGTCTTGAAAATGAACTTTATGATTGATGAAAAGTGAAACAAATTGCCAAGATAACATTTGTTTCACTGTAAACGTACTTTAATACGAAACCTAAACCGGAACATTTTCAGGTCCAGATTCCAATCTTTACTCTTTGAAAAGGAACGGAATATGATTTGGAACACAGGCCTGTTAGGATTCCTACACTTTTTTTTATTGGGAGGCTGATCAACTCAGAGGAGTTTCGACTGATCTTCCACTCACTCACAGATGGAAGTGTACTGTTCAGGTGGGTAATACGAGCTGCACAGGGTCAAATGGAGAGTTCTCTGGCAGATTTCTCCCCTCATTCTGTTTATTCATTGAAAAGGCCCCAGTGGAATTCATTGAAATGTAGCATGAGGTCTGTTTTGGGACATCTAACAGCCCCAAGCATTCACTTGACTTGTGTCAAAGCTGCTCGAGCAGAACTGAAGCTGTAAAAAACAAATCTTTTTTCTAATCCATTTTGACCTTGGGGTGACTTGAGGCAGAGTAAGAAAGTGTTGCTCCACCATACAGTGCCAGTGCAAACCCTTGATCATGAACTTCATGAGGATTCTGTGTACTCAAACACATTCAGCCTATGACAAGATCATTTATTTTTTCTGGCACTTCTCACAACCTGAAGACATCCCAAGCTCTTTACAGACAGTTGACTAGCCTAGCTATTCTAATGGCCACAGAGTTTTTAAGAGGAGCACAAATTGGAGATAGATGTTGGGGATCATACAGAATCCCTAATGCAGCTAATTCCATGGGAATTGTCCATCAGGTTGAATATTCCAAGCAAGAAATCTCCTGCATCTAAAAGAATGGATAAAATTCAAAGACTTTGGAGTATTCTAATTTATTTGTGTGTAATAAATACCCAAGAAAAGATGGAGAATTTCTCTTATGCCTAAGTAATTATTCAAAAAACACTTGATTCTTGAATAAACTCCACCCAGCTACATCCCTCCCCTGGTTCCTGGCCAACATCGTCTGAGCAGATTCTTGCCCCTAACTCAGTACAATTCCGCTCCCCCACTGATTGTGACTATACTGAACCTTGGTTCCACCCACTTGACTCACCCCCCAACCTGACATAGCACCTCTGTTGGTCAGATTAGTGGAGACATTTCCCCACTGCCCGTTAACCTGAACCACTCCTGATCTGATTTCTCCTTTGATCTGAGGCTTCCCCATCTCACTCAAGGACCAAAACTCTCTTCCACCTAACTGACCCAACACCCCTCAATTTTGGATAAAAACAGAATGCTGTGGATGCAGGAAATCTGAAACAAATTCAGAAAAGCTGCAGCTAGACATCAGTGGAGAAAGAAAGAGAGTTAACATTTCAAGTCTAATATGACTCTTCTTCAAAGTTTATACCCAAAGTTCCCTCACTACAGCTGCTGTCAGACCTGCTGAATTTCTCCAGTGCTTTGTGTCTTTACTTATTCCCTCAACCCTGACCTTTTCCCAGACCAACATTCATGCTACAGCGCCCCCTGCATCAGCTGCTCCTCACAACTATGTCCCCACCTTCACACCCCAAGAGCCAAGAGACCACCCTGCAGGACTGCCCTGCTTCTCCAACTGCTGGTCTGATGCCTCTTGAGTCCAACACTTTCAACTCAACCAACTCCCTTTACCACTCCAATGGCCCCCAGATCCAACAATCATTTCTACTCGCCAAGGCCAACAGACCTACCACTCCCTTTGGTCCTGGACTCAACGGAGACAACCTCCTTGAGGACTCATTCACAAAACTTGTGGTTCGTCGGTCTAGGGTTACAATTCACACTTTGGGCCTTCTACTGGGCTGGCTTGCGAGAGATCCTGTGTTCAAATCCCGCACGAGCCTGCATTTTGGGGCACGGTGGCTCAGTGGGTAGCACTGCTGCCTCACAGCACCAGGGTCCCAGCCTTGGGTGACTGTCTGTGTGGACTGTCTGTTTGCACATTCCATCCGTGTCTGCGTGGCTTTCCTCCAGGTGCTCCGTTTTCCTCCCACAGTCCAAAGATGTGCAGGTCAGATGAATTGGTCATACTAAAATTGCCAATAATGTTAAGTGCATTAGTCAGAGGGAAATGGGTCTGGGTGGTTATTCTTCGGAGGATCAATGTGGACTTGTTGGGCTGAAAGGTCTGTTTCCACACTGTAGGAATCTAATCTAAACTGGTACACCCTACCCACACCCTCAAATTAGCACTCCACTCACTGGGCAACGAACTAATCTTACTCACCTGGCTCCCTCAGACCTCATATACTTTGTACAATACCCCCTTTACCCCCAGTACATTATTGCCCTCGCCCATCAGGTAGCGTAGATCTTCACTTAGTTTACATAGTTACCCTCTTACCACAGCTGTCAAAGTGGCTGGTTGTGCATATTATCTAGCTTCCCAAAATGCATTTCTTTGCTCCCAACACTCTTCCAGACAATAGAACCTTGTAATTTACCTCTTTCAATTTAACTAACTACTGTTGAAAAGTAAGATGCTTCTTGTTGAAGATTTTCAACTTGTAGTCATCAGGACAATTTGCAAGAAATGCCAAAGTAGAGGGAAAACATGATTTATACTGTATAAATGTAGAGTGCCAGCTGTTTGACAAGAGGATTCTGACTGGTAGACGCTTGAAATGAACAATCAGTCATCATTATTCTCCATGGCAACTCCTCTATGAGTTAGAGTTCACTTGCTCACCAATCGGTACTCTTCTCCCATGCAGTATACACATTGTTTTCCCTTTATTTTAGTATCCTTACAAATTACCCTGACAATTGTAAGACAATAATCTTCAGAAACATGTCTCTTTTCAGGAATATTCAAGTTCCATCCTGAAAAATAATTGCTGCTTAATTTCATTTTAATAGAAGCATAATAGCTGTTTGATAAAACACAAATTAAACAGAAAAGGCTTCTGTTGTGACTGAGAGGATGTAAAAAAGAGAAGAGTTAATGCCCCTTTCTCATCTGGTTGTCACAATTCCACACATGAAACTCATCAGACACCATCAAAATCTTTGTATTCTTGAAGATATGCTGCCTAGTTGCTTCTCATCCAGTAGGGAAACCAGACTTTCGTGATAATTTCTGTGAAAATTTTGACTATACGCAAGAGTACAGTCTGAAAGTTTCACCAAAACTCAGGTAGCCAGGAAAGCCTCCTCCTCAATTACAGCACACTGTGTTTCTCTGCCTGATAATGCTGTAATGTATAATCAAGAGTCTCATCTTTAGGCTTCCAAAGGCAGCTCTCTCAGATTGAAACAATGTTGAATCTCTGCATCATTGTCAGCCACAGATGAAAGGTAACTTCCCAGATAAGCAAACTCTTTTAGGTTTGCGAGGATTTCTCCAATGGTCTTAATGGAGGGATGGTTCGGAACCTGTCCTGGGATCGGTTGGTAACAGTCTTCTTGAAGTTGAAGTTGAGATCAATTTGTTGATATGTTTCCACAAAGGTATTGAGTGAGGATTGAATATTCTCTTCAGAAAGAGGACATATTGATGTTCAACAAGGGAGACTAATATTGTTTCCCTCTTGGATTTCAACTGGTTAAGATTGAAAAGATTTCTGTCCATCCTGTAGACAATGTCTACCCCATTTGAAACTGGTCCTTGAGGAGATGAAGAATGGTAACGATGAAGATGGAGAAAAACATGGGAGTAATGACACCCTGTCTCGACCTCAAAGGGCTGCGTCATGTTCCCATCGGTGAGGACTATCATCAACATCTTGTTATGACAGAGGATGAATTTCATTGGACACACAACCTGTGACAAGATCTTCCACAGTACATTCCAAGACTGAGTCAAAAGCCTTGGTCATGTCAATGAAGAGCATGAAGAGTGGTTGTTCCTGCCATTTCTCTTGGGGTTGCTGGGCAGTGAAAATCATGTCCATAGTTCTATGCTTGGTCAAGAGCCATCTGATTTTTGGGAAGAATTTCCTCCAAGACTGGGAGACTGCGCTACTGGATTTGGGTGATGATCTTGGTGGTGATGGAGATAGGGAGATTCCTCGGTAATTCCCATAGTCCACTTTGTCTCCTTTCCTGAAGGCTATGGAAATGGCAGCATCCCTGAGAGAAAAAAAAAGATAGAGATATGATCATTGAATATTCTTAATGTCATGGTCAATCGATTCTTGTTAGGTAAAGGAATCAAAGGTTATCAGGATAGCTGGGATATGGAATTTAAAACGTTAACAAATCAGCTATGATTTTATTGAATGGTAGAGACACAAGGACCGAGTGGCCTACCTTACATCCTAGTTCGAATGTTTGTATATACATTTTCACTGTTGCCCAAATGATGCAAGCACAGTTTAGATTTCCTAGATAATTCACACTTGTAATCAATGGTGAGCCCATAAGCTTATAAGCAATTTAACATGCTCTTCAACTGTTTTCCCAAGCTATGTGGCACCATCCATTGAAAATTTTCTGCAATCTTATTTACTCAATCATTCATACCTACTAGAACAAAAACAGATATAACTAGAGAAACTCAGCAGATCTGGCAACATCCATAGGAAGAAAAATTCGAGTGAATCTTTATCAGGACTGTTAGTAGTTAGTATTTCTGCTGAAGCTGAGACAGAGACATGGAGACAGAGGCCAGAGAGAGAGACAGAGATATGACAGGGGTAGGTAAACAAGGGGATTATGGACAGCAGGTCAGGACAGAAGAAAAGCTGAGGAAGTGGTAATAAGAGCTAAAAGTGAGAAAATGGGTTATCTGTGCTGCATGCAATCCATATAATGTGGTAATGGGCTGAAGAGGATGTGGCAATGGATGACTGTGCTAAAAACCCATATCTAAACAGGACTGGGTGTGGGATGGATAAAAAAACATGGGAAAGATAAAATCAGGCTCTGAAGTTATTGAACTTGATGTTGTGTCCTAGAGGCTGCAGGGTCCCTGTGGAAAATGGGATGTTATATAGAGTCATAGAGATATACAGCATAGAAACAGACCCTTTAGTCCAACCCCACCAGAAACCGCAAACTTATCTAGTCCCACTTGCCAGCACTTGGCCCATATTCCTCTAAACTCTTCCTATTCATGTACCCATCCAAAAGCTTTTGAAATATTGTAATTGTACCAGCCTCCACCATTTTCTCTTACAGGACATTCCATGCACACACCACCGTCCACGTGAAAAAATTGCCACTTAAGTCCTTTTTAAATTTTTCTCCTCTCACCCTAAACCTTTGCCCTCTAATTCTGGACTCCCCCATCCCAGGGAAAAGACCTTGACTATTTACCCTATCCATGCCCCTCATGATTTTATAAACCTCTGTCCTTGCTGGGACACTACAGCAGAATTGTTTCTACAGAATTGTTGGTGTGGGAACACAATGTGTGTTGAAGCTCCACCTCCTGTAAATTGCTATTTGCATTACATTTCATCAAAACATTATTTTCGGACAATTTACGAAACACTTGTAGAAAGAGGGTAGGTTTCGCTTGCTTCTAAGTTGTGTATGGTCAGAACATATTCGTTAGGTATGAGCCTGCTTAGGCATTTAACTTGCCTAGTGTTACTGTTTTAATTGCTGGCTTTGTGAGTGTCTGGATTTGAGACCACAGATTAATATTAATTCTTGGATATAGGGTTCTTAAATTTTCTGCTCTTCCTTGCTACTGACTATATAAAGCTGAATCTGAAGGTTTCAAACTGCAGCACACCATGTGGTATAAACTGTACAGTCAAGTCCACATTACGTCTTACCAGAGTCTACAGGCAAACAAGCTTACTACACTATATTACTTAAAATATTATTGTTTTCTGAGACAGTTTTACCGTAGCCTGCATTTCACTTCTTTCACTAATATTTTTAAATAAGTTTAACTCAGTAATGATTCTCAAAAAAGGAGGGAATTATAAGATATGTCTTACTAGTTAGTAATTAACTGCATGTTTATGTTATGCTTGCTGAGGTGAAATGTAAACACAGGATGTATCACAAAATGAATCATGATGCCCTTGGTGTAAAGATCATGTTCTTCTCTTTCAGCTCCCTGCTCAAGTGATTAACCCTTTAAACTGTAAGAAAATCTCTGTTCACATTTTCAGTAGCTTGGGGTACTGTGCAATTACTTCACTGAGATCACTTGAAGTGTACCACATAGTCAGAACATAATACGGTGGATGACAGTAAAGGCTGGTCAGTTAGCAATTTCAATTTTCACTTTGGTACATGAGGTGTTGGCTCTTCCTAAGTCCAGTTTGAAACCTATTAAGTGGTTATTGATTATACATCTTTGTTATGTCAATATGAATAATTAAGGAATCTTGTAACATTCATGTTATTGTAATCAGATAAAGAGAAATACCTAAACCCTCCACATCCTCATCCAAGTGGTCAATCTTCATTTGTGAATCTGGAGAGTGGGAGTTGTCAGAATGAATTTGTAATGATGTCACATCCGAGCCTGGTCCTGTCCTTTCTCACATTGAATCATACGTACTGAACCAGCCATATCACCGATTGATGACCAAACTGAAGGCCTGGCTGAATTAATACAGATAGGAGGTAGAACATGGGCATTTTAGTCTCATCTACTCAGCATATAGTACACTTCCCAGCTATTGGACTGGATATAACCATTTTTTTGTTTTTAATTGCTGTGCATTGTTTATCTCGTTCTTTCTTTGAAGATCTTCTCAAACAAATATAATAAAAATGTTTACTGTAAGTAATTATGCTAAGGATAAATAATGAGATATTTTTAGGTAACAATTACAAATTCCGATCTACTGTGTAACCAGGATGAATGCATATATGATAAATTGATCCAAAAAACTAATTCCTTTGTGTTAAAAGATTATTTAGAAAGAATAATAATCATTGCTGTTTGACACTTATTAAGGCAGCTAAACCTGAATCAGTGATGCATAAACTGTTGGGAAGATATTAAAAGCAGAATAATTTTTGGTGCATCTATCACCAGCCTTCAAAGTTATTGTTAAGAGACTGCATTATGCCATATTTACCTCAACTCTTGAGTAAACCTTTGCTAGATTAGATTAGGGACTGTCCAACATTTTCACCCTGAGAACATTTGGATTTAATCCAGATTTCATATTTTGTTACATTGCTGTTTAGCCTAATCATCTCACAGCTGTGGCTACTAATATTATTTCAAATCCCTTTACTCCTCAAAAAGGAAACAGACTCTACTTGTTTATTCTTACCACTGAACCACTGCAGGCAATGGAAAATTAATGTCACAGTGGTGAACAGGGACCAATATTTGGAAGTATTAAACAAAATCTCAATATCAAATTATGTATCCACAGAGGATTCCTCTGCTACTATCTATCATAGCTGAGGTGCAGCAATTAACTCTTCACTATGTAGTTAGCAATGCTATTAAGATTTCTAGCATACTTTAACAGATTCTATTCACCTTCAAAAGCTAATATTTTACATTTCGTCAAAGATCAAGACAATAGATTTTCAGCTTTTTTTTTAAAGCTTATGATCAAATGACCGCTAGCTTGACCACAAAGCCACATCTGCGGAATACTTGTTAATCAATCCAAAAATCACTCCATCTTTCATTGACCTCCTTCCATTCAGTAATGGCCAATGAAAACAAATTACTGGAATTATTTTAGTGTCATGTGTACATGAAAATAACTTGTATACTTATATATGACTTTTCATGACCTTCAAACTTCAGAATATTGCAATTTTTATGTTCAGATCAACTTTGTGTCGGCACACATACAGTTAATTGTTACATGACGATAGTGGTTCAAAATATTCAGACATAAATACAGTCGTATTAACCTGAAATATCTAATGAAAATACACTTCAATATATTGTTCTCATATCAAATATTCTGCATTCCTTTCCATTCTAATCAATTGTTCTAATGTGTCCTGAATCCTTGAAACTGAGTAATGCGTAAGTATTTGTCACTCAGGAGTATTACACAATTTGCCCTATTTAAATTTCTTATTTGCAAGCATGCTATTGCAGCCTATAGTTTTCATAGCTGTTAAGTCTACTTCAATTTCCTCACTATTCTGCAATGTCTGATAATGTTGATTTGTCATTGTAGCATTAAAGTTAAATTTACTTTTTTTATTTGAAGAATATATTCTGTCTCTTCTGCAAGTCTTATTTTTGTCTTAGCCTTGAATCTTTTAATGAGTGCTATTTACCAATATTTTTTCTTTTTTAAAAAAGTAAATGTCCTCGAACATAAACAAAATACGAGAGAAACACAAATCTGGCAGCATCTGAGAAGAAAACAGAAAAAACAGAAACACCGTGGGCGGCACAGTGGTTAGCACTGCTGCCTCACAGCGCCTGAGACCCGGGTTCAATTCCTACCTCAGGTGACTGTGTGGAGTTTGCATGTTCTTCCCGTGTCTGCGTGGGTTTCCTCCGGGTGCTCTGGTTTCCTCCCACAGTCCAAAGATGAGTGGGTCAGGTGAATTGGCCATTCTAAATTGCCCGTAGTGTTAGGTAAGGGGCAAATGTAAGGGTATGGGTGGGTTGCGGGTCGGTGTGGACTTGTTTGGCCGAAGGGCCTATTTCCACACTGTAAGTAATCTAATTAGAATTAACATTTCAAATCCAGTTGACATTTGTCTCAGAATTGCACCAATTGTGAAAAAGGGTCACTGACCTAAAAAGTATAATCATTTTTCTCTCTCCAGATACTGCCTGACCTGCTAAATTTCTCCAGCACTTTCTGCTTTTGTTTCAGGTCTCCAGCATTCTGAGCTCTTACTTTTATTTTAATGATGCTTCTTACGTTAAGTGTGCAAGCATTGAGCTAACTTACATTCAAACCATTGTTTAAGTTTTAAAATATCTTACTAGAATTGTATGATCTTCAATGGATAATGTGTTGATCTGGGGAATTTCAAAATACATTGATCTTGTCTTCATTTCTGAATTTCAAGTCATCATGTGTGCACTGTGATTTGTGTTCAACTCTTCCAAAAGTCTCTTTATTTGATTTGTTACATGTATAGATTAAATGGGTATGCATAGGGCACTGCACCTGGAATTATTTTCAAAACTGAGTGCGATAGATTCAGGATCTTATTTCTTATCTTAGCTATTACAATGCTGTTCTCTATTTCTCTCTCCTATTTTGAAAGATTTCTGAAATGCTGCTTTGTGTAATGAGGCTTACAAAAATTGCTTCTAATCTCTCTCTCTCTCTCTCTGTCTCTCTCAGCAGTTGGGGGTAATAGTAATACCACTGCATTTTGCTAGTAATCTTGAAACCAGGTTAATGTTCTAGAGATGGTGAATCAAGATTCTGGTATTCTTGAAAAGCTGGCCTAAAACTTTGGGTCAATTTTCCATTTGTTGTGTTCAATGTTCCACAATCATTTAACCACTGTCAATTGTTGTTAAAAAAGAAGTCTAGTTTACTAATCTCTTTTAGGGAAAAAAGCCTTGTCTACATGGAGTCCAGGCACTCACTCTGGGAATTGGGCATTAAATGCTGGTCTAGACGATGTTCTTGTCCTAAGAACGTTTTGTTTTGAAAGGTTTGAATCCTATTGCTATTTTGAATGGTCGATTTATGTTAAAATGGAGTTGATTCAAACTCCTATGGTAATGTTAATAAAAGATTGGTGAGGAAAGGGAAGCAGTGTAAGTGACTCTGTAGACCAATGAGACATTAGAGTAATGATGTTGTCAGTATAAACTGATTATGCAAAGGCAGGTAAATGGAAGAGAAGCTTTTAGGATAAACTGCATCAATACTAAGACAAAAAGAAAGAGTTCTTCCAGAAATTAGCGTGGAGTCAAGAGCAGTAATTTCGGAGCTAATTTGAATTAGAGCCCATAAACTTAATAGAACACGCTGGCATTGCCAGTACCAGCAGAAAATGTGTTAAATGCATCAGTTGAAAAGAACTTTGTCGTCAGGAAGGAAAAAGAATATTATCAACACTTATCAGAACCTCAGGGAACATTGTAGACCAAGCAGAAGGACAAAAAATGGATCCAAATACCTGACAGTTTTACGCACTGATTCAAAGCAGCAGGCAGCAGGATAAATAGTTCGTGGGATGAAGGAGCAGATCCAGAAATCAAGGGAGTTACAGAAACTACTCAGCTACTCCCAAAAACATTTCAAGCAATTGAAAGATTGTAGAAGGCTGAGGGTTGAAAGATTTGGAAGAAAGTATTTATACAGTATGCAGAAGCTAGACTTAACTTAAACTAATGGACAAGAGGACCAGGTCATAAGATTACTACATATCATTGGGAACACTGTGAATGGTACTGTTACAAGACAGACAATTGATAAAAATGCAGCACCATATGAAGAACTGTTGAGGATGTTTGATGCATACTTCAGTGTGAGGTGAAATTTAAACATGAAGCCTGTAAACTTAAAGCCACAAAGAAAGCTATTAAAGAAAGGAAGGTAAATTGTGAGAGTAAACTAGCTCAGAATATAGACAGATAATAAAAGATTCTACAAATGTTAAAAGTGAAAGAGTGGCCAAGGTAAATATTGGTCCTTTAGATGATGAGAAGGGGGATTTAATAAAGAGATGTGAGGAAATAGCCGAGGCATTGAACAGATGTTTTGTGTCGATCTTCATAGTGGAGGACACTAATAACATGCTAGTAATTGGCAAAGGGATGAAGGTAGATGAGGACCTGGGAATGATGGTTATCACAAAAGAGGTACTGTTGGGCAAGCTAATGAAGTTAAAGCTAGATAGGTCTCATGGTCCTGATGGAGTGCATCCAAGGGTGCTAAAAGACATGGCAGGAGAAACAGCAAATGCACTTGTGGTAATTTTCGGAAATTCACTGGACTCTGGGTTAGTTCCAGCAAACATGATGCCACTGTTTAAAATCGGAGGTAGATAAAAGATGGGGAATTATAGACAAGTTAGCTTAACTTCTGTAGTGGGGAAAATGCTTGAATCTATTATTAAAGAAGAAATAACAAGATATTGGGATAGAAATTGTCCCATTGTGTAGATGCAGCATAGGTGTATGAAAAGTAAGCCTATGAAGACATTATGAGTATGCACAATGGGAACTCAGTAAATGTGGAATATCTAGAAAAGACATTTGACAAAGTGCTGCACAAAAGGCTGCTACGTAAGATAAAGATGGAAGGCTTTATGGGCAATGCATTAGCATAGATAGATGGTTGGTTAACCAACAGGAAGCAGAGTGGAAATAAATAAATACTTTTCTAGTAGATGATCAGTGACTAGTGGCATGCCTCCGGGATCAGCATTGGGACCACAATTATTCACAACTTTCATAGATGATTTGGAGTTTGGGACCACGTGTAGTGTATCAAAGTTTGCAGATGACACTAAGATGAGTGGTCGAGCAAAGTGTGCAGAAGACTGTGAAACTTTGCAAAGGGACATAGATAGTTTAAGTGGGTGAGCAAAGGTCTGGCAGATGAAGTACAATGTTGCTAAATGTGAAATCATCCATTTTGGTAGTAAGAACAGCAAAAAGGACTATTATTTGAATGGTTAAAAAAAAATTGCAGCATATAGTTGTGCAGAGGGCCGAGAGTGTGATGCTGGAAAAGCAGAACAGGTCAGGCAGACGACCAGGAAAATCAATGTTTCGGACATAAGCCCTTCATCAGGAATCATCAAAATGTCAATTCTCCTGCTCCTTGGATTCTGTCTGACCTGCTGTGCTTTTCCAGCACCACACTCGACTCTAATCTCCAGCATCTGTAATCTTTAGTTTCGCCTGTACAGTGTGAGCCTTTTTCCTTGGATGGCAATGGCTAGCACAAGGGGACATAGGTTTAAATTGAGGAGTGATGGATATAGGACAGATATCAGAGGTATTTTTGCTACTCAGAGAGTAGCAGAGACATGGAATTCATTGCCTGAAACAGTAGTAGACTCATCTATATTCTGTCTTTTATCGGTGAGCAAATTTCTGATCCAAACTGCTAAATCCCCCTCAACCCCATGCATCCGTATTTTGTGTGTTAGCCAACTGTGGGGAACCTTATCAAACACCATACTGAAATCCATATACACCACATTAACTGCTTTACCCTCATCCACCCATTTGGACACCTTCTCAAAGAACTCAATAAGGTTTGTGAGGCACGGCCTAACCTTTACAAAACAGTGTTGACTATCCATAATCAACATATTTCTTTCTGGATGATTATAAATCCTATCTCTTATAACCTTTCCCAACACTTTACCCAGAACTGAAGTAAGATTCACCGGTCTATAATTACCAGGGTTGTCTCTACTTCCCTTCTTGAACAAGGGAACAACATTTGCTATCCTCCAGTCTTCTGGCACTATTCCTGTAGACAATAACAACATAAAGATCAAAACCAAAGGCTCTGCAATTTCCTCAATGGCTTCCCAAAGAATCTTAGGATAAATCCCACTCTGCCCCAGGAACTTATCTATCTTACACTTGCCAGAATTGCTAAAACCTCCTCCTTATGTACCTCAATTCAACTTCTTTATCCTCATTCTGTTTGGTCACCTTCTCAAATAAGTCAATAGGATTTGTAAGGCATGACCTACCCTTCACAAAACCATGTTGACCACCCCTAATCAACGTATTCCTCTCTGGATTATTATAAATCCTATCTTTTATAACCTTTTCCAACACTTTACCCAGAACTGAAGTAAGGTTCACAGGTTTATAATTTCCAGGGTTGTCTCTACTCCCATTTTTGAACAAGGGAACAACATTTGCTATCCTCTAGTCTTCTGGCACTAATCCTGTAGACAATGACAACATAAAGCTCAAAACCAAAGGCTCTGCAATCTCCTCCATGGCTTCCCAGACAATACTAGGATAAAACCCATTCTGCCCAGGGAACGTATCCACCAGAATACATGAACACCAGCTAGCCCTTGTAGCCCTACGCACAGATGAAAAAAAACCACCACTTCGACTGGGACAACACATCTATCCTGCGACAGGCTAAGCAAAGACATACCAGAGAATTTCTAGAGGCCTGGCACTCCAACCACAATGCCATAAACAAACACATAGATCTAGATGCCATCTATCAACCCCTCAGGAAATGAACAGGAAATGACATCACCACAAACCCCAGGAACCCCATCCAGGAGAAAGATATAAAGAGAAAGCAGGAGACAACAGCTTTGCTCACTTGGAGGTCGCCACTGATGATGTTACCTAGCCAGGTAATGAAACGTCTGGACATCAAACCTATAGCTCAGCGAGCAAACCTACACCCTGGACTTATCTATTTTTATACTTGCCAGAATTGCTAAAATCTCCTCCTTATGCACCTCAATCCCTTCTGGTCTAGTCACCTGTATCTCAGAATTCTCCTCAACTACATTGTCTTTTTCTAGTGTGAATACTGACAAAAAGTATTCATTTAGTGCTTCCCTATCTCCTCTGACCGCACGCACAACTTCCCACAACCGTGCTTAATTGGCCTTCATCTTACTCTTAATCATTCTTTTATTCCTGATATACCTATAGAAAGCCTTAGGGTTTTCCTTGATCCTGTTCACCAACAAATTCTCATGTCCTCTCCTGGCTCATCTTAGCTCTCTCTTTAGGTCTTTCCTGGCTAACTTGTAACACTTAAGTGCCCTAACTGAGCCATAACATCTCATCAGAATATAAGCTTTCTTCTTCCTCTTGACAAGAAATTCAACTTCCTGAGTAAATCACAGCTCCCTCGCTCGGCCACTTCTTTCCTGCCTGACCAGTACATACTTATCAAGGATTTGTAGTAACTGGTCCTTGAATAAGTTCCACATTTCAATTGCGCCCATCCCCTGCAGTTTCCTTCCCCATCCTAAACATCCTAAACCTTGCCTATTCGCATCGCAATTGCCTTTCTCCCAGCTATAACTCTGTAACTATCCCTTTCCATCACTAAAGAAAACATAATTGCATTGTGATCACTATAACCAAAGTGATCACCTACCTCCAAATCTAACACCTGGCCAAGTTCATTACCAGTACCAAATCTAATCTGCCCTCACTCCTGTTGACTTGTCTACTACTGTGTCAGAAAACCCTCCTGCACACATTGGACAAAAACTGACCCATCTAAAGTAATTGAACTATAGTATTCCCAGTCAATATTTGGAAAGTTAAAGCCCCCATGACAATTACGCTGTCACTCTTGGTCCTTTCGAGGATCACCTTTGCTATCCTATCCTCTACATATCTGGAACTATTTGGATGCCTATGGAAAACTCCCAACAAGTGACCTCTCCTTTCCTGTTTCTAATCTCAGCCCATACAACCTCAGCCGATGAGTCCTCAGACATGTGTTCTGCCATAGTAATACTTTCATTGATTAATAGTGTTACGCTATTCCTCTGCCCTCTTTGACCATTTTCTCTGTTCTTACTGAAACATCTAAATCCCGGAACCTGCAATAATTATTCCTGTCCCTGCTCTACCCATGTCTCTGAAATAGCCACAACATTTCCAGGGTTCAATGATTCAACTGCAACAGTTTACAATATATATTAATGTCTTGGAGGGTGGAAGTGAATGTACTCTAGCTAAGTTTGCAGACAACACACAAACAGGTGGAAAGGCAATTTGTGCAAGGCATGTAAAATGTCTATAGTAAGATATCAATAGATTAATAAATGGGCAAAAAGTTGGCAAATGGAGTATAATGTGGAAAAATATGAAGTTATTCATTTTGGAAGGGGGAACAAAAAACTGCTAGTATTTAAATAGAGAAAGCCTGCAGAGAGCGGGGGGTACTTGTGCATGAAACACAGGAAGTTAGCACACATGTGCAGTAGGTAATCAATAAGGTTAATGGAGAGAGACAGAGTGTGTGTCTGCATGTGTGTGTCCCATGCAAATTTTGGGGTGCAGTGCATGGGAATAAAGAGGGCCTTACCATAGTTACATGATAATGGTTCAAGTAGATACCATAAATAAACTTGGAGTTGGGGTGGTGGGAGAGAAATGTGAAGTTAAGCTTTAACTGTACTCTACTTTTACTCAAAAAACAGTTACTGAACATGTTCATAATGAACTATGTTTAAGTGACACCACACCATGTAGAACAGGACCGTAAGGTCTCCAGAAGATGTTCTCTCTTAAGATCCCTGGTTTATAGTCTATGCTTTTCAAAGCTTCTCAATGTTCACTTACAAGAGTGTTGACCTGGTCTTCAGGTCTTGCAAACTTGACATCATATATAACAAATCAAATTGACCAAAGACTGGAGTTTGCAATGCTGAAGACCTCAGGACGATGCCAAGATGGATTAACCAAATCATAGAAACTTTGTTTACTCATTATCCCTGTACTTGCTGAACTGTGGTGGCAGCTGTTCTAGCAATGCCACAGGTATAAAATGCTTATTTTTGATTTTAATTTCCACCATGCTCTTGCTTGCTTCTCTCTGTTCACTGACTGAATGTCAGCTGCTGAGTATAATAAGCAGAAGATGCTTTCCCTTTTGTGTCACTGCTCAAGGCTAGTTTCCATCCCTTTGTATTTTTCTCTCATTCCTCATGCTAAAGTGCTACACACAGATGGAGTACTATCATTGTTAATATTTGTGTAAACTAAAATGTCATAAACTATATTCCTAAATAGTTGTGTTAGAGATATAAACTGGGTTGCTGATTTTCTATCATCCATGTTAACTTGTTACAGGAAGTCAAAATCTACATCACTGTGAGCAACATTTGGAAACCCATTAGCATTTAGTGTTCTGAGAGAGGTGGCTGAGGAAATAGCAGAGGCATTGGTTGAGATCTTTCAAGAGTCACTGGAGTCAGGAAACATCCCGGATGATTGGAAGATGGCTGTTGTAACCCCCTTGTTCAAGAAAGGATCAAGACAAAAGATAGAAAATTATAGGCCAATCAGCTTAACCTCGGTTGTTGGTAAAATTCTAGAATCCATCATTAAGGATGAGGTTTCTAAATTCTTGGAAGAGCAGAGTCTGATTAGAACAAGTCAACATGGTTTTAGTAAGGGGAGGTCATGCCTGACAAACCTGTTGGAATTTTTTGAAGAGGTAACAAGTAGGTTAGACCAGGGAAACCCAGTGGATGTGGTCTATCTAGACTTTCAAAAGGCCTTTGATAAGGCGCCACACGGGAGGCTGCTGAGCAAGGTGAGGGCCCATGGTGTTCGAGGTGAGCTGCTTGGATGGATTGAGGATTGGCTGTTTAACAGAAGGCAGAGAGTTGGGATAAAAGGTTCTTTTTCAGAATGGCAGCCGGTGACGAGCGGTGTCCCGCAGGGTTCAGTGTTGGGGCCGCAGCTGTTCGCATTATATATTAATGATTTGAATGAGGGGACTGGGGGCATTCTAGCAAAGTTTGCCGATGATACGAAGTTAGGTGGACAGGCAGGTAGTACTGAGGAAGTGGGGAGGCTGCAGAAGGATCTAGACAGGTTGGGAGAGTGGTCCAGGAAATGGCTGATGGAATTTAACGTGAGCAAGTGCGAGGTCTTGCACTTTGGCAAAAAGAATAAAAGCATAGACTACTTTCTAAATGGTGAGAAAATTAGTAAAGCCAAAGTACAAAGGGATCTGGGAGTGCTAGTCGAGGATTCTCTAAAGGTAAACATGCAGGTTGAGTCCGTGATTAAGAAAGCGAATACAATGTTGTCTCTTATTTCAAGAGGGTTGGAATATAAAAACAGAGATGTGCTATTGAGACTTTATAAAGCTCTGGTTAGGCCCCAATTGGAGTACTGTGTCCAGTTTTGGTCCCCACACCTCAGGAAGGACATACTGGCACTGGAACGTGTCCAGCGGAGATTCACATGGATGATCCCTGGAATGGCAGGTCTAACATATGAGGAACAGCTGAGGATCCTGGGATTGTATCCATTGGAGTTTAGAAGATTGAGGGGAGACTTAATAGAGATGTACAAGATAATACATGGCTTGGAAAGCGTGGACGCTAGGAAATTGTTTCCGTTAGGCGAGGAGACTAGGACCCGTGGACACAGCCTTAGAATTAGAGGGGGTCAATTTAGAACAGAAATGCGGAGACATTTCTTCAGCCAGAGAGTGGTGGGCCTGTGGAATTCATTGCCACGGATTGCAGTGGAGGCCGGGACACTAAATGTCTTCAAGGCCGAGATTGATAGATTCTTGTTGTCTCGAGGAATTAAGGGCTATGGGGAGAATGCGGGTAAGTGGAGTTGAAATGCCCATCAGCCATGATTGAATGGCGGAGTGGACTCGATGGGCCGAATGGCCTTACTTCCACTCCTATGTCTTGTGGTCTTACGTCTTATGGTCTTATAATGGACATGTAACATTTAGGATTCATCCAATTATATATTAAACATTAAAATCCAAAAAGAAATATATGATTAACAGTATTTCCCTTTGTTTATCCAAACAGTGTTGATTCTTAAATAATAACGACTGATAACAGTGAAGTTGAGAGGAGTTGCAAAGTTTTATCAAGCTAGAAACTTGAATTATATCAATAGATATAGTTCAAGGTTTGTGCGAAGATTTGTAGCTCGGGTGCTCGTTGTTGTGGTTCTGTTCGCCGAGCTGGAAGTTTTTGTTGCAAATGTTTCGTCCCCTGGCTAGGCGACATCATCAGTGCTCTGGAGCCTCCTGCGAAGCATTTCTTTGATGTTTCTTCCGGTATTTATAGTGGTCTGTCCTTGCCGCTTCCGGGTGTCAGTTTCAGCTGTCCGCTGTAGTGGTTGGTATATTGGGTCCAGGTTGATGTGTCCATCGACCTGGACCCAATATACCAACTACTACAGTGGACAGCTGAAACTGACACCCGGAAGCGGCAAGGACAGACCACTATAAATACCGGAAGAAACATCAAAGAAGCGCTTCGCAGGAGGCTCCAGAGCACTGATGATGTCGCCTAGCCAGGGGACGAAACGTTTGCAACAAAAACTTCCAGCTCGGCAAACAGAACCACAACATAGATATAGTCATTAGCACAGGGTGCTTCAATGAACTTGCTATACAGGTCCGTTCAGCTAACTCATACTTTCAAGGTCAATTAGTTTGGCAAGTCAATTTGTCATGTGATGTTTTAGTGCTCTCTGTTCAAATAATATGTCAAAAAATAAGTCAAGATAAGCAAAAAAAATTGATTTGATATGGCTCTTTAAAGTATTTTGAATAAAAGCATTTAAAATCTTCTGTTACTGTGAACTCCTGAAAAATGAGCATTTGTAATTAAACTGAAGTTCTTATGTTATTTAATAGATTATTGGTGATAACTAAAAGCTATCAAACCAATCTCCATAACAAGTACCAACACACTTTACAAAAGCTTATGTGTTATTTTAAGTTAATGCATAGCAGTGAAAATAATTCTATAATTTTGGCTCAACTGTCTTTGAACATTCAATTAACTAAAGTCGAGAATGCAAGTGAACCTATCTGCCTTTAGGGATTTCTAATGTGATTTGTGACATTATAACAGTGACTAAACTTCAAATCTATTTCGTAGATTATCCCATGCTTTGGGACATTGTGAGGTGAAAGGTGCTATGCAAATGTGAGTTCTTTCAAAAGATGGGGTCAAATTTTATTTAAGTGTTAGATACAGATTACAGTTGTTATCTGAAAATTGACTGAATACATTGTAGGCACCAAAAAGACTGTGGATGCTGTAAATCAGTAACAAAAACAGAAGTTGCTGGAAAAGCTCAGCAGGTCTGGCAGCATCAGTGAAAAGAAATCAAAGTTGACGTTTCAGGTCTGGTGATCCTTCCTCAGACCTGCTGAGCTTTTCCAACAACTTCTGTTTCTGAACATATTATAGACTTTCGTCTGGTCTGAGAGCTAACATGGATGTGTAAAGGATGGGTCATATCTGAGAAACGTGATTTAATTTTTTGATAAGTTATCTAAATTAAGGAACAGGGGAATGTCCAAGGATGTAATTTTATACGGGTTTGCAGACTTCTCCCTATTTACTCTATTCAGCTCGCTCATGATTTTGAAGTGTTTGTCTGATCTCCCAATTGTCTTCTCTCTAAGGAAAACAGTGACAACCTCTTAATCTATTTCTGTAAGTGACATTCCTCATCCAGCAACCATTACTTTAAATCACTTCTGCACTCTTTCCAATCCTTTCATACCTTTCTTATAATGTGGAGCCTGGAACTATACAAATTAATGCAGCTAAAGTCCAAAAAGTGTCTTATTCAGGTTCAACATCACCTCCTTTTTCTCATAACTATACTCCTATTAATATTGCTGTGGGTACTGTATGTTTTATTAATTGCCTCAAACCTACCCTGCTACCTTCAATGACCTATGCACAAGCACATCCAGAACCCTCTACTCCTGCAATGTCTTAAGTATTTTACCTCCTATTTTGTACTGTTTTTCAATGTTCTTTCTACAAAATGCATCACTTGTTGTTTTTCTGCCTTAAAACCTATCTGCCACTTATCGACCCACTCTGTGGAATTGTTATTATCCATTTTGGTATGCTACACTGACCTCCTTGCAGTTTACAATTCCTCTGTGTCATCTGCAAACTTTGGAATTTTCTACTTCACTCCCAAACCTAAGTCATTAATATTTATGAGAAAACGCAAGCGTCCCAATACTGGCCACTAATGAATTCCACTGCAAAACATTTCCCTGCCCAAAAAAATAACATTGGCCATTATACTCTTTCTATCACTCAGCAAATTTTGTGTCCACATTGCTATTGTCTCTGTTATTGCATTTCATATAACTTTCCTTACAAATGTTTGTGGTATAGCACTGTAACAAACATCTTCCATGAACACCACATCGACAATATTACTCTCAGCAAAACTTTCAGTTGCCCCTTCATAAAATTCCAACAAATTAATTAAATGTGCTTCCCCCTTTAGAAAACCATTATGGCTCTTCCTAATTAGTTAAAAATCACACAATACCAGGTTATAGTCCAACAGGTTTATTTGGAGGTACTAGCTTTCAGAGTCCTGCTGCTTCACTACTTGATGAAGGAGCAGTGCTCTGAAAGCTAGTAAGCTAGTTGGACTATGACCTGGTGGTGTGTGATTTTTAACTTTGTCCATGCCAGTCTAACACCGGCACCTCCACAGCATGTCTCCCTAGTTAGCCTACCTTTTACTAAATCTGACCCAAAGAATTATTTCTTGAAGGTTCCGCACCACTGAAGCTAAACTGACTGGTCAGGACTAATCCTTACAACCATCCTTGAACAAAGTTGGGATGTTTGCAATTTTCCAGTCCTCTATACCTTCTCCAAGTCGAGAGAGCACTGAAAGATTATGTCCAGTAAATTCTGTAAATTCCACCTTCACTTCCTAAAAGTCCTTGGATGCATTACATCTTGGAGTCTTGTCTATCTCAAGCACAATTAATCCTTTTTTTTACTTCCTCTTCATCTATTTTGAACACTTCTGCTGACAGTGCCTCCTTCTCTGTCACCATAGCTTGGGTAGCAATGAAAAGTGCAGGCTATTAACTTAACACCTTAACCATATCCATGCCTCCATGTGTAAATCCCCTCCTAGTTTCCAATCGGCCTTGGCCCTCTATTTAACTGGGCAGCATGGTAGCATAGTGATTAACACTGCTGCCTCACAGTGCCAGAGATCTAGATTCCAGCCTTAGATGACTGTTGGTGTGTAGCTTGCATGTTCTCCCCATGGATAAAAGCAAATTACTGCGGATACTGGAATCTGAAAGCAAAAGAGAAAATGCTGGAAAATCTCAGCAGGTCTGGTAGCATCTGTAAGGAGAGAAAAGAGCTGACGTTTCGAGTCTAACTGACCCTTTGTCAAAGCTTTGACAAGGGGTCAGTTAGACTCAAAACGTCAGCTCTTTTCTCTCCTTACAGATGCTGCCAGACCTGCTGAGATGTTCTCCTGATGCCTGTATGGATTTCCATGAGGTTCGCTCCCCAGTCAAAAGATATGAACATTAGGTGGCTTGACAATACTAAATTGTGGTGTAGTGTCTCGAGATGTGCAGGCTGGGTGGATTAGCCATTTTCATCTTTGACGAGCATTTTGCCTCCAATAGGTGACCTTTATCTAGTGAAGTGATACTTCATGTTATCATTCATAACATGAGAAACAGGGAATGGAAAATATGTTATTGACAGATCTAACAGATGTTTATTACAACTTACTTTAACACATCAGATATTCATAGGCACATTTATGTCTAGGTTAACATTAAGCTATTCACTTCCAAAGACCTAGCATACTTCCATCAACAATTCAATTGAAACAAGTTAAGAGAGTTTTTGAGACCTTTATATCATCAGGTCAGGAGCTACGATGCAGTAATAATAACATGAGCATCTCTTACAGATCTACGGTAGACTGACCATGAGACTCAACACAATAATTGTCCTGAGATATTTTTTAATCTTTAGCTTAACCTTTGTTTTTGAATATTAGCTAATAATTGGAGTATTTTTTGCATAAAAATGTTTTCAGTACAATAACTGAAACTTCATTTTATTTAACACATAAAGTAACATTACTAATTATTTTTAAACTGAAGCTCTCGCTAGCTAAAGAGAGGCTATACACAAGATTCTACAAATTATTAGTTCATGAACCACTCTAAGAAAATAATATAAAGATGCTGGAGATCTGAAACAAAAAGAGAAATTACTGGAAAAGCTCAGCAGGTATGGCAGCATCTGTGGGAAGAAAGCAGAGTTAACATTTCAAGTCCAGTGATTCTTACAAGTAAGCCGAGGATTGACATATTTTTGTTAGCCAAAGGTATTGAGGTACATGGTGCATCCAGAAAAGCTCCTTAATAAAACTCTGAATGACTTGTCCTTTTATCCTTCCATTCTGACTACTGAGTGTTCAGTAGAATAAGCTTTGTGGAACTATTTTAAATTAGCGACCTTGGTTATATTCCAAGATGCAATGTTTCTGTTGCAACTGCTTGACCTAAACTTGGCCTGCATAGCACCAGATCAATGTCCTTACTGAAGGACTCCCACATTTTTGTGCAATAGAGTAATAATTATTCAACTCAAAAAGTAACAAGTTGAAAGATGTAAGGTGTTGCAGCATGAACCTCTTGCCTTGGCTGTGGAAGCATTCCTACTTGCCGAACTACACCTGAAGTGAGAGCTTCTGTTTGGTTTCCACCTCTTGCTGAGAGCTTGCTCAAAAGTGGGAAATGGCCACTAATTTCCTTCTGTGAGTAGATTGAATGACTGAAGATCATTACCTTTCCTAAAGAATAACACAATAACCAATCCTTGAAATGTTGTCTAACAACCTATTTCAGAAGTCGTAAGAGACGTAAGTATTGAGCTGCTGGACATTGAAGAGTGCTAACAGTAAATACTCAAAGAAAGCAACTAGCAGTTTAACCTCCACTATCACCTGATGAAGGAGCGTCGCTCCGAAAGCTAGTGTGCTTCCAATGAAACCTATTGAACTATAACCTGGTGTTGTGTGATTTTTAACTTTGTACACCCCTGTCCAACACCGGCACCTCCAAATCATAGTGCTCATCATGTTACACATGCAGATATCGAGCTGCAGGGGGAGGGTTTTCAATTCTTTACATTCAATGACCAGGAATAACATGGATATATCCAATCTAAAATGAGGGTAGAGGTTACTTCCACTGATTACTTACCTATTTAGTACACCACTCATTTCTACAATTAGCTTGTCAAATGGACTCACTAATTTCTCTTTTTTCAATATTGAAGTCAGATCATTATTCAAATGTCTGTATGATTTTCTGAAGTGTTTATTGCAATAACACTATGGAAAAATGTGGCTATATGTACAATAGATATTGAAATTTTTTTTTCCCTGTTGTCCAGGAGGCCTTATATTCTTTTTCCCTGCTCTCTCTTAGCATTTATTTTTTTCAGAATGCATTGTACTATCTGTTTTCAAAGTTCTCTGTTTTTTTGCAAATCCGCAACATTGGAATTGTTCTCTCTTTATTTTTGTTCGGGAGGAAAGACAAAAGATGTAGAGCAAGTCAAGTTACACTGGAGACAGATTGTGTCCACAAATCAATAATCTCAAGTCAGCCAGAAACACATGCACCTGTATTTGTCAGAGAATCTCAGCCTGCAATTGCTTTAAGTCTCCGGGGAGAAAGTGACAGAGCTGTGCTGGACGATTGAGGAGCATTTTGAAATGCACCATAATTCCAGGGTGGCAACAATCAGCTGCACCCTCAACTTCTGCACTTCCTACTCCATGCAGCAAAGTGCCAGTACTCTTCTGGGAGGGTCAAATAGAGCCAGCCTCCTCATTCTGACCCATCAGCATAGGTAAGCTGAAAATAAGCCAGGATATACGCAAGTTCAAACAATAAAATTAGTTCATTGTGCGATTAGCGATAATTATCTGCCAAGAACTGAAGTCAAAGCCCTTTTTATTTCTGTTTTTCAAATATTTCAATGTTTTTGTGGAATAACAACCCAAAAGGAAAAAATAATTTTTAATATCATTTACTGGTTCTCTGGTTGTAAATGAGATAGGGACACTGATGAGGAAAACGTCAAGTAAGATTTCTCCCTTGTTGGATCTCTCATCATCTTTACAAAGCCTTTCTAGTGGGTTAGTCCTTTAGCTCAACTAATAATACTGATCCATTCTTAATGATGGACATTAATGTCCCTCCACACAGAGTCCATCCTTTGCACTTGTTTTCCTAGTGCCCCATCTATTTGGATTTCAGCTGAGTGGTAAACTGATTCATCAGCCAAGCTGGGTTGCTACGTATTAATCAGCAGGAGGTTTCTTCACCCATACTTTACAGGACATTGGTTAGGCCATGTTTAGAATATTGCAGGCAATTCTGGTCCCCTTCCTATTGGAAAGAAGTTGTGAAACTTGAAAAGGTTCAGAAAAGATTTACAAGGATGTTGCCAGGGTTGGAGGATTTGAGCTACAGGGAGAGGCTGAACAGGCTAGGGCTGTTTTCCCTGTTTTGCCTGAGGAGTGACCTTATAGAGTTTTACAAAATTATGAGGGGCATGGATAGGATAAATAGGGAAAGTCTTCTCCCTGGGGTCGGGGAGTCCAGAACTAGAGGGCATAGGTTTAGGGTGAGAGGGGAAAGATATAAAAGAGACCTAAGGGGCAACTTTTTCACGCAGAGGGTGGTACGTGTATGGAATGAGCTTCCAGAGGAAGTGGTGGAGGCTGATACAATTGCAACATTTAAGAGGAATTTGGATGGGTATATGAATAGGAAGGGTTTGGAGGGATATGGGCGGCGTGCTGGTGGGACTAGATTGGGTTGGGATATCTGGTCAGCATGGACGGTTGGACCGAAGAGTCTGTTTCCATCCTGTACATCTCTATGACTCTATGACTGTATGACTCTATTATACCATGACGGTTCATGCAGGCCAGAGACAATGTTGAGGGGTGTCATGCCAATGTATCACTGTCGTGCCACAACTGATATGTGCCTGTAGGAGGGTAAATACCCAGCGTGGTGATGTTGATGATTGTATGTAAGGTATGATTCTGAGTGTTTGTGCTGTTGATCGATTATTGTGTGGGACAGCTCTCTTAATTTTGGCACTAGCTCTCAGTAAGGAGTAAGGACTGAGTTTGCCTTTGCTGCTGCTGACAGAAGTTCATGGTTCAGTTTAATTCCTTTTAGGCTTTGTCACAGTTTTGATATAACTGACTGGTTTGCTCTGACACTTCAGCACTGTTATAAATCGCATTAGCGTAATTGATAGCTTATAATGATAACCGGTGATACATTCATGGTCATTCAGAATTTTAATATTGAGGCCAACCTCCAACATCTACCACAGCACTTTTCAAACCTGGGTCCCGAAAAGATTACCTGAATCTCTCACTTAATATTCCAGTGGCAATGCCATGACAATTTTACCTCCTATCATGGCTGGATTAGATCCTTTGTGATCTTGAGGAAAGTGCATATGAATTATCTCATTGGAGACCATGAAGTAAATGGACATCTTGTTCAAGCTTCGAAAAAATGCCTTTTTTTTCTGCTTCCTCATTTAATATCTCAGTCAGTCACTCCCCTAAACTCCATCAGCATGGAATATAGCTGTGAAAGCATTATTTGAAGTGATGACTTGTGACCAATGTATTTGGCTCAATTATCCTTTCTTCTGATCATCCTAATATGTTATTCACAACAAATTAGCTAAAACTCTGGAAAGATTGCATCAGTGAAATGCACTATTCATTTACATGCTCTCTCCCTGTGATAGACTATGCCAGACCACTCAAAACATCCTTAAGCAGGCAGCTCCAGACCATAACTTTGCAATTTGTTTCGGTAAGTGTACAGTGAAAATTACTTGGAGTAAGATCGCTAGGTTGACTACTAGATTTTAAAACAGACAAAAAAGCTATTCATAAAATTATACAATGAAACTCAAAGAACAGAATACAGAACTCCTACAGAACTCAACCTATCCAATTAGACTTAATTATGCTCTTCTGAATATACACAACAGTTCTAATAAGCAAACTCCCTTTAAAAACCAGTAAAAATATAACAGATGCTTACAGGTTGAAGTTGAAGAGCAGAAAAGAGAGACAGTTTCCACACAGCTCACTGTTGAACTTCCCAGTTCAAGACTGAACTAAAACTGCTCAGCTCAGCTCAGCTAGAGAGCTAAACACTCCCCTCTCTTTATACAGGTCAATTCAAAAACATGCCCACTTTGGTTGGAAGTCTCATCTGTTTACATATAAATATAAACAAAAGGACTTTCAAAATCCATTTCATCTCTGTACCAAACCAGACTGATTGGAGCCCAGCCCGGTTTATTGCCATTCTGAAAAGAATCAAGGACGGAGTGTCCTGGAGCCAAGGAACAACTTTTAGGTGAAAAGGGACTAGCTTTGTGACATCTTTTTTGTAATAGAGGTTCTCTACTGTCCAGATTCTGGAAACCACATCAAAGCTAAATCATTCTAGGTCTCTACACAGTTGTGCTAGCAAAAATCACTCAGAAGTCATTCTGTTTCTGGTACTACCACACCTGTGTTTTAGGGAGGAGAACCTTTGGAGAGTTCTGATAATTCTAATTATGTATTTCAGTCTTGGTGCAACTGTGCAAAAGTAATTTGGGGATAAAAAGAATCATTTCAAATTTAGTGCAAATAAACCATATAACAATTAAAATTGTGCTATCATAAATTCAAGCAAAAACACCAACCAAAGGTGAACAATACTTGTCCCATGTAGCATTATCATTATTAGAGGCTTCAACAAAATGTTATTGAATTTATAAATATTGGAAAGTCAGCTCTTTAGACCATTTTAGTGGTTGGTGTTCTCAGTGCTTGGAGTACAATATGGTTTGGGTACAAAGACTGAGTTAGTGGGGAGGGTGTAATTATGAAAAATAATATGTGTGGACCTAGATTCATATGAGAGCAAGGGCTGCCAGTTGCCTTTTTAAATAAGCATGATATTGTGTTGTCGGTGAGCAAGTTGGAACAATGGCAACTGAGGGGGCTTAGTGGGGATGACAACTATTCATCAGCCAGGAAGCAGAATATCTTTTATTCCATCTTCACCTGGGCTTCTTCCTCAATGCTTATTTCAGATGGGCTTTGTGAGGCTGCAAACATTCTAGTGGTTGCCTTGCCTTAATTTTATACTTCCATTCTACAGCTTAATGACTCATGCAAGCAGAAATTCTCCAGGCTCCAACTACTCTGACTTAGCTGACTGCACTGGAGCATGCTACATGCCTTGAGCATATTGCATTATGCAGATCTAAAGTCTTTGTGCATTATAATACAGAGAGTGTGGGCATTGCACGGTTCAATGTTTCACATACTCAACATTATCTTGTTGTCCCTCATTAAGAATCTATGTATCAAAGCATCTGCCAGTCAAGATTTGTGAAAA
This sequence comes from Hemiscyllium ocellatum, assembly GCF_020745735.1. Classification (NCBI taxonomy): domain Eukaryota; kingdom Metazoa; phylum Chordata; class Chondrichthyes; order Orectolobiformes; family Hemiscylliidae; genus Hemiscyllium; species Hemiscyllium ocellatum. The sequence goes on from NC_083401.1 coordinate 55,595,138, forward strand.
ATCCAGAATATGCAACCCTTTTTTTAATCACAGAGATGTGGAGAGAATTGCATGTAACATCATTTAATTAAAATTTCCATTGCTAACAATATTAAAAGAATATCTTTTCATCAGCCTAGGAGTCCAAAGCAACTAAGACTAAACAGGTCAACAACCTGCAGAAGTTCAGATATAATGGCATAATGCAGAAAAAGACTACAGTCCAGTGAATAAGGATATAAATTCATGATTACTTTTAAAAAAGTTGTCTGAGTGACATTATTTTTCATTAAAATTTGTGCGGAACATTAGATACTCACAAATATATTTCAGGTGGAATCCGTTTTCTGTCCCCTTTTGAGTAAGTTTCCATCAGCAAACAAAATGTTACATTAAAAGTTATGGATTTTGTTGGATGCCTTGATATGTGGTGGCCAGCATGAGAACAATTAAAATACAAGAGCAGAGATGTACTGCTAAAGCTGTATAAGACTTTGGTCAGAGCTGAAAATGTGTTGCTGGAAAAGCGCAGCAGGTCAGGCAGCATCCAAGGAACAGGAAATTCGACATTTCGGGCAAAAGCCCTTCAGCAGGAATCAGTTTTGGTTTGAAATAAGGCTTTGGTCAGACTGCATTTGGAATATTGTAAGCAGTTTTGGGCTCAGTATCTAGGGATCGATGCGCTGGCAAAGTTGGGGGGGGGGAGCGGGGGCGGGGGGTGGGGGGAGCAGGGGAGGGTTCCCAAGGAGATTTACAAGAATGATCCTGGGGATGAAGAACTTTTCATATGAAGAGTGGTTGAGGACTCTATGTTATAGAGTTTAGAAGGATGAGAGGGAATCTTATTGAAACTTACTGAATACTGAGAGGCCTGGAAAGTGTGGATGTGGAGAAGATATATCCACTAGCAGGAGAGGATAGGACCTGAGGAAACAGAATGAAGGGACGACTCATTAGAATTGAGGTAAGAATAAATTTCTTCAGCTAGAGTGTGGTGAATTTACGGAACTCATTGCACTGAAGGATGTGAAGGCCACGTCATTGTATTTCAGGCAGTGGTGGATAGGTTCTCAATTAATAAGGAGATCAAGGGCCACAGGGAGAAGGCAGGAAAATGGGGTTAAGAAACGTATCAGCCACGATCGAAAGTTGGAGCCGTCATGATGGGTTGAAAGGCCTAATTCTCCACCTGTATCCTATGTGGTTTTTATAATGTAGGAAATAAAGATTCACCTCATCTGTCTCAAAGTTCCCGGGGTTATGGAAAGTTGACTCAGCCATTCCATCCCATCTCAGACAAGACACTTTCCATTTAACTGGAGGATACTGTCTATCAATGTTAATCAAATACATCATAAAAGCTTGATGTCATCTAATGCTCAGCATTAATATGTAATTAGAGTTCTCTTTAGAATTTTGTTGAAATAACAAAGATAAAGTAATTTGCCTGTAAAGAATTTGATGGCTTAAAACATAAAAGCACAGGGTTGACAACCTTTAAAAAATTCCTCAAGGGAAGATCCAAATTCGTTTCAATAGGAGTTGGCCTAAATTACAATGTGGCTTTTGTGTGTCAAATTAAGCTGCATGAGCAGTAGACATATGTATCATTAAAATCCTAAGTACAACATGTGCATTTATAATAAATGGAAATTAAACTCACAACTTGATGCATTGTTTAAAAAAAATGAATTCTGTCTATCAATCTTGACATTTTGTTAATTTGTTTTCAATAAAGTCTGTCATAAGTTACTAGTGTTTGCTGAAGTAAAAGCAGTTAAAGCCAGTCTCTTCAGTAAATATTATGTACATTTTTTGAGAAGGCCAATTAACCAATAAATTCTAAAATTATGAAGGTCATTTATATTGACCCAAGAATATAAGAAAACGTTGCACATGAAAAAGGCATCTGAACCATTAAGCTGACTAACTACAGATCGGATTGTACTTTTATGAAACGTTGCACAAGTACTTCAGTAACAACCTTAAAAAGACCTTTACAAACAAAAAAAAAGAGATTTATTTTTGCTAATATTCATTGATCCATTTTCTCATGGTGTAGGAAGGGCACAACAGTACTAAGCATTGATCAATGGTCTATTAATACTTTTGACCTTAATACCACAATCTCCCTCTTGCGACCAGCAGAAATTGGAATTTCAGTCCCACTGAGAAGATAGACCTACAAACCAATGTTACCTTTTGTTTCTTGTTTTGTATTTCAGTACTGTTCATTCATATATCGCACAGTCTGCTGAAACAGTATAATAAAATGAATGCCCTAAACTTCAAAACTGAAACATTTTCTTTTTGTTTTTGCTCATGTAATGGAGATGTAATTTTGTGTGACTAGATATGCACACATGTATGGAGTTACTACAGGAGATATGTCATTAAATGGTGCTTGAAATTGCACGCGTCACATAATGTAAAGTGGTATTCATTTCTCTTCTTTCACATGAATTTTATACAGATTTCCTTAACCTCTTTGAGCTCAGTTTAATATCATCATTTAACTAAAACAGATCACAGTTTGCATTTCAGATAGCATTTGCAAAATGAGTATTGCAAGTAACCTTTATAAAACATCACTATATAGAAATATTAATAAGAATTAAAGCATGGATTATGCAGTATGGCATTAAAGAGATGCTGGTACTTAATCAGGTATTCATTTCTTTGCAGTTAATCAGGATGGAAATGTTAAAAAAGAGGTAAAGAAATGTCATGAATATTCCTACGGAGATTCTGCAAACTGGCACTCCTAACTGGAATAGCATTTAAAGAGGCAGTCTTGTGAAAATGAGGGCATGTAGCCCTTGGTGTCCATTAATACATTAATGATAATTAGCATGAATAGATGCAAAAATCACAAATTGTACATTCCACAAAATGAAGTCTCATGAGAATTACTTCCCAATGGGTGCACTTCATCATGAATTCATCGCTTCTGTTAATTCCTGTTTGTTGAATGCCTTTCTGAGCTTTCACCTATTTTAACATGAAATATTTCCAAAGGAGACTTGCTGAAGGTCCCTTGAGCCGAATAATATCAAGGACACTTGAATGCATCTGTGATTTATTTTAATTGAGAAACATATGTTTTATGGTAAGCTAAAAGAAACTATGAAGTACATCAGAAAAAATCTTAGATGATGACAAACTTGAAGTTTAAAAAACAAAGGGCTAAATCTTGACTTCAATAAAGTTACCAAAAACAGAAATTACTGGAAGAGCTCTGCAGGTCTGGCAGCATCTGTGAAGAGAAATCAGAGTTAATGTTTTGGGTCCAGTAACTCTTCCTCAGAACTGAAATTAAATTTGGATAGTTATAAAATAGGCTCCCCACTTGATATCACAACACAGTGGCTCAGTGGTGAGCACTGCTGCCTCACAGCCTCAAGGACCAAGGTTCAATTCCAGCTCAGGTAACTGTTTCTGTGAATTTCATCCAGGTGCTCTGGTTCCCTCCCAAAATCCAAAGATGTGCAAGTCAGGTGAATTGGCTATGCCAAATTGCTCATAGTGTTAGGTGCATTAGTTAGAGGGAAATGGGTTGGTGTGGAAGGGCCGAAGGGCCTGTTTCCATACTGTAGGTAATCTAATCTAATCGCTCGTGTTAAATTAATACAGAAAGACAATAGTTAGAATTGGAAGATTGAGAGAAATAAAATATTTCATAATTCTGCAGGTTCTTTAAAGAAATTAATTAGGTAAATATGTACAATGGGCTCGACCACCCAGTTTGTAGACATTCAGAGACAGACAGAATTCCTGATACGCTGACTCTGTAGGAATTGTCTAATGAAATTTCAGAATTGCTAGGCAATTCCGTCCTCCATAGATCTTCTGGAAACATCACAAACTCTAACTCAGAGTTAACCTAGCCAACTGAACACCGACCACACTACATAGCTTTTACCCTCCCTGCCACCCACTCATCCACCACCCTGTATCACATGCCATTCTATCTCTTACCTATCCTATCTCTTTATCCACTGACCACACTACCCCACTTCCTCATTCACTTACCTCCTTACCCACTCAACACACTTAAAACTTACACAAGTACACATTCAGCCATTTTCTCATACACTCAGATTAACTCAGTGAGGAGTTCTGGAACATTTAAAATTTATCTTGGAGAATAAAGCAGCTTGTGCCATAAGAGCTGGGCATGACTTCATGGTGATTTCGCTCCATTCTCCTCTCAAGAAATCATGTGTTGGGGCCTGCTTCAGAAGATCAGCCAGAAAAAGGTAAGTAAGCTTTTGTTTGGTCAGCATTAGAAAGAGAGGTTCTGACACTAACCAGAAGATTTGGACAATTATATGATGGATCTTTATTTTAGCATGCCAACACACAGTTGGAGAAATGTTCCTAAAATGATCAGGAGATGCTGGTGTTGGACTAGGGTGTACAAAGTTAAAAATCACACAACACCAGGTTTAATAGAGGCGCTCTGAAAGCTAGTGTGCTTCCAATTAAACCTGTTGGACTATAGCCTGGTGTGTGATTTTTAACTTTGTATAATGATCAGAGTATCGCTAAGTAATAATTAACGATGAAAGACAGAGCAGGGTCTATTTCTGTGCTGTACATCTCTAAGTTGGAGATCATTGGAATGGTAAGAGAGAATAGAGACTACAGATAAGAAGACTGATTATGAAATTAACAAGATACTTTATTGCCGTATGATATGCTAATAGTATTTGAATATAATGCCATGAAATCTTGTCATCTAACATACATATATGTTGTAAAGCTGTTTGTTCAATGTATGTAACATGGCAACAAACCAATATTAGTAAGCTTTATTGTAGCACCTGTAGCATTGTGGGACACTGAGACTCAGTGGGTTAAAGTGCATTCCTAATTAACACGCATTCCTAGGTTCAGAGCTCAAAGGTGCTTTAGTAGGCAGAACAGCAGTATAGACTCTTCCCGAAACAGGAAGAGGCTTCTGAAGTCTAAAGCACACAAAGAATCCAAGTTCAGGGTGCTCTTAAGCTTTAACATGCAGTTAGAAGGCAAATGCAATGTTAGCTTTCATTTCATGAGGATGAGAATACATGAGCAGAGATGTACTGCTGAGAATATGGTCAGACTGCATTAGAATTTGGTGAGCAGTTTTGGGCCTTATGCCAAAGGAATGATGCGCTGGCATTGGAGAGGGCTCAGAGGAAGGTTGCAAAAAGGATTCCAGTAATAAAGGGTTTATCATATAAGGAGCAGTTGAGGACTCTGGATCTGTACTCGATGGCATTTAGAAGAATGAGGGAGAATTTGATTGAAACTTACATAATACTGAGAATCCTGGATTGAGTGGATGTGGAAAAGATGCTTCCGCCCAGAGGGGAGACAATGAACCAAGGCCTCAGAGTGGAGAGGCAACCCTTTAGAATTGACATGAGGACAAGTTCCTTCAGGCAGGGGGTGGTGAATCTGTGGAGGCCAAGTCATCGAGTGTAGTTAAGAAAGAGATAGATGGATTCTTGATTGGTAAGAGAATCAAAAGTTATCGGGAGAAGAGGAGAATGGGATTGAGAAACATGTCAGTCATGATCAAATGGTGGAGTAGATTGAATGAAATGGCGTAGTTCTGCACCTTATGTACAGTATTATGGCTTTATAGTCTTACCTCCAACTCAAAAACTTCTGGAAATAGTTCCATGCGCTAACAAAATGGAACACTGGTCACATACATTTTATATACTCTGAAGGGGGTTGTCTATTATTTGGATCCAAGTTCATACAGTTCAATCAACAATAAAATTCAAGAACATAGTGTAAAACATGTGTTCAAGGAATCTAGTCCAGCCTCTTCTATACATTGAGCTATCATCTCACACAGGAACTCATCTAACTCCCTTTTGAACACATACATGAAATCAAAATGTGTAGTATTATTATTTAAATATAAAAGGCATGCTATTGATGATTTTTATTATAATGTTGAGTTTATGAAACATTGAGCAGGATGCTTGCCAATATTCAATAGTGGATTTTCCCAGCTTTGCTCTAATTACTTACTGTTTCTGAGCTTTTGGATCACACTGAACCCGGGGATCATTTTAGAAAAAGCAACAATATGATTATTTTGGGAATTGCTATTATGCACCTCAGTTGGAAAGAAGATTAATCAGCAAGATACTGTCCTGATTTGCAATGATAATAAAAAGCTACAGATAATAAATTGGCTGATCTGGTTATCATGTCCAATTGGAAAGGTGTTGTATCAATAGTTACTGATTGATCTGAAAGCTGCTTACTTTTCTGAGTTTGTTACAGCTTTTACATGAAATTGATATTTATTAAATATTGAAAATGGTATCATAAGCTTCGTGGAATCATACAGTTCAGAAGAGGCCCTTTGGCCCAAAATAAATATGCTACTACCTATACTAGTTACTCTTTTCCACATTAGGACTGTAGCCTTAAACGTTGTGGCACTCCAAGTGTTAATCCAAGTCCTTTTTTAAAGGTCACGAGGTTACCCACCTCAACTACCCTCCAAACAGCGCATTCTAGAATCCCAGCAATTTCTGTTTGAAAAGATTTCTTTGTTCAAGCACCCTTGAAATCTTCTGCTTTTCTCAATAAAAGTGTTTCCTCTCGTGCTTGACATCTTTCTAAGGAGAACAATTTCTTTCTGTTCATCCTGTCCATGACCCTCACAGAATTATGTACAAACTTCTCTGCTCCAAAGGAAACAACCTGAGCTTATCAAGCCTCTCTTCATAGTTGAAAGGCTCTATCCCATGCAATATCCTTGTGAATCACCTCTGCATCACTACACCCCAACCCACCAGTGCAATCACAGCTTTCCGAGAATATGGTGACCAGAACTGCACACTGGTCTTCAGCTGTGGCCGTACCAAAATGTGTACAACTCCAACATAACTTCCTTGTTCTTTTAATCCATGCCGTGACTGATAAATGCAAACATCCCTTATGCCATTTTAACTACCCTAATAAACTGTCCTGCCACCATCAGAGATCTACAGGTAAGCACCCCAAAATCCTTGTGTTTCTCTGAGCTCCCTAGTCTCCTGCCATTCATTAAATATTGACTGCAGATGCTGGAAACCAGATTCTGGATTAGTGGTGTTGGAAGAGCGCAAGTGTTCAGGCAGCATCCAATGAGCAGCGAAATTGACGATTCGGGCAAAAGCCCTTCATCAGGAACAAAGGCAGAGAGCCTAAAGCATGGAGAGATAAGCTAGAGGAGGGTGGGGGTGGAGAGAAAGTAGCATAGAGTACAATGGGTGAGTGGGGGAGGGGATGAAGGTGATAGGTCAGGGAGGAGAGGGTGGAATGGATAGGTGGAAAAGGAGATAGGCAGGTAGGACAAGTCCGAACAAGTCATGGGGACAGTGCTGAGCTGGAAGTTTGGAACTAGGGTGAGGTGGGGGAAGGGAAATGAGGAAACTGTTGAAGTCCACATTGATGCCCTGGGGTTGAAGTGTTCTGAGGCGGAAGATGAGGCGTTCTTCCTCCAGGCGTCTGGTGGTGAGGGAGCGGTGGTGAAGGAGGCCCAGGACCTCCATGTCCTCGGCAGAGTGGGAGGGGGAATTGAAATGTTGAGCCACGGGGCGGTATGGCTGATTGGTGCGGGTGTCTCGGAGATGTTCCCTAAAGCGCTCTGCTAGGAGGTGCCCAGTCTCCCCAATGTAGAGGAGACCGCATCGGGAGCAATGGATACAATAAATGATATTAGTGGATGTGCAGGTAAAACTTTGATGAATGTGGAAGGCTCCTTTAGGGCCTTGGATAGAGGTGAGGGAGGAGGTGAGGGCGTAGGTTTTACAGTTCCTGCAGTGGCAGGGGAAGGTGCCAGGATGGGAGGGTGGGTTGTTGGGGGGGTGGGGGGGGGGGGGGGGGCGTGGAGGGAATGGTCCTTGCGGAAAGCAGAAAGGGGTGGGGAGGGAAATAAAGTGGTGGGGTCTTTTTGGAGGTGGCAGAAATATCGGCGGATGATTTGGTTTATGCGAAGGTTTGTGGGATGGAAGGTGAGCACCAGGGGCATTCTGTCCTTGTTACGGTTGGAGGGGTGAGGTCTGAGGGCAGAGGTGCGGGATGTGGACGAGATGCGTTGGAGGGCATGTTTGACCATGTGGGAAGGGAAATTGCGGTCTCTAAAGAAGGAGGCCATCTGGTGTGTTCTGTGGTGGAACTGGTCCTCCTGGGAGCAGATATGGCGGAGGCGGAGGAATTGGGAATATGGGATGGCATTTTTGCAAGAGATAGGGTGGGAAGAGGTGTAATCCAGGTAGCTGTGCGGGTCAGTGGGTTTGTAAAAAATGTCAGTTTCAAGTTGGTCTTCATTAGTGGAGATGGAGAGGTCCAGGAAGGGGAGGAAGGTATCAGAGACGGTCCAGGTAAATTTAAGGTCAGGGTGGAATGTGTTGGTGAAGTTGATGAATTGCTCAACCTCCTCACGGGAGCACGAGGTGGTGCCAATGCAGTCATCAATGTAGCGGAGGAAGAGATGGGGAGTGGTGCCGGTGTAATTACGGAAGATCAACTGTTCTATGTAGCCAACAAAGAGACAGGCATAGCTGGGGCCCATACGTGTGCCCATGGCTACCCCTTTGGTCTGGAGGAAGTGGGAGGATTCAAAGGAGAAATTATTAAGGGTGAGGACCAGTTCGGCCAAACAAATGAGAGTGTCGGTGGAAGGGTACTGTTGGGGACGTCTGGAGAGGAAGAAACTGAGGGCTTGGAGGCCCTGGACATGGCGGATGGAGGTGTAAAGGGATTGGATATCCATGGTGAAGAGGAGGTATTGGGGGCCGGGTAAACGGAAATCTTGGAGGAGGTGGAGGGCATGGGTGGTGTCTCGAACGTATGTGGGGAATTCCTGGACTGGGGGGTTAGGACAGTGTCAAAGTAAGTAGAGATGAGCTCAGTGGGGCAGGAGCATGCTGACACAATGGGTTGGCCAAGGTGGTCAGGCTTGTGGATCTTGGAAAGGAGGTAGAACTGGGCAGTGCAAAGTTCCCAGATTATGAGGTTGGAAGCTATGGGTGGGAGATCTCCTGAGGTGATGAGGTTCTGTATGGTCGGGGAGATGATGGTTTGGTGATGGCGGGTAGGGCCATGGTCGAGAAAGCAGTAGGAAGAGGTGTCCTCGAGTTGGCATTTGGCTTCAGCCACTGCGCCCCCTTTATCCGCTGGCTTGATGGTGAGGTTGGGATTGGAGCAGAGGGATTGGAGGGCTGCACGTTGTGAGGGTGAGAGGTTGGAGTGGGGGAGGGTGGTGTACAGGTTGAGGCGGTTAATGTCCCAGCGGCAGTTGGAAATGAAGAAGTTGAGGGCAGGTAATAGGCCAGCGCGGGGTGTCCAGGTGGATGCAGTGTGTTGGAGGTGGCCGAAGGAGTCCTCGAAAGGTGGGCGGGAATCCTGATTGTGAAAGTAAGCTCGGAGGTGGAGGCAACAGAAGAATTGTTCGATGTCACGGTGTGCATTAAATTCATTGATGTGTGGACGGAGGGGGATGAAGGTGAGTCCTTTGCTGAGGACTGATCGTTTGTCCTCAATGAGGGGGAGGTCTGGGGGGATGGTGAAAACTCAGCAGGGCTAGGAGCTGGGATCTGGTGTGGGTGTGGAGCTGGGAGTGGGGGCGAAACCTGTAACTGGAGTGGGTGTGGTGGTGGGGGAAATGGGGATGGAGTCATGAGCAGGGGTAGTGTTCCCCTCAGGGTTCTGGGGGGTAGGGATAATGACTCTGGGGTCTGTGGGGGGGGGCGTGTCAGCAGAATGCAGGTGAGTGGCGCTGGTGGGAGTGGAAGTGGTGGTGACCACGACAGTAGGGGTGGCGGAAGTCACTGAGCATGTGGCATCAGCGATGATGCGAGGGGCGGAAGTGATGTCATGTGTGATGCATGAGGAATTTTGAGGGGCGAAAGTGGTTGTGGGAGTGGCCATGATGGGGTTGGAAGTGACATCATCAATCAGCGTGGGGGTGGTAGCTGCATCAGATGCATGGCTACTGGCGTCTGAGTAGTTTCTGAGGCCAGGGGAATCTTCTGGAATGTTTAAGGAGCGCTGGTTGTGGAGGTGGGTAGATGAAAGTTTGTTGTACTTACACTTTTTGATGTTTGAGATGGAATTGAAATACTGTTTGTTGAGAGTATGAATTCTCCTGAGGATGTAGTACAGAGTGGGTCCTTTGCAATTCTGAGAGAGTGTGGCCCTCAGCTGAGGCAGGGCTGACTGTAGAGAAGTTCAGTGCCAGCGCATTGCTGCGAGCGTGGAGCGGAGGATCTTGAAGGAGAACTGTTGCTGGTGTTTTTGAATCTGTAATCTGTACTGTTTGTCCTGTTCGGGTCCGAACTCTGCTGATTTAAAGGTGGTCCAGAGTCCATGTGGGATGAGTTGGTTACGGAGGCAGGCACTGAGGAAGCAAATGTGGCTGTGGTAGCGAGTTTGTTTCACGACATGGTTGAAGAGCTTCAGGGCAGAGGAAAAGACCTGGGAGTTGCAGTGGGAGAGGGACTCCCTGAAATTCTTGTAGAGAGAGGAGGAAAACATCTTCAAGGCAGTCATCTTTGCAAGAGGATTTGCAGTAGGGTTAAAATAAACAAGGTAAAAACGATGACTGCAGATGCTGGAAACTAGATTCTGGATCAGTGGTGCTGGAAGAGCACAGCAGTTCAGGCAGCATCCAAACTGCAGCGAAATCGACGTTTCGGGCAATAGCCCTTCATCAGGAATAAAGGCAGTGAGCCTGAAGCATGGAGAGATAAGCTAGAGGAGGGTGAGGGTGGGGAGAAAGTAGCATAGAGTACAATGGGTGAGTGGGGGAGGGGATGAAGGTGAAAGGTCAGGGAGGAGAGGGTGGAGTGGATAGGTGGAAAAGGAGATAGGCAGGTAGGACAAGGCATGGGGACAGTGCTGAGCTGGAAGTTTGGAACTAGGGTGAGGTGGGGGAAGGGGTAATGAGGAAATCAAAGTCCACATTGATGCACTGGGGTTGAAGTGTTCCGAGGTGGAAGATGAGGCTTTCTTCCTCCAGGCGTCTGGTGGTGAGGGAACGGCGGTGAAGGAGGCCCAGGACCTCCATGTCCTCAGCAGAGTGGGAGGGGGATTTGAAATGTTGGGCCACGGGGCAGTGTGGTTGATTAGTGCGGGTGTCCCGGACATGTTCCCTAAAGTGCTCTGCTAGGAGGTGCCCAGTCTCCCCAATGTAGAGGAGACTGCATCGGGAGCAACAGATACAATAAATGATATTAGTGGATGTGCAGGTAAAACTTTGATGGATGTGGAAGGCTCCTTTAGGGCCTTGGATAGAGGTGAGGGAGGGGGTGTGGGCTCAGGTTTTACCTAAATATTCCCTTGTCTTATTGCTTCTTTCAAAGTCCACTACGCCACATTCATCAGGTTTAAATTCCATTTGTCACTGATCTGTCAAACTAACCAATTTTTCTAACCAATCTATATCTTCCTAGAACCTAAGGCCTTCCTCCTCACTGTCAGCCACTCTTGATGAAGAAATGCTTAGTATACCTGAGTGTTTGGGATTCTATGATCCTAACAGTGTGACTGCCCCCTTCTTATTCCTAATGTCTACCCACAAAGCCTCATTTGATGATCTTTCCAAGATTCATTCCTCCTTGTAGTAACTGGCTCCCTGACTAATAATGTGACACCACCTCCACTTCTGCTCCCTCACCTGTCCTGTCTGAAGATCCTACATTCCAGAAAGACAAGCTGACAAATGTATCCCTCCCTCAACCATGTCTCTGTGATGGTAACAACATTGCAGTTCCACATATCAATCATATCCTTAATTCATCTGTCTTACCCCTAAAATTCCTGGCACTAAAGTAGAGTCCATTCGGTCTCACCTTACTCCCTTGAGACTCAATATGACTGAACTTGCTCTGACTTGGTTCTTTTTCAAAGCTGTGCTGGGTTGCTATTGTACTAAGGTACTGTGCCTCTTGTCCCTTATGAAGTAGTTTAAACTTGCAGCACTAGCAAACTCTCCTGTAAGGATATTAGCCCCATTCTAGTTGAGCTGCAGACTATCCTACTTATAGACATATAACAGTTCCCAGGAATGTACCAGTGATCCAGGAATTTAAAATTCTTCCTCCTGGACCAACTCTTGAGTATTCTTCTGCCCTATTCTCTTTTTTCTGCATTCATTCACTTGAAGCAACTGGAGTAATCCTGACCTTACTCTAAATTATGAGCAAGGATGGATATCAACATATTTCCTATCTTAACTGGCAAATATAAATAGTAGAGGTTTCAAGTTCACCCATTATCCAGAAGTTCAACTTTTGATGCTTTAACCATAGGAGCATGGCAATTGCCAGGATAAATGGTGCCATTCTCCAATATACAGCATTATTAATTTACTGTTGCTCTACAGGAAAAGAGATGGCAAAGGCAGGTGTTTTCCAAAATGCCGACTCAAATCTAGTTTGAATACAGGGTGAATACCTGATCTGTGTATGTGCTGTTCCACTACATTCAGGAGGTATGTTTCCTTCTCCAACCCAGCACTGCCATCAATTCAAATTGAACACCCACTGATTAAAATTGGTAAAGCTGCAAAACTGAACTTACCACGACAACATTTTTGGCATAGAAAATGTGGAGCAGAGGAATATTGAATTGAAGGGAAACTGCAGAAAGCAATAGGCAAAAAGGCATTATCTTCAATACACAAAGTGCAGTTATGTAATACTGATCTTCACAGCTTAGCCTGAAGTTGTAGAATCTCTGAACAAATGGTTTATGGGCCAATTTTAATCAAGTATTGAGCTGTGCTACAAAATAGCAATGAAAACATGACTTCATGTTAACTTACGCAATTTTCTTTGGCCATGACAAAGCCATAGGTCATAAATAGCGCTATTTCTTGAGGGCACAAAGGGACGTGGGAGTCAAAGTTCAGAATTCTTTAAAGGTTGACATGCAGGTTTAGTTGGTAGTTGGGAAGGCAGTTGCAATGTTTGTATTCATTTCAACAGACCTAGAATACAAGAGCAGAGATGTACTGCTGAGACTGAGTAAAGTCTCTGATCAGATCATATTTTGGAATTTTGTGAGCAGTTTTGGGCCCTCTATCTAAGGAAGCATGTGCTGGTCTTGCAGGGGTTCCAGAGAAGGTTTACAAGAATGATCCTGAGGATGAGTGGAAGACACTAGGACTTGAGGGCACAGCCTCAGAGTGAAGGGACAATCCTTTAGAACTAAGATGAGGAGGGATTTCTTCAGCAGAGGTTGGTGAATCTGTGGAATTCATTGCTGCAGAGGGCTGTGGAGGCCAAAACCAAGATAAATAGGTTCTTGATGAGTAGGAGGTTCAATGGTTATGGGGAAAAGGCAGGAGAATGGGGTTGAGAAACATATCAGTCAAGATCAAATGGTGGAGAAAGCCAAATAGGCTCTGCTGAAGTAATTTTTCCACAAATCCAGATGGCACAGGTTTCAGTACAACGGTAGATGCTTTATTATTGGACAGCCAGTGAGAGATTCTCAGTGACACCAAAGGAGTCAGATAGCCTATTTGTGGTGGCACTTGTCAACGAATCTCTGCTCCACACACCAAAGCAGGATATTCTTTAGGGATAATACAGAGGTCGACAAGTCACTTGGTTGATTGCCCTTACATTGTTTAAGACAGGTAATTACAATTTTACAATGCCAGTGATTGCTGATTTCCTGTGATGGCTAGTGGATGGTTTATACGGATTTGTTATCGTATTCTTCATAATCATATGTTGATGGATAGGGATTTAAGCAGAAGGACTTTGCTTTGTTCTCATGTTAATAGGTAGGGGAAGCATGATAATGGGAACAGGAGGCAGTTAATAAGGCTATGGCCAAGGCAGTCAGTCTTGTCCAGGAGGGCAAACACCTTTGCCTGAGGCTGCAAGTGAAATCCACATGTGAGTCACTAGAAGATTCTCTTCTCTGGGAGTCAGCCAGCCCCCCTGCTGTGATGTCCCATTTCATTCTGCAAGAGGACAGGCATGCAATCGATTCTGCAGTGAGTCCTTTTAACAGTGAAATGCTTAACCCTTGAGTTCCCAATATGTCATGAAAAAGAAGTAAAAATGGAACTTACTATTTTGTGGCTTTCTAACTTCCTTAGCTCATAGGGCCTAATTCTGTTCCTGTGCCTTATAAAATTATGGACATATTATGGGCGGCACGGTGGCTCAGCAGTTAGCACTGCTGCCTCACAGCACCAGGGTCCCAGGTTCGATTCCAGCCTCGGGCAACTGTCCGTGTAGAGTTTGCACATTCTCCCCGTGTCTGCGTGGGTTTCTTCCAGGTGCTCCAGTTTCCTCCCGCAGTCCAAAGATGTGCAGGTCAGGTGAATTGGCCATGTTAAATTGCCCATAGTGTTAGGTGCATTAGTCAGAGGGGAAATGGGTCTGGGTGGATTACTCTTCGGAGGGTCGGTGTGGACGGGTTGGGCCAAAGGGCCTGTTTACATACAGTAGGGAATCTCATCTAATCATACGCACTCTTGACAAACATAAAACATAAGCATTTGGAGCAGAAAATGACTGTTAAAATCTTCGAGCTTGTTCTGCCATTCAATAAGATCATGGCTGATTTGTTTGTGTTCTGAATTCCAGATGCCCACCTACCCCAATAACCCTTGATTTCTTCGCCAAATGAGAATCTGACTTAACTATAACCAATGACTCTGCTTCTACCGTCTTCTGAGGAAGAGAATTCCAAAGTTCCACAACCCAATGAGAGAAATGAAATTGGCCTCATATCCATGCTAAAAGGGGAACTGCTAATTTTCAAACAGTGTCCCTTCGTTCTGGACTCGCATACAACAGTAAGCATTCTGTCCATGTCTACTCTTGTCCAGATTATTCAGGATCTTATCAACTTCAATCTAATCACTGACTCTTCTCAAATCCAATGATGCAGAGGTCCACCATGGAGTAGGTCCCACATATCTGCTTGACAGAATCATTCACTCACCTTCTGTTCTGCTTGAATATGATTTTCAATTATGTATGATGGGCTAGATGGGGCTAAGCACAGCTTTATATAGAAAAATGTCCATTTCTAAAATAAAATAATCCAAGAATATAAACAAATGTGTGATCAGACGTTTTTAAAATATTCAATTTAAATACAGACATGAGCATTCATTCATTTAGATGATAAGATATAGGAGCAGAATCTAGGAATTGGATTCATGCACAGACCTGGACTCCTTTGCTCTAACCATTGGCACTCAGCAACAACAGCAAGGGCAATTAGGGAGTTTGATCTCACTTCAGGTACCCCTTCCTCACAAAATGCCAGCAGCTACCTAGTCAGAGGAGGAACCACATTCGGCATCCCATCAAAATCTCCTATCGGCTGGGCCGTCCACCTCAACCCTGCTGCCTTGTGAGAAACAGAACTCACTCACAAATCAACCTGAGACAAAGCCTTGGAAACAAGAACACTTTATTATGGCCTTGCAAATACCGGACACCTCTGCAATCAGCAAACATATGCGCGAAAGCAGAGCATGTAAGCATTTTTATTCAGTTTGCAAGTTGCGGAATCATGTCTCCCTTTTCCCATCCCATCATAAGCCAATTACCTCACTTGTTTTTTTTCTCTAGCTATTTTCTTATCTGGCCATTCTGCTGTCCTTGTATGTCTGCATTCTTTGTTCCTTGTTTGTTACAGCATGTTCTTTTATCCAGTTTCTCCTATCATACTATAAGCTTTATTGTGAAATGCCCCTGCTGCTTCTTTTGTGGTCAGCTACAACACTTTAAAGTTATTTCTAAGTTTTGAACTTTGTGCGGTGGCAGGGGAAGGTGCTGGGAGTGGAGGGTGGGTTGGTGGAGGGGGACATAATGAGGGAGTCGCAGAAGGAATGGTGATAGGGGTAAGGAGGGAAATATACCTCTTGCGGTGGGGTCTGTTTGTAGGTGGCGGAAATGGTAGAGGATGATATAATGTATCTGGAGGTTAATGGAGTGAGGGTTCTGGCCTTGTTGTGATTAGAGGAGTAGGGCTCAAGAGCAGATGTGCTGGAAGTGGAAGAGATGTGCTAGAGGACATTGTCGACCTTGTGGGATGGGAAATTGCGGTCTTTGAAGAAGGACGCCATCTGGGATATTCTATGGTGGAATTGGTCATCCTGGGAACAGATGCGGCAGAGACAGAGGAATTGGGGGGCAGGGTGGGAGGAGACGTAGTCCAGGTAGCTGTGAGAGTTGGAGGGTTTGTAATGGATGTCTGTGTTGAGTCGGTCACATGAAATGGAGAAGGGGAGGTCCAGGAAGGGGAGGGAGGTGTCTGAGATGGCCCAGGTGAACTTGAGGTTGGGGTAGAAAGTGTTGGTGAAGTTGGTGAACTGTTCAACTTCCTTGTGGGAGCATGACATGACACCAATACAGTCATCGATGTAGTGGAGACAAAGGTGGGGAATGGTACCAGTGTAATGGCAGAACTGTGGAAGGTGGACTGTTCCACTTGCCCAATGAAGAGACAGGCATAGCTGAGGCCTATCCAGGTGCCCATGGCTACCTGTTTGGTCTGCACTGCTCACTTTCTCCTACTGTTGTTTAGAGCATTGGTAAAGCCACATCTGGAATATTGGGTATAGTTTTTGTCTCCTTATTTTAAGAAAGGATGTAAAAACTTTCAAAAACAGCTCAGAGAAAGCATGCTTGAGTGATACCTGGGATTGTCAGGAGGTGAGAGAAAGAGGCTTTCCTATTAGGAAGGTTTAGGCAGGATGAACTTATATTCACTTCACTTTACAGGATTGAATTCAGATTTGATAGAAACATGTAAAATCATGAGGGAACTTGACAGAAAATATGCTTCCCCTTGTGGGGAAAATTATGGAGAATCTAAAAATAAAAATAGAAATGGCCAGAAAAAACTCAGCAAGCATGGAGAAAGTGGAGTTAATGTTCGGGTGTGGTGACTCTTTGTCAGAACTCAGTGAAAATAAGGTGGCCTTCTATTTACAGAAGATTAGGGGATTCTTTTTCTCTGAGATCAAAGGACTTTAAAACATTCTTCCCCCAGGGAATGGTGCAGATGCAGTAATTGAATACTGTTAAAACAGAGATAAAGTGGTTATTGACTAACAAGGACGTCAAACTTCATCAGGTATTGGCAGGATGTGGATTTGAGTCCACATCAGATGACACAGGAGCTTATGAAATAGCAGAGCAAGCTAGAGTGGCCCAATAGCCTTCTCTTTACTGATTCTAATTCAAAAATGCAAATATATAAACATTTGATTTCGGAGCAGGAATAGGCCGTTCAACGCCTTGGGCGTGCTCCATCATTCAATAGGATTATGGCTGTCCTACTTGAAACCTCAAATCCACATATCCACCTAGCCCTGATAACCATTCAACTCTTCCCTCAACAAGCATCTGCCTCCTCCTTCCTTAAAAATATTCAAAAGGATTCTGCTTCTACCACTCTCAAACTGCGGAGTGAATTCTGTCATGTTATGGTTACTTTTCCCTTGGGGTTCTTTCATTTTCAGCTCCCTCATCAAGTCTATCTCATTACGTATCACCAAACCCTGAATTGCTTATCCCCTAGCAAGCTCTGCCACAGGCAACACCAAAAAGCCATCTCACAGACATTTTACAAGATCCTTTACTTGAGATCTGCTTTCAATCTAATTTTCTCATTCCACCTGAAAACTGAAGTCTCCCATGATGATTGTAACAGTGCCTTTCTTACATGAATTGATTGGGAAAATGTAAATGCTTTTGAAGGATGGATAGAATGTGCTGAATTGTGATAATACCTCATGATGTTTTTATTATTAAATTTAAAGCAACAACAGGCTGCATCTTCAATAAAAGTTTTTTTTAGGGGACAAGTGAATCTCTGATGGATTCCTTTCAGCCATAGCTTGTATTTAAAAAACAAGTGTCTGATTGTGCAGTTTCAATGGACCACTTTTCTTGACATTTCCCCAAGGGCTATCATTATGTTATAATGAGTGCTCAGCTGAAATTCAAAGCCAATAATTATCTCAGCAGGAGTTTAGTATTCACAGTTTGAGTGACAGTTTAAATAGTCTATTAAAAGATTATCTGTCATTGATGTCGTGTCTGAATAGACATTTGACTGTTTTTATAAGAGAATAACCGCTTATGAAGCTGTAAATACTTTGAATGGGTTTGTAACAGTGTGTAAGAGGAAGACCTATATTATGTCATTTTTATTCATCGCCACATGGGTCCTCAATTCTGTCCATGGTGGTACTGGTCCAATGGTTATGCAAATAAGTCAACCATGAGCTGGCATTGAGTTTGCATAGATGGTATATATAAAATGATAATAGGGGTGTGAATGGGTTGTAAGCAATATAGGAAGTAAGAGGTAAAGCAGGCTAATAAATTCTTTAAAAGCTAGTATAACATTGATGAAGTGTCTTAACCAGCTAACACCATAACTTCTTGATTCCATTGACCATCTACATATGTTTTCCAGGATTTAAAGCCCTACCTTCCTCATGGATTCACTTTACTCCTCTCTGATTGAAAATTTGTTTGTTTCATTATAAGGCTTTACCAATGGGAATTTCTGGACTCAAGCTATGCACCTTAGGAAATAAAAACCAGTTGCCAAACCAACAGAGATTCAGTGTCGATTAAAATGTGGAGCTGGAAAAGCACATCAGGTCAAACAGCATCGGAGGAGCAGAAAAGTTGATGTTCTGGGTCAGGACCCTTCTTCAGGTCCTGATGAATGCTCCTGACCAGAAAAATTGATGTTCCTGTTCCTTCAATGCTGACTGACCTTCCGTGCTTTTCCAGCTCCACATTTTATTGACACTGACTTCCAACATCTGCAGTCCTTACTATCTACAGCTGAGAGATTCAGTTCAGCCGATGTTGTTTATACACTTGTGTATAAACCTCATTGTATATGTTTGGCTGATTTCCAAATCCACTCATGCTTTTGGATTTTGCACTGACATGGAAAATGTTACCTGGGGTTTGATAGATTTTTGTTAGATTTATTGGCTACAGAACATTAGTGAGCATACAAAGGCAGTCACTGGCCTATCCATTATCCTACCATGCCATCTGATGGTGTTTCAAATATCACCCCACACACTTTGGGATTCTCCATTATGGTCTTTGCTCCAACCTCCTCAAATGACTTTGCTTCCCACTTGACTTCTTGCCTTGATTCCCCCAGCCCTTCTGGCAAGGCCTCCCCTATACCCCCCCCCCCCCCCCCCCCCCCCACTACATCTACAGGCATCCCTTGCACCTTTCTTATAGATTGATAACAGACACCCAGATTTCAATAACATGTCTGACTAGACCCTGCATGCTGTCTAATATTTTGTAATTCCCTGACAGCTACTGTTGGCCCTACAGGACTGACTGCAACTCACTCCTCAACTCCATCCAGACAGTTTCTCTAACATGAGATCCCAAGTTGACAAATGACCATGGCCAAGCCCCTGGACTGTGTATGGTCTGTGCCTGACTGCACCAGGACCAACAGATTGACAGCAACCTGCCCAAACTTGACCAGAGTGATGACTAGCTCCCACCCAGTTTCCAACATAGCTAATTGGTCAAATGCACATGTAGTATATGTGCCATTTACATGTTGTATGTGTTAAAGTAATGTCTCAGTGTGACATACATAATTGGGCTGAGTGTCAGTCCATGCACACAAAGTGTTCCTTTCAATGTCAGCTGCCAGTGCACCAGCCAATTCACACTCTGTAATTGGATCAGACCAATATGATGATAATCATGAGAGACTGACGAATGCCACATGCTAATGTTGGTGAATGAATGATCCGTGGAGCTACCCATGGACCATGCCTTGAGATTTGTTTGCTGTTAATCAACATGGAGGACCCTGGCAGCAGTGGTGAGCTGAAGTTGCCAGGTACCCACTCTGATTTTCAGGTCCTGATTTCTCAACATCTAGTTTATTTGTAAGACAGAAAGATGAATGTTAATGAAATAAGCTGCACTGTTAATAAGGCATTTAAAAATTATAATCCCCTTAAATTAAAATCTCTCCTCTGTCGAGCAAGCAACCCACCGTGGGACTTGGAAAAAGCGTAAAAGATGGAGCAAGATGCTTTTATTGAGATATTCCTTGCTGGAGTTCTCATCCAATTCTGCCACAAAATCTCACCATATGTTGCATTGCTTAGACCCCCATAGCTTTCTGTTTATACTGAAATAATGGGATCTCCTGGTGAATTCAAAATTGTGGAATCAACATGGAGATGTGGTAAATGGGCTCCTCATTGATTTTTGAAACAGTGTTAGTGACATTGCAAAATTTCTTTCATGAACACATTTGTCTCAATGGCAATTAGGATTAAATATCTCTTTAACATGTCAAAAATTAAATATGCTTTTGAAAGAAAAAAAATCTGATTAAGTATTAACAGAAGACTAAGCAACGTACTTTGGGAGCAATAAACTTTTATTTTATGATAAGAATGACTAATAAGCTAATGGAAGTCCCTGGAAGAAAGTGACACTGCAATGAATTTTTATGTAAGAATTCTATCTGTGCATTCTTTCAGGTGTGTAATAGCCACAAATTGAAGCTGCAAATGTTTAAATAGTCTGATAAACGGTTCACCAAACTTTCTAAAGGTTTGAGAAGTGTTGTATTTACCATATAAGGATCATAAATCACATTGATCTGAGACTTTACAGCAATGTACAAAATCATATGCATTTAACTGGTACTAGAATGAGAGCGTTTGAAAAAAATGAAGGAATCTTATGAGATTTAATCAGTCACCAACCTTGAAGAACCATAATACACTTTTTTCTTCTCCTCATCTACTTTCATTGTCTCCACTTTCAATGCCATTTCTGATGTCATTACAAAACGCATCTTCCCCTCCCCTCCCATTTCACTGTTGTAAGTAGATTGTTTCCTTCATGAAACCCTTGTAGAACTTTCCATCATCATTTGAATTTCACCTTTTACCATGGCATTTCTCATGCAAGCATGGAACAATAACACTGAGCTTTCCACTCCCTTACATCCCAAAATTCAAGAAACCAAATATTCCTATCAAGTGAAATAGAGACTTGTGCCTCTTATACCTTCGCATTCTTTATTGACTCCTCATAATGGACACCCTGAAATTCCAATGACTTGTCATTGTAATTCACTGTTCCACTGTCTCTCTGAACTCTCTCAGTCCTACTGCTTCTCTCAGTGAAACACGTGTGGTAAATGTTTATAATTATATATTTGGTTTTCTCTCAGATATAATTTGCTAATTGTTCTTGTAAGCTGTTTCTGTGGTCTTTAATTGAAAGTTTTTTTCAGTTCTGCCCAGTATTTAACTATGGGAAAAAAAAACCTAGTGGTGTAACAATTGTTATTCCTGCTCACCATCCTAATTTGGAAAAAAATACTACTGTTCCTTTATGATTGCTTGACAAAAAAAAATCCATTCTTCTTGGCTTTGTGTTGTACCTTCACTAAATAGAATTCAATGCTTTATGAAGGCAGGTTACTCCACCTTCTCAGTAGCAATTAGGGATGGGCAATAAATGCTGCCATAGCCAGTTACCAAATGCTCTCATTCTAGTACCAGTTAAATGCATATGATTTTGTACATTGTTGTAGAGTCTCAGATCAATGTGATTTATGATCCTTATATGGTAAATACAACACTCCACAATTTTGTTTTAAAATCCTTGGAGTTTGTGTTTGCAGCAAAGTTATGGATTTGCCACTTTTTTAGATTATTGTGTGCAGCTTTCTTCAATGAATGTGTGGCAGAAGTCCACTCTATATTGTCAATTTAGTTCTGGACCTAGATATAAGGGATGCATAGCATCCAACAAAAGTGATGGAATTAATCAGGCAGAGCAGGCAAACACTGAATAAACTGTATGGGCAATTAAAACAAAAACTAATAAGCAGATATTAATATTTCTATTTTAGGATTTTACAGTGAATGAAATAAATATTAAGACATCAAGGAATTAGAGATGAAGTTGAAGCATCGTGCACAGTTTTAAATTAAAATATATGAACATTTCTTTAAAAACCAAGATGTTATTTTCAGGGATATGATGCATTTGACAATCTCCAAGCAAATTAACTTTTGAGAACCAGAGAGATTGCTTGGTACTCATTGTGATTTTAATTTGTTGCTCATAACACCCTCAATCAATAAGATATCTTTTTTTTTCACGTGTTGTTTTCATTGTGCATAGTGTGGAAAGTTTATGGTGATTCAATGGTTGCTAGACAAATTCCACTTGCAAGGCCCTGAAAATGCACCCCATTGAAATATTCCCCGATGACAATTTCTGGATTTCTAGTGTTGAGCTGTCCATATGCGGACACAAAACATTATTGTCAGCTTCAGAGTGATGTCTGCGACAATCAAGAATTTATCAATCGTTACCTCAAAATCACTGTGCTTAAAATTGGAATCTTTGTCAAGGCTGTTTGAAAAAAGACTTGGTAAAGAGATGGGGTGTCCAACACATTACGCTATTTGATTAAACAACAGGTCAATATCATTGCTGAGACATCAGTCCACTTTTAAATATTAGTGTGATGCTTCATGTTTTATATCTCCATACATAAGCTGGAACCTAATCACTCCACAACTTCTCACTCCCTCATAGCACCCTTTACACTTCCCATGTGCACTCAGCCAGTATTCACGATAAAGAGAACTTCTGTTCCCTATGATAACATAAAAAAAGCCTTTAACAAGGTCATAGATCTGCCAAAATAAATGAACAAACTTGATTGTTCATTTAGAAGACATATTCCTGTTGTTAGAATCATAATCATATATCATGGAAACAGATCGTTTGGTCTAACTAGTCCACATTTCCAAACTAAACTAGCCCCACCTGTCTGCATTTGGCCACTATCTCTCCAAATTTCCTATCATGTCTTTTAAACATTGTAACTCTACCAATATCTACGACTTCATCTGGCAGTTCATTCAACACACGAACCACGTTCTGCGTAAAAAGGTTGCCTCTCATTTCCTTTGTAAACCTTTTTCGCTCCTTAAAAATATACCCTGAGTCAATTTGATTTGATTAATTGCAGTCACATGCACTTAAGTTCAGTTGACAACTTTGTTTTGCAAGCAGTACAAGCAGATTGTGGCAAACAAGGACATGTAGATCATAGGGTGCGTAGACAGAGTGAGGCATACAAGTTTATGGCTGCACAGTAGGTGCTCAAAGCAAGATCAACGTTAACGAGATCAAAATGATTTGAAGTTAGAGAGGACAATTCAGCAGTCTAATAGGAGCAGGGAAGAAGCTGTTCTTGAATCTGTTGGTGTGTGTTCAACCTTCTACATCTTCTGCCTAATGGAAGAGATTCTATTGGTTGGGAGGAGTTTTTAATAATGATGTCCGCGAGACATGTAAATGGAGTCCACAGATGGGAGGCTGGCTTCTATGATAGTCTGGGCTGTGCACACAATTTCTGTAGTTTCTTATGGTCAAAGCAGTTGCTGCACCATGCCATTATGCACTCAGATAGAGTGCTTTCTATGATGTGTCTGTAACAGTTAGTGAGGGTCCTTATGGACATGCCAAATATTCTAAGCAGCCTGAGGAGGAAGAGGCATTATTGTACCTTCTCGACTGTCGCATCTGCATGGAAGGTCCAGACAGATTGTCAGTTATCGTCACTTCTAGGAGCTTGACATTCTCGACCCCATCCACCTCAGCTCTGTTGATATAGATAGGGGCTTATCCTCCTCCTCCTCCTTTCTTGCTGGAGTCAATGATCAGTTCTTTTGTTTAACCGACTTTGAGGGAGAGGTTGTTATCATTGCACCACGACATCAAGTACTCTATCGCCTTCTGGATTCTGACTCATCATTTGTGATATTTGTGCTACCACAACACTGACAGCAGCAAACTTGTAGATGGCATTCGTATGAAATTTGGCAATAGTCATGGGTGCTCAGGGAGTACAGTAAGGGCATCAGAATGCATCCTTTGTGTGGTCCCAGGTTTGATGACTTTCATGGAGGAGGTGGTGTTGTTTATCTTTATCTATAGTGTTGAACTTGCCTATCTTAGGGAAAAGACCTTTGCTATTCACCTTATCAATGTCCCTCATAATTTTATAATCTTCTATAAGGATACTCCTCAACTTCATACGCTCCAGTGAAAAAGGTCCCAGCTTATTCAGCCTTTTTTTTTAAACTTAACCCCTTCATTCCTGGCAACATCCTGGTAAATCCTTTCTGAACCCTGTCCAGTTCAATAATAACCTTTCTATAACAGGGCAACCAGAACCGCACACAATACGCCTGCCAGTACACACAGTACACACATTACTTTAACACGTACAACGTGTAAATAGCACATAAACTGCATGTGCATTAGACCAATTAGCAATGTTGGAAACTGGTCATCACTCTGGTCAAGTTTGGACAGGTTGCTGTCAATCTGTTGGTCCTGGTGCAGTCAGACACAGACTATACACAGTCCAGGGGCTTGACCATGGTCATTCATCAACTTGGGATCTCATGTTAGAGAATCTGTCTGGATGCAGTTGAGGAATGGGTTGCAGTCAGTCGTGTAGGGCCAACAGTAGCTGTCAGGGAATTACAAAATATTAGACAGCATGCAGGGTTTAGTCAGACATGTCATTGAAATCTGGGTGTCTGTTATCAATCTATAAGAAAGGTGCAAGGGATGTCTGTAGATGTAGTGGGGGAGGAGGTGTAGGGGAGGCCTTGCCAGAAGGGCTGGGGGAATCAAGGCAAGAAGTCAAGTGGGAAGCAAAGTCATTTGAGGAGGTTGGAGCAAAGACCATAGTGGAGAATCCCAAAGTGTGTGGGTTGATATGTGAAACACCATGAGATGGCATGGTAGGATAATGAACAGGCCAGTGACTGCCTTTGTATCCAACACAGAGGAAGCATAGAGGAGCAGGTTGGTATCATTAACATGTTATTTTGGAGCTTGGGAGGATGGTTTAGAGTGAAGTTCAATATTTTGTGTCTCAACATGGGGACTATGAGCTAAAATGAGCTGATGGGGTTGTGTGAGGTGAAAAAGGGCTTAGAGGCTTGGGTGAATGAGGGATACCTGGTGATCACGTGGTGCCCAGTGCTGAGGGTATCCACAGTGAGCTGTGTTCCTGCCATCACTTCAGATGCACAATGCAACTAATAAGCTGACAAGTTGAAGGGGAAGTTGAAGTCAATGTCACATTAATAGGAAAATGTGTGGTATCCATGTCTGCTAGACCACCTGCTCTACCTGTGTGCTAGCTTCCTGTGTTTCATATGCAAGACTATTTATGTTCTAAGGAAAAGGATGAGAACATTGGGGAAGAGGAAGCTCTCCTTTTGGATGACTGAGCTCAACTGCACTGGATTCCTACAAGCCAGGTGGGATTGACACTTAGTTCCAGTAGATGAGAGCTGCCTGCTGAAGACCATCATGGACTATCAAGGTCCACGACTGACTGAAAACTGCAATCTGCATTCATTTCATTTGTATTGTCTTCTGCTGGCTGTCAGAAAAAGCTAATAACACTGGGCATTGGAAAACAGCCCAGGGAAGGTCGAGGATAGGTAAAGTGTGTGTGTGCCATTGTGCTGCCAGTGTGGGACAATGATGGATTGCCAATTCCTGTCTCAGTACACATTGGCATCTCATAAATATTAGAAGTGCAAGGGAAGTCAGTCTTTCAGCAGATATCCTGTGATTGGCGAGTTGAATTGGGAGGAATGTACTAAGTTGGGGCTAACCTCAGATGTGAGGGATGCCACAAGAATGGGACAGGTTGTTAATAAGGTATGTTTGGTAAAATATGACAAGAGATCTCACTAGACTGAGTCGAGATAATCCCTCCAAAAAACCCGACACAAGGCACTGTTAGCCAAAACAATAAGATCCAGCCCTAGATGCTTGTTGCATACATTGAGGCTGCACTTTGTAAGTGAGATCTGTAGCATTTTGTTCATTCCAAGCTTTGAATGTAAATGATGCAAAAGCTATTATTTTAAATTATAAATAATACATTATTTTAGAGTAATTGGAAGGTTTTGCATTCTGATGAATGCAGCAAAGTAGGCAAAAAAAGGACAGCATTTTCATTACAAGATAAATGAAGGACACAGTTTGCCACTTCCTAACGTGGAACAAATATATCGAGGGTGATAAATGATATGGATGGGAGTCTACAATTCAGATTCTCACCACTGAGATGAACTTTCACAATTTAGTGCTGCCTCCTCGGATTGTTGAGATGAATTTCTCACCACCAGAAAAGTCTTTTTAAAACTGTTTGCAATTCATTAATTACACAACTCACCAGAATTTATTTCCCCTTCCCAATTAACTTCAACCCGATCGAGCAGTTCAGAACCTTAGCTGGAGAAACCAGGCACATCTATGCCAATTTGGTTTCCAAACTCTGGTCCAGAGAGTACATGGATTTTGCCACCTGTACTGAAACCTTCTTGATGATTCTTGTCTTCACTTTTGCTGTGAATTCTCCAACTGCAAGAGGTAGCTACATGGGATTGAGGTAGGATGTGTTCATTGCCTGTTGCTCTGGCCAATTAGAGTACAGCAAACACATCGCTTCAACTTTACATGTAGCACCTTAGCAAAGAGTTTCAAGCAGCAGTTTTTGTCTCATGGGTGGTTCTTTAACACAGAAAGCAAGGCAGGAGCATATGGCTGCAGAAAACAGTGAAGAGTTAATGTGAAAGGAGGGATTTGAACATATCGCTGTTCAAAATAGTACCACCTGTATCTTCTGTGAAAAATACAATGCATACATATCAAGATCACAGTGATTTATGAACAGAAAAAAGGAGGCCTGCTTAGAGCTGAAGACAGATTCTGGGCAATCAGAGTCTCCTACATATCCTGCACCACTTACAGAGACCAGTCTCTTCAACCAATCTCAGCCCATACCAGGATGGTTATTCAGAAATATCACCTCCCTGCCTGGCTGATGGCACTTCTCAGAACTTTCCGCAATCTTAGTCATTCAACTTGAGGCAGGTAGGAAGAGAGAAAAAGTTGGCTGAGGAAAAGATGCAAAAAATGTGGAGGAACCTCTGAGGAGGAAGATGAAGGTGAGGGCCTCCAGATACACCAGGGGCAGTGTCAAAGAAAGAAAGACCAAGGGACTGATCAAGAGAATTTGAGAGGGCAGAGGAAACTTTATAGCCAGCCACGTCAAAGATGACCGAGCTGGTTTGAGATGTGTTTCTTTTTGAGTTATCTCATTATTTGCACATTGTCTTCTGCTTGCTATGTATGCCACATCCCTTGGAAATTGAATTGTTTTCATATTTGATTTATCTATGCATTAAGCATTGACTTTTCCTTTCAAAAGTAGTTCTGTTGTCCTCACATCTGTAAAAATTAGTTTGTGAAAACAAAGCTTGCCCTGGATCAACATTAGTACTGAAGTTACTGTGATACATTGAGCACTTCATAGAGTCATAAAGTCATAGAGATGTACAGCATGGAAACAGACCCTTCGGTCCAACTTGTTCATGCTGACCAGATATCCAAACCCAATCTGGTCCCACCTGCCAGCACCTGGTCCATATCCCTCCAAACCCTTCCTATTCATATACCCATCCAGATGCCTTTTAAATGTACCAGCCTCCATCTCTTCCTCTGGCAGCCCATTCCATATATGAACCACCCTCTGCATGAAAAGGTTTCCCCATAGGTATCTTTTATATCTTTCCATTCTCATCCTAAACCTATGCCCTCTAGTTCTGGACTCCCCCACCCCAGGGAAAAGACTTTCTCTATTTATTTTATCCATGCTCATCATGATTTTGTAAACCTTTATAAGGTCACCCCTCAGCCTCCGAGCATTTCAGACTCTAACCACCCATTAAATTAAAAAATTATTTCACACATCACATTTGCTTCTTTCAAAACCAATTTAACACTCTGCCATATAGTTCTTGATCCCTTTACTAGTGGGAGCAGTTTCTTACCATCCATTTTTATCAGAGTCCTTAGGACTTTGAAAACTTCTACCATATTGCCCCTCAATGTTCTCCCCTAAAACAAAAACAGTCCCAACTTCTCCAATCTCTCTTCATAACTGAAGTTTCTCTTCCCTGGTACCATACTTATCAACCTCTTCTGAACCATCTTCAATATATTCTCGTTCATTTAAAAGTATTTCAACCAAAACTGTGCGCAATTTTCCAGCTCTCATCTACCTGGTGTCCTATACATGTCCAACATAACTTCCTTGCTGTCAAACTCTATGGCCTTCTTAATGGTTGTCTTACACCTCTACCATAGATCTAGCTAAATCCTTGAGATTTTACCAGCTCAGTCAGTAGAGGATTGCTCAGCCACTCTTGATGAAGGATATTAAAGCCCTCCATCTAGACAATGTTCTGCACTTGTGTCATCTCTCAATACTTCCGATAAGTGGTGGGCAACATGAAGCAATACTGTTTCATCAGCTGAGGGGTCAGAAAATGATCACTATCAGGAGATTTCCTTGCTCAATTTTGATATTTTCTATTCCATCACATGGCAGATCTGTGCTTTGTCGGAGGATTCCTAGGTTCTGACCTGCTCTTGCAGGTAAGATATTTACATTGCTAGTCTAGTTCAGTTTCTGGTCAATGGTAAACCCCAGTATATTGATAGTACGTTATTCAATGATAGTGATGTCACAGAGTCATAGAGTCAAAGAGATGTACAGCGTGAAAACAGACCCTTCAGTCCACCTCATTCATGCCAACCAGATATCCCAACCCAATCTAGTCCCACCTGCCAGCACCTGGCCCATATCCCTCCAAACCCTTCCTATTCATATACTCATCCAGATGCCTTTTAAATGTTGCAATTGTACCAGCCTCCATCACTTCCTTTGGCAGCTCATTCTGTACACCTACCACCCTCTGTGTGAAAATGTTGCCCCTTGGGTCTCTTTTATATCTTTCCCCTCTCACCCTAAGCCTATGCCCTCTAGTTCTGGACTCCCACACCCCAGGACAAAGACTTTGTCTTTTTATCCTATCCATTCCTCTCAGGATTTTGTAAACCTCTATAAGGTCACCTCTCAGCTTTCAAAGCTCCAGGGAAAAAAGCCCCAGCCTGTTCAGCCTCTCCCTATAGCTCAATCCTCCAACCCTGGCAACATCCTTGTAAATCTTTTCTGAACCCTTTCAAGTTCAAAACATTCTTCTGATAGGAAGGAGATCAGAATTGTATACAATATTCCAACAGTGGCTTAACCAATGTCCTGTATAGCCACAACGTGTCCTCCCAACTCCTACACTCAATACTCTGCCCAATAAAATAAAACAGACCAAACGCCTTCTTCACTATCCTGTTCACCTGTGAGTCTACTTTCAAGAAGCTATGAACCTCCATTCCAAGGTCTCTTTGTTTCGCAACACTCCCCAGGACCTTACCATTAAATGTATAAGTCCTGCAAAGATTTGCTTTCCCAAAATGCAACACCTCACATTTATCTAAATTAAATTCCATCTGCACTCCTCAGCCATTGGCCCATCTGATCAAGGTCCTTTTGTAATCTGAGGTAACCTTCATTGCTGTCCATTACTCCTCCAATTTTCATGTTATCTGCAAACTTAGTAACTGTATCCTCTACGTTCACATCCACAACATTTATATGAATAATGAAAAGTAGTGGAACCAGCACTGATCCTTGTGGCACTCTACTGGTCACAGGCCTCCAGTCTGAAAAGCAACCCTCCACCACCACCCTCTGTCTTCTACCTTTAAGCCAGTTCTTTATCCAATTGACTAGTTCTCCCTGTAATTCATGGGATCTAACCTTGTTAACCAGTCTCCCCTGGGGAACCGTGTAGAATGCCTTACTGAAGTCCATATAGATCATGTCCACCTCATCAATCCTCTTTGTTACTTCTTCCTGAAACTCAATCAAGTTCATGAGATATGGATATGAGTTCCCATGCACAAAGCCATGATGACCATCCTTAATTAGTCCTTGCCTTTCCAAATACATCAAAATCCTGTCCCTCAGGATTCCCTCCAACAACTTGCCACCACTGATGTCAGACTCAGCGGTCTATAGTTCCCTGGCTTATCCTTACCACCTTCCGTAAATAGTGGCACCACATTAGCCATTCTCCAGTCTTCCGGCACCTTAATTGTGACTATCAATGATACAGATCTCTCAACAACGGGCATGTCATTCATTGTCATGAGCATTGACCGGATCCTCTTGTTGAAGATGTTAATTGCCTGGCACCTGTGTGGCATGAATATTACTTGCACTTAGCAATGCAAGCCTAGATATTGTCCCAGTCTTGATGCATTGGATATGGGCTGTTTCAGTATGACATGGATCAGTGTCAGTGTTGAAGACGCTCAGAATAACTTCCTCCTGACTGTGTACCATTTTGCTGCTACCTCTGTCTTCCAATGGTTCAGGGCATATACAGGACAGGTGATGATGACATCTGGGCCATTGTTGGTAAGATAAGATCCAATGAGAAGAAATTTGTCAGGCTGGTACTTGACTCCTTTGTGAGACAAGCTCTTCTGATCATGTCACTTGTCACCAGATATTAGTAAACAGGACTTGGAAGTCAGCCGGGCTGAATTTGCAATTGTCATTTCTGGTGCTGAAGTCAATGGGATTAGTCCAGTTTCAGTCCTTTTTTGATATTTTTTAGCTATTTGCCACAACTGAATGTCTTGCTGAGCCATTTCACATTGCTACATGTTTGGAATCACATGTAGACCAGACCAGGTAAGGATGGCTGATTTATTTCTCAAAAACATAAGTATTTTTTTTATGGCAGTCAACAATGTTTACCTGATTACTATTAGCCTTTTAATACTGTAACAGTCTGGTTTCAGAATCTACTTAAATACAAGTTGGTCACTTATCAATCTGGAACTTCTAAAGTGTACCATGGTCTGATGTAAAGCCTACTGGGACTTGTTAGGAAAGCAGGCCACATTTGATTGTAAATAAATGTTATACAAACTTCAGGCTCTCCATTTCTCAGTGATTGTTAGAAAGAATCACGGAGGTGTTGGGGTCAAGGGTACCTTAGGAAATGCCATTTGGAAAGAAGTGCCTTCATAATTAAAATAAACTGTTTTGTATTACATTAGAAATAAGAATAAATTAGCTATGTTTCAGATAGCACTAAAATAGAACCAATTACTCTTGTAACATGTTGTTTCACAGATATAATAAATAATTTTGAAAGGTAGTACAGTTGGAGGATTTGTCTGATGCAAATTAGCTTTTTGAATTAAAAGGGGAACTTTGCTTCAATGAACAGAAATATGTTATAAATAACATGAGCATATTGTTTAAAGTTGTATCTCCAGCTATAAAGATTAAAAATTATGGATTAGGGCTAATATCAAAAATCCCAGAAGAAGTGGCTAAAATCTCTTACATTGCACATTAATTTCAGCACCACTCAAAATTTGATCGCCAGTCAATGCAATTGTTAAGAACATTGAAGATTTGCTTCTTTAGAGAATTCATTAATTTTCTTTCAAATTCAGTGCATGTAGAAAAACATCCTTGGTCTTGGAAATTAATGAAGATTGACTGGTCAGAGTAATTATAGTATGGTTACATCTCCAAATGAAGCCATTCAACTCATCAAATCTGTGCTACATCTGTGCAGGGCCTACTCAGCTGGTTCATCTATCTTGCTCTTACCCTGTATCCCTGCAGTTTTTATTTCTCTTTAGATGAATATTCAATTCCATTTCAAAGTGACTATTGAATTTGCCATTATAGCACTCTCAGATAGTATATTTTAGATTGTAACCAGTTGCTGCATGAAAGGATTTTCACCATTTTGTCTTTGATTATTTTGCCATTCATTTCAAATCTGAGTCCTTTGGTTCTCAGCCCTTTTGTGAATGGAAATAGGTTCTTGCTATCTACTTGACCTGGGTCCCTCACCATCTTGAAAACGTGTATCAAATCTCTCTCAATAACCTCTTTGGGAGGTCAGCCCCATTTTCAATACATCCATGGATGAACATCCTCATCCAAGATCCACTTGAGTATTTTTTTCTGCACACTCTCTAATATCCCCAGTGAGACCTCACCTGGAGTATTGTGTGCAGTTTTTGACTCCAAGTTTGAAGAAGGACATTCTGGCTATTGAGGGAGTTTAGAAGAATGGGAGGGGATCTGACTGGGACGTATACGATTACGAAGGGATTGGACGCACTGCAGGCAGGAAAATTGTTTCTGCTAATAGGTGAGTCCAGAACCAGAGGACACAGTTTAAAAATAAGGTATAAGCCATTTAGAACAGAGTTGAGGAGATACTTCTTTTCACAGGGAGTGGTGAATGCTCTGCCCCAGAAGGCAGTGGAGGCCAAGTCTCTGAATACTTTCAAGAAAGAGATGGATAGAGCTCTTAAAGATAGTGGAATCAAGGGTTATGGGGATAAAGCAGGAACAGGATACTGATTGTAGATGATCAGCTCTGATCATAATGAATGGTGGTGGTGGCTTGAAGGGCCGAATAGTCTCGTCTTGCATTTTTTGTCTAATGTCTATCTTTTATGTACCCTCTAGAAAGAGAACTGCTTTATCAAGTAAATTGTATCTTTTAAAGTGAAATAGTTTTTGAAAAATAATAGATTAAATTGAACAATTTGAACTTTCTAACAACAGTGAAATGCTTTAAAACAGTACATCTTGCATAAATCTTTGGTGATAATCCCATTTGAGGAACCACTTCCCATGGAACAAATTTTATTTCCATTCTACTGTATGGACATGTTCCCGCAATAAAATCGCTCAAATGTACATGTGTAGATATTTGTCAATTCTTTTTCCATTTTCTGATATAGGCTTTCCCACTACAGCACAACACACCATCCAGTGGCCTAGTTAGGAACTGATGAAACCCATTCTTATTAGTCGTCGGTAACTAGAGCACCGGGAAGTGCTGTCACTTGACCCTATGCATATCATGTTAGAAAGCAGGCTTGTGCTATCTTACCACCAAGGTTGAGTTGTCCTTTAAGAAGCATGAAAAAAGTTTCAATGAAGAGATTGTGATTTATATTTCCCTGCACAGCAGACTATTACAGAGCTGTAAACTGTAAAACATCCTTGAACATGCTGAGCACTAACGACTGCTGTATCATGTGGTGCAAGCAACATTTTTTACTGCCATTTTATCTTAGTAACCATTAGTGTATAGAATTATGCTAATGAATATCATGGAAAAAGAAGGGAAAAGGGCTGCATTGCTGTAATAATGAAATTCAGTCAATAAAATGAACACAGATAATCTCGTCAAATTAGTAGCTCAAGGCAAAAGTGCTGCCCCAGCATTTTAATCAAGTGTTTAGAGAAATATAAGCACTAATTACAACATTTGCATAACTTAATCATTAAGGTGATGTATTATATACAGCAAATCAAACTGTGTTTGTTGCCTAATTCATACATTCAGCAATTTTTAACCAAGCAAGAAGTTAACTGCAGACTGCAATATAGAACTTGTGTGTCATAAAGATAGATTATGACGATTAACCCTGTGGTTTGTACACTAACATTTTGTGCAATAATGTGAGAACAACCTTCAAAATCCTGCTGCTTTCAAAATAAGTCTGCGCTGTTGTAGGATTTATGTAAATTTCTTCTAATCTTGCCTTTGCAAATACATGTCAATATTTAGTGTCTTCCTGTGAGTACAGAATGATCTAGGATGTGGTTTATTCTATTGTTTGTGTCACTATAGTGATGACCCAAAGGAAATGATTTAATATTGACCAGAAACAAGTGTGGCTGATGAGGATGAAGGCTCCATGGGTCTATGTACTCAGTTCAGTATATATCTTGTGTACAGATTTATAAAGAAGCTCTTTTGTTTCTGCTCTACAGTGTTCTCCCTTTGGCACACCTATAATCTATTAAGTGAATAATAAGAACAGTAACTATGCAAAAATAAGTTGCATGTTTTTTTAACTTTTATAATATCATTCCACATTCCCTTTATTCTATTGCAAGGCATTCACTTTGAGCTGATCGAAAAGATGCTTCCATGATGATCAGATTTTTTTGTTTACTTCACTTTCTGTGGAAACCTGCCTGGTTGCAGATCAACACTTCAGCACGGCATTATGCCCAAAGTTGAGAAATCATATTTACAGCTGAAAATGTGTTGCTGGAAAAGCACAGTAGGTCAAGCAGCATCCAAGGAACAGGAGATTCGACGTTTCGGGCATAAGCCCTTCTTCAGGAATTCCTGTTCCTTGGATGCTGACTGACCTGCTGCGCTTTTCCAGCAACACATTTTCAGCTCTGGTCTCCAGCATCTGCAGACCTCACTTTCTCCTCAGAAATCATATTTACAACAAAGTTCTAAGCGTATTTGGGAAAATTTCCTTTGCTTTTCAAGTTTACCAAGTAAATACTCAATTGTTGCACTTATATGATTTGATTGTGAACAAGGGAAGAAAGTGGAATAAAATAATACAATAATTAGAAAATATGCGATAACATTAGTTATTTTGTATAACCAATGTTCTTAATTCTCTTTACTATTATTAAAAATGCAACACAATGAATCTTTTTTTCTATTATTTATGCAATAAAAGACATAACCTGTCATCCTGTCAGCATAATTGTAATTGAGTTCGAGCTATAATCATAGAGTCATAGAGCTGTGCAGCATGAATACAGACCCTTCGGTCCAACTCATCCATGCCGACCAGACATCCGAAACTATTCCAGTCCCATTTGCCAGCACTTGGGCTCATATCCCTCTGCGCCCTTCCTATACATACACCCATCCAGATGTCTTGAAAATGTTGTCATTGCACCAGTCTCCACCACTTCCTCTGACAACTCATTCCATACATGCACCACCCTCTGTGTGGAAAAGTTAAATAATTTGAGCTCTTGCACCACAGACCATTTCTTTCTCTTTAAACCCAGTATAAAATAGCTAAAGGCAAATGAACCACAAGATAAACTTACTTGAAAGGCTAAATGCTTCATGTTTCAGAGTTTTGTTCTTTGCATATTAATGCATTCTGTGTCATTATTATTGATTCAGAAGGAAACTGGATATCTTGATGTTTCAGAAAAGAATCCAAGGATATTACTTTTGGTTTTATGAAAGATTATAAGTGGTTAGATTGGGTCCTGAAACAGGAAATGAATGGCAGATTAAATCAGAATGTTGCATTTTCTCATTATGTTCTTCTGTGTACCCAAGATCGCAGATTTGAGTTCCCTGGTTCTCTGGAGTCAGAATACTTGTTTCATAATTGGATAAATATGTTATCTTTGGTATGAGAAGATTAAGTAAATAAGTCTGTTGAGAAGTACTGACAATAATGTTGCATCTGCAAAGCAATTACATTTGCTGTTAGGCTATTTACAAGATGGTCTAAAATTGGGTCAGTATTCGAGTAGGCAAGACCACTATAAATTATGTCAGCTACTATCCTCATCTTGTCTGACCTTAAATGAAATTGCTCAGTTTGAACTTGTGAGTATCACAAATTGAGATTTGCTCTGAAATTAATGGGAAAGATGTTTATATTTACAATTTATCATTGTTGTCATTTCCATGAGCTTGAACTGGAATTGGTGATTTGCTTTTGTTCTTGATGGCAAAACTTGGTTCATAAAACTGGATTGTTGACTTCTAAGTGGAAGGGAAATCTGAGATTAAAGTTCCCTATTAAAACCATTCCAAGTACTGGTATCATAAAGGTGAACCATGTGTAACACTTACTTCAACATAACAATTAAAGATTATTAAGTGATAAAATAAGTAGTGGATAGGTGCACAATCAAATGTTCTTTGTATTGCTTTAGCTATTCTATCGAAGCAGTTGTGAGGAAAATTACTATTACCTCTAACTACACAGTTATCTTGCTGTGTGATGTTATTTATTGTGAAGGAAAATCATTGTGCAAAATCACAGTCATTCGCTTTCTCTATTTTTATCTTTATGAAAGACAAAAAGTTGCTTCTTCATTTTGAAAGATGTAAATAATGCAACATCAACAGGTCGGTAAACTAATTGAGAATTCTTATATTTGGTTGTGCATATATGCTTGTGCATTTGATTATTGTTCAGTAGTTACCAAATAAATTAATGCTCAATAAAAATAAAAAAAAACAACAAATGATAAAATTTAGAAATATTTTTATTCCATGGATAAATGAACTTGAAAATAAGAATATAAAAGAAAACTAGCAGATGTAATGGCGCAAATTATTGATTTATATCCAGGTATTTGGCATAAAGCTTTCTTGACCTTTAAAATTAGTTTTCCGACATCAGAAAGAATTTCAGTGAGCTAAGAAGTCATTCTTGATATCCTACCTCGTCTCAAGGTATCCACTCCTTATCCAATGTTAGTTAGTGATTGGTATCTTGCCTCTTAGCCCAAAAAGGTGGATTCATACCCCATTCCTAGATTTAAATCTTTATTCTAAATTGCAACATTAGGAGAGAAGATTTGTGAATAATGTGCTCAACACAGGTTCTATTGTGAGTGTTTCAGAAAATCTGATAGAGAAATTGCAAAATATTCAGGATAGGATTAAAAGCTTCTTCAAATACATGAACAAGTAACCATTAATGGTGGATCACAATTAAAATACACGGCTATGAAATCAAAGATGGTGAAAAATGAATAATCACTTTGTTATTAAAGCTTTAAAGATTTAAACCAATATTGTCCCTGCATTATCCACATTGCTGGAACAACTCCATTACTGACAGGCATTTTTTTCATAGCTCTTAAATATGCGTGCAAATTTATTACTAATGCCAAATACAACCTAAATAGTTTTGAAATGCTTGTCATGTGTCTGTCTAAATGCAGCTCAACCTAATTATTATATAAGTCAAAATAAACATAAAGCAGCAATGTCTTATCAATAGTCTCGTTAAGCCTCTCAATACAGATTTTTTGTCTTAAAAAGATGTGTGTACTGAATAACTGTTACACACCAGTATCCATTATGATAACAGCAAAAAAAGGATTAATCTATTGTCTCCAGAGTAATTCTTTGAAACAGAGAGGATTTGCACATTATTTTCATCACAGTAGGAGATAAAGATTAGAATTAATAATCAGCATTCTTTTTATAAAGTATCTAGATCTTCAAGATTGCTACTTAATAAACGGCAGCAATAGAAATTGGTATTCAGACAAGATGATGATTGACAATGTTGACAATTCATCACTCTAACAATAAGATTTTGATTTTTCTAGTTAAACGTCTGTTGTCATTTTACTTTTTAAACTACTGATTAAAGGAACATAACATTTCTTGTAGTTACAAGAAAAAGAAGTTTTACTGTTATTCTCACAATAATACCACCTCTTAATCAAGAAACGCATGCCCTCATTTAGCTCTCAATGCCCTCATTTTCTATTGCTTACCCATTTTCCCCACCTTTCCACTATATTTCTGTCTCTGCTTCCCCTTCTTCATTTGCCGAACTAAACAGTTGAAAAACTGCATTAGCCAACAAAAGCTTTGTCCCATGTACCATATTTAACATTTACATTGATCTTCTGTGCATATATGAACTATAATCATTGAATTATAAAAAAAAAAGCATCTCACTTCATTAGAATTGCACAATATCAGAAGATGTATTAAAGCTGTTCACATAAAGCATCCCTCGACTCTGGTGCATAGCAGGGATTCAGGCAATTTAGTCAGCTGCACAATTCTATTCCTGGTTCAAATAAGACTGATTAAAATGAAATTACTCAGTCTTGTGACCCATGGCAAATTTTATGAGCTGCAATTTGTCTAGCAGTTCAGCTGTGAATAAAATCTGATCGACTATAATTTAGGTTTATAGTTCCTATTTCGTCGACATGGTAGACTCCAGTGATCCTGAAATGAAGAATGAGAAATGAATTAGCCAAACCGAAAAGGTTCAAACTGCAGAAAACTCTGATGGTCTTTCCCTAAAGTTATTGTCATATTTAGCACTGTATGCTTGATATAATAGTAAAACACACAACTGGAAAAACACCCATAAACTGTTGTTTTAACAGCTTGAGAAAATCCAAATTTATGTCAAAATAATCATGGGTTTGTCAAGTTATTTTCTTCTTACTAAAATTATTCCTGCATCATTGCAATTAACAAATACTTTACTAAAATAAAATATTTTATAAAAATGATGTTTATTATTCATTTTTGAGGCCAAACACTGTTGCATATTACAGTGCCTATATGTCTAACAATTTGGATTTGTTTATAGATTAATTGATGACATTCAAATATATGCACTTCTGCTTTCAGCAAAAAAAAAGTGCTTTCTAATGTTGAATTAAAATTAAATGTAATTTCCATGTAAGTAGATTTGAATCATGTTGGTGTAAACAGTTTGACTGAAATTCCCATTTGGCTCTTCCCAGTGTGTATTGGACTTGCACTGTAATTTGATACCATTCAAAGTACACCTTAGCTTGTAGCAAAGCTGTAGATATCTCAGATTTAATAAAAATCAACATGATCCAAATTGAAGCTGAGCTGCAGGGTAAACAGTGGAGACACTTCTAAATGTAAAATCAGCAGGGCCTTTCTTTAGGCCTAATCAAACAAATCTTATTTTTTTAAGCTGTACACTTTGGTGAAGAAAATGTTGTTACGATGTCTTTCATCCCTGAAGTTATATCTTGAGAAATATTAATGTGTAAACTGCAATGCAGACTTTCATTTACCGGTGTTCAGTTGACAACATATTTTACAATTTGCACAGTGATGGATTCCTCTTAGCTGATGATATTTATTCTGGCAAAAGACAAAACAAAATATAATGCAATCATCGACAACATACTCGTAAGTGCATGTATTTAGTGACTGTAGATTCCTACTTGTCATCACTTTTGACACTGTTTATCTGTGTCTCCAAATCAATTTGTGCAAATATTTCATGTACTGTATCAAAATACAATTTCAAATATCCAAATATTTCTTCATTACTATTATGGTTATCAAACCATTCTTTCCAATAATTTAAGCAAAAGGTTTCTAATTATTCTTTCCCTTGTATATTTGAATAATTGTAACAGTGAACATTTATGTATAATTTTATTTTGGCAAGTCTTTAAATTTATTTCCATGTGAATCAGTTTTCCAAGTATCCTTATTTGCCATGTTTATTGGATAATCCTCGTATCCATCAACTGTTCTAGTTGGATTTTGACCAGATATACCTCAGAGTGGCACCCCGCTATTTACCAGTTACAGGTCATCACAGTGCTGAGTGCATTTATTCAAATAGCAAATATTCTGCATTTGTAAAAGGAAGAGATAAAAAAGAAAAGAGATATAAAAAAAGAATCATTCTTGTGTTCAGTTCTTGTGGTGGTCGACA
Organism: Hemiscyllium ocellatum; assembly: GCF_020745735.1. Taxonomy (NCBI): domain Eukaryota; kingdom Metazoa; phylum Chordata; class Chondrichthyes; order Orectolobiformes; family Hemiscylliidae; genus Hemiscyllium; species Hemiscyllium ocellatum. The sequence goes on from NC_083401.1 coordinate 55,634,482, forward strand.
CCATTGATGATAGTATATGCTCTCCAAAGGGAGACTTATATTAGTTTACATTATATCAACATAACCACTGGACTATTGAACAGCTGAAATGGATGAATCAGAGAATAGACAGAGGAGCCCTTCATATGGCAATCATTCTGAAACTTATTGCTGCAAACAAAACAACAGAAGCACGTTAGTTTACTTGGAAGTAAGTAGTTAACATTTGAAGTATTTAATCCTACCCCAAACCTTCTCAATATAGAATTATGTCAGCATATATGCAGGAAAATAAAAGCAAGCTGCCACTTTATGGTCATGAGTCAAATGAGCTGTTTTTGTTTTATCTGTACCAGTAATGCAATCAACAGTGCAAGCCTGGCACACTTAATGTTTTCAGCTCTCAAAGGTCTGAACAAAACATCTGCCAAATGGTGCCAATGTCACTTGTTGCCAGGTCAGTTCTCTTCTGAAGTTGCTGCATCAGGGCCCTGCTGGGAAACACATTGCTGACATAACACAATACCTGCTTTAACAATTCCACAGTCGTATATGACAAACTAAGTTCCAATTAACAACACCATCAGCATTTTTAAGCTTAATGAGCTCGACAATGAAGCTGCTGCCTACTAGTATTGCAGCAAATGACTTGGAAAAGTGTGTTGGGCCCAGGAAATCATTTTTATTCACAAAAATGTCATTAAAATGTGCAAATATATTGCAAATATTGGGAGACAGAAGTGGAGAGGGTGGCAGATCTAAAGTCAGTGCTAGGACCAAAAGGTTAGAGACCATGTTTGTCAGGAGAGGAAAGGGTCAGTTTGATGATTGTGGTAAGTACTTACCTTTTTTTACATGTTAATGCAAAAAATACTACTTAGGGTTAGATCCTAAATGGTTGTTAGGAATGAACAATAAATATTGCGCTTCCCATGCAAGAACAAAAACATTGAGGATGCTGACTCTTGGTTACTGAGGAGAAACCTCATGTTACAGCAATATCTTGAAGAAAGCTATAGGCCCTCAATCACATGCACTGCAGATTTTGGTCAAGAATGCTATCGACTGCCCTGACCAAGCTGGGAGGTAGCACATTTGGTTTTGTGGTTATACCATTATTTCTGAGCCATGGAAGCCTTGGGTTCAAATCAACCTGCTCCAGTGATCTATAACAACTTAGAACAGTTTAGTCAGAAAATATTATTTCAGAATTACATTTTCTTTCTGCCATGCTGGACCCTCAGGAGGCCAGTCCTATTTTACCTCCTTCCTACACAATGCTTTCATTTAATCATTTATGACTAGCTGTACGTCATTGGCATGTATACCTACCAATGGAGAATAGCCGGATAAGGGACCAACTTGGCTCAATCTGTAATGTGCAAGTAAAGTTTAGCTACTGGGACAGCAGCATTGATCTCAGCCCTCCTTGTCAAGATAGTAACATCAGTTCTGATGATATTCAGGTATTCTTTTGATAAAAATAAGTTAAAGTAATTGTGGAAAGAAAGTTACATTTAATTTATTACATTACTATATTGGATGCAATTGGAAGATCTTCAAAACATCTTATTGTGGGCCTATTTCACTTTCAATTTGTGTAGATCAGCATGCTGTCTTTGGAAAAATGGTTCAGGGACCATTCTTCTGTAAAAGCACGGTGGATCTGTGGTTAACACGATTGTCTATGTGGAGTTTGCACATTCTCCCTGTGTCTGCATGGGTTTCCTCTGGGTGATCCTGTTTCTTCTCACAATCCAAAAATTTGCAGGTTAGGTGAATTGGCCATAGTGTAAGCTAGTCTCATTAGCCAGGGCAAGTACAGGGGAGGGAATGGGTCTGGGTGGGTTACTTTTCAGAGCTTGGTATGGACTTGTTGAGCCGAAGAGCCTGTTTCCACACTGTAGGGATCTAATTCTAAAATGTTGGCTTTTTTTATGCTATCCCTGTCATCTTTACGTTTCACCTTCTACCTTTGCGGCTTAGTATTTGAAGAATGGGGGAAGGAGTGCTACCATCAGTACTGTGTGTTGCCAATAATTTGAGACAATAGATCAATACATTGAAATTACTGAAGCACATTTCTGGATGAAGAGTGTGGGACTTATTTGGAGTACGTCCAATCACATGGATACAATTAAGCTCCAAACTCATCCATCTGAATAAAAATGGTGGGCTATTCAGTTAAATGCAGTTATCAGTTAGACACTGCATTTTTTTTAAAGCCCAGAAGGAAGAAAAAGTAAAACTTGTGAATAATACTCATTGGTCCGATCTGTTTCATATATCCCAGAACAGTACAGCCAAAATTTCAAGTACTACTGTGTTTTTTTCTACTGAGTTTGTTTCTTCATCTGGAAGAGGATGTACAAATTGGCCACACACAACCATCAGTGAGGATTCTAAACAAAGTCTAGATTGAGAGCAGTGTCTAGGACAGAGAAATGTACCTATGCTTGCCAATTTTATTTTGGTTTCATGTCACAGGTATTGGTGCAAGAGATCAGCAAGAGGAGGGACACCTTGTACCCATCAGATATCGGAGATAGACAGGACTCAGAGGGGAAAACAACTCCGGGTAAAATAGAACAAAATCAGAAATTGCTGGAAAATCTCAGCAGGTCTGGTAGCATTTGTGGAGGGAAATCAGAGTTAACATTTTGGGTCCAGTGACCTTTCCTCAGAACTGATAGTTGCAAGGAAAAAGTTGTTTTTTTTTTAATACAGAAGATAGGAAGGGGAGAGGAGGTACTGAGTCAACAATAAGTGGGAATAGAACCAAAGAGAGAGAAGAGCAGTTGGACAGACAAAGGAGTGGATAATAGTCAGCCTAGGAGAATAAACAGCTGCTAATGGGTTGTGTGTTATAGGAGGCCATGTGGAACAAGGGCTGGTATGTGAGGAGTGGAGTGATGACATGGGAGAAAGTGCCTAGTCTGCATTGGGTGGGGGGACAAAAGATGAGAGAAGTTGATAGAAGGTGGTACCATCAACTGTGTCAAATACCACACAGAAGTTCAGAACCATGAAAACATATAGTGTACCTAGTCACAGAGAATGTAACTTGTGTTTTTGACTGAGGGAAAATATAGTGGGTGTGGGAGAGGGATGGTTGGGGTTGTCTAGGTTTCCATTAGAGCAGAATCTGTTTGACTTCTGGAACAGGGGTCGACAATTATTGATGCTCCAAGTGACTTACTAGCAGTACTGGAACATTGTCCCCCATGAAACAGTCCTTGCACCTTGCCTCCCATCACCACCCCAACATCCCAACCCACATTCCCACTCTACAGCAGCACCCACTCTTGACTACTGGGTTCCCCAAGGCCTGGGACACCCTCCTTTCTAGCATTAAATCTAGGAGAGAGTTAATATTTGAGGCAAGCAGCCTATTAGAATGAGTTAACAGGTGACTCACTTCCCAGGAGCAGATTAGTCATCAGATACAATGCCACTGATTGCACTATTTTAGAAATTGGTGTTTTCAAGATGGGTTGGGTTCAGGATTGAGATCCTTAAAATGTCAACGTTTTGGCAGGGGTTAACATTACTCCCAAATGATACTATTGCGCTATTTCCAGATTTATTGGATAAAAATATACTTGGAATAATTTAATGTTGAAAAACATATTTCAGATCCATGCTGCCTGTTGATGTTAATAGTTTAGTATCATGTTCTTAGCCAGGAATGTGTGTGGTCTGAGGAAAGTGACCAAAGTTGAAATAGAATATCTGAGGAAAGAAAAAGAGAAGGGAAATATCATTTTGCCTGTGAGCCAGCAGAGCCAAGATTAACTGAGGTCTATTCCAGTTGTCCTATTGTATTTGCCTTTTTTACCCTTAGACTGTAAAAGTGGAAAGGCTTTGCATTTATATAGCCCATATTATGTCACTGAAATTTCTCAAAGTACTTCACACAATAATTGTCTTTTCAAAATCGGTAACGGTTAGTAATATTCATGTAATAATCTTTGTCTTCCCCATGACAATAGCCATTTAATCCTGATGCGGTATTACGCTCAGGATCTAACAGTAAACATCTCTCCAAAGCAGTATTTTATTTAATACAAATGCTCCAGCACTAAATTTCTAGCAATTTGGAGACAAAATGCATTTGCTAAGATTTTAATTAACAATTTAATTTGCAATTGAAAAGAAGTGGCTGTGTTGTGCTTACAGTTTTTGTTGAATTAACTATGATGATTGCAATGTAACAGTCTAGTTAATGCTTTATTTAAAGTTTTGCACCGTTAATCACATTCTGTTTTGCAGCCAATTTCATAATAAGGTGATTCATAATAAGTTTGAATTATTTTTGATCATCAACTGCTTTAATAATGTGATGACAATTGGAAGCTTAACAGTAGGGTAATTTAAATTGATTTGATTCAGCAGCTAAAATCGAAGATTTGTAAACCTGCAGTATGCAGAAAGAACTGTGCAAGTGAAATGTAAGTTTGAAATATAACAAGCATTGAGGAGTAGAAATACTATATAATTTCTCATTTTTGCAAATTCTAATATTGATACATTTGAGCCACAGTACCACATCAGCAGTAATCCAACATAAACAGCAACACTGCATGGGCATTAATATTACAAAACTAACTATTAAGAGAATGTTTGCACTAATACCATGCAAAAGACCAATATTACAGACACTAACACAATTCAAACACTGAAATTATGTAAACATGTATGAACTATGAGTTAAGAGCTTTTATCATACATATTTCTGGAAGCATTGTTCCAAATATCTGCTGCAAATTTACTAAACAATTCACAAAATCCGAAAAGAAACTTTTGTTTATTCATTTTACTGTCAGTTTCTTTGAATCTACTACTGACATTTCAGGGAAGATCACGTATCTTCTCAACTAAGTTAATACTGTGGTGCTGTATAGACAATACTAGTAGTTCAACAATACCCTGTAATTTAAAAGTCATTAAAGAAATGATCAATGCCGTTAGCATCAAATCACCACTTTTGATTTCATGAGTAAATTTTGCAACAATATGTTTCAATTTTGAAGTTATGGGGAAATCTTATAGGGTCTGAGTAAGGTGGTCTGTGGTGAGATGCATGATAGAGTTGGCTGACAAGTCTAGCAAGGCCCATTTCAATATCAAGATCATCTTTCCTCAGTTTTTATACTTTTCATAAGAGACATGGTGAGATTGGCACTAGGCAGTAGTAAGATGCTAATTGATTTGATTTTTTGATTTGATTTTTTATTATTGTCACAGTGGAAAATATTGTTTTGGATGCGAACCAGACAAATCAGAAGTATAGAGTTGAAAAATGTGGTGCTGGAAAAACACAGCAGGTCAGGCAGCATCCGAGGAGCAGAAGAATTGACGTTTCGGGCATAAGCCCTTCTTCAGGATTGAGGCTGGTGTGCCAAGCAGGCTGAGATAAAAGGTAGGGGGGAGGGAATTTGGGGGAGGGACACTGGGAATACAATAGGTGGAAGGAGGTGAGGGTGAGGGTGATAGGCCGGAGAGGGGGTGGCGGCGGAGAGGTCAGGAAGAAGATTGCAGGTCAAGAGGGCGGTGCTGAATCTGGGAGTTGAGGATTATGGTGGAGGATGTATCTCCTTACTGATCAGGAAGTTGAGAACCCAGTTGCAAACAGGGGAGCATAGTCATAGGTATTGGAATTTAGAGATGATTTTAGTTGGAAATAGTTGAAGGTGAAACAGTAGTCAATAATTAGGAGTCTGATGTAGATGTCCTTGTTATCCAGCTGTTCCGGTGATGAGTGTAGGGCCAGGGAGATAGTGTCAACGGTGCACCTGTTGCAATGGGAGATGAATTGTAGGATCAAGGCATTCTGGGAGGCTGGAGTTGTTGCATGCCATCACTAACCTCTTGAAGCATTTCATGATGATGGATGTCAGAATCACCAGGCAGTAGTTATTAGGTTATGTTGCCTGGTTCTCCTTTGGCATGGGGATGATAGGGGTTTTCTTGAAGCAGGTGGGAACCTCAGATCAAAGTCAGGAGAGATTGAAGATGTCTGCTAATACTCTCGACAGCTGGTCCACACAGGATCTTAGTGTATGGCTGGGGACTCCACCCAGACCAGGCACTTTCTGTGCGTTCACTCAAGAAGGCAGATGTGATGTCTGCAGTGTTGACTGTTTTATGGTGATTAACATTTGTTAACATCCCAATTCACTTCATTAACATTCAGCCTCCCAGCTTTCCAAGCTTGCAAAACAAGCTAGTTGTCAGGAAAACATGATAAGAAAACCAGAGTGTGCACCGAATGGATTCAGCTCACAATTTGCACGGATTCACCTCCATGTTGGAAACTAAGCAACAAAACCTCAGGGCATGCTCCATATACAACACCCACACGCACACGACACCCACAGACATTGACATCCAATATGTACCAGCCTCTAAGAATTGTCATTGCACTTCTCCGATTCATCTACCAGACACTTCTGCACTTCACTACTGAACGTTGGCCTACCCTAGCAGCTTTTATTGTAATGCTGCAGCAAGGACACTGTGAATGAAGACATGCACCCAGCTCATTGACTGGACCAGCCCGTATTGCCAGACTCCTCACTCACATCATAAAGCTTTCTCAGACTGAGCCTATCTGATGTTCATAACACCTTGACTTATCTTTTTGCTGTTTGCTACCTCAACCAGAGAAAACAGGCTCATAATACTGACTTGATATGCCATTTAGCACAGACACAGAACCAAGAAACTTGTCATGGTTATTAGCAGGTTTCAGTCGAGACAAGGGAGGTAGCATTCATTCCAATGGTCCTGACACAGTAGGTGAAGGGCAGCCTCTGATGCTTGACCAGGGCAGAACGGTCAGAGTTAGAAGCCTCTTCATGAAAAGATATGGAACTGAATGCTAGGCTGTGTCTGAAACTCTTTCTGCCATATTATGAACTGTTTTCCACCCCAAAAGAGGGGGAGACAGATATTACAGGCAATGAAAGTGGTTGGCTTAGTTACTACAGTGGTTACAGGTGAGAGGGGTTCAAAGTGAGTGAGTTGGCAGCACAGAGGCCAGTGCTGTGCAGTGTCAGTAATGTTGGGGTTTGGGTGGGTGAAGTTATAGAGTCATAGAGATGTACAGCATGGAAACAGACCCTTGGGTCCAACCCAATCTAGTCCCACCTGCCAGCACACGGCCCATATCCCTCCAAACCTCCTATTCATATACCCATCTAAATGCTTCTTAAATGTTGCAATTGTACCAGCCTCCACCACTTCCTCTAGCGGCTTATTCCATACACGTACCACCCTCTGTGTGAAAAGGTTGCCCCTTAGGTCTCTTTTATATCTTTCCCCTCTCACCCTAAACCTATGCCTCCTAGTTCTGGACTCCCCAACCTCAGGGAAAAGACTTTGTTTATTTATCCTATCCATGCCCCTCATAATTTTGTAAACCTCTATAAGGTCACCCCTCAGCCTCCAATGCTCCAGGGAAAACAGCCCTAGCCTGTTCAGCCTCTCCCTGTAGCTTAGATCCTCCAACCCTGGCAACATGCTTGTAAATCTTTTCTCAACCCTTTCAAGTTCAAAACATTCTTTTGATAGGAAGGAGATCAGAATTGCATACAATATTCCAACAGTGGCCTAACCAATGTCCTGTATAGCCACAACATGTCCTCCCAACTCCTGTACTCAATACTCTGACCAATAAAGGAAAGCATACCAAATGCCTTCTTCACTATCCTATCTACCTATGACTCCACTTTCAAGAAGCTATGAACCTGCACTCCAAGGTCTCTTTGCTCAGTAACACTCCCTAGGACCTTACCATTAAGTGTATAAGTCCTACTAAGATTTGCTTTCCCAAAATGCAGCATTTTGCATTTAGCTGAATTAAACTCCATCTGCCACTTCTCAGCCCATTGGCCTATCTGGTCCAGATCCTTTTGTAATCTGAGGTAAACCTCTTCGCTGTCCACTACACCTCCAATTTTGGTGTCATCTGCAAACTTACTAACTGTACTTCTTATGCTCGCATCCAAATCATTTATGTTAATGACAAAAAGTAGAGGGCCCAGCTCCAATCCTTGTGGCACTCCACTGGTCACAGTCCTCCAGTCTGAAAAACAACCCTCCACCACACCCTCTGTCTTCTACCTTTGAGCCAGTTCTGTATCCAAATGGCTAGTTCTCCCTGTATTCCATGAGATCTAACCTTGCTAATCAGTCTCCCATGGGGAACCTTGTTGAACGCCTTACTGAGGTCCATATAGATCAGATCTACTGCTCTGCCCTCATCAATCTTCCTTGTTACTTCTTTAAAAGCTCAATCAAGTTTGTGAGACATGATTTTCCACGCACAAAGCCATGTTGACTATCCCGAATCATGAGTGAGGAAAGATGCTACATGTGATACTGAGAGTGGTAGAGCATGTGTTTTGATGGGAGGCAGGTGCGGTTGAGTGAAGGAATGGGACTAGCTAAATTGGTCTTGCACAGACCTGATTCGTATACTATTTACAGAGGAACCGCGATTGTCCAATTTGATTGTCCAAAGTTCGAATTATCCAAACAAGACCTCAAGCTGCCTGTCTATGTTATCCGGCATTTGATTAACTGAATGAAATACTCCCTCCCCCCCCAATCCTTCAGACAATCAAGATTCCTCTGTATATATTATGGATTCTATGATTTTATGATTAAAGCTTCACAATCTAACAATATTAATATGAACTACTAGCAAATGGCATGATCAGAGGAATATAACAGTTCATTTGAAATGCATAAAACAATGAAACATTGATTTCTTTATTTATTTTATTGATTGAAATATAGGAAACATGAAGGGATCTGATGTTAAGTTTTGAGAAGCATGAACCTCTGTGACATTAGAGAATTCTGATTGGTTTGGCTGCCAGTGATTGATGAACAGGTTTATCCACTTTCAGTTTTGAACTCAGCGGAAATAACTCTTGAATTTCAGAAAAACTGCATTTGGGTATTGACCTTTGGATAATGTTGTCAGAAATGTGCTCGAGAGCTTTTATACTGTTGCATACTCTTATTTCTATCCATAAGAATGTGTGAAATTATGAAATGAGAAAAGGTCATTTAGCTCATCAACAGACCACAAATAAATATCCCTTGTTATGGGGTAGGCCAAAGGAACTCAATCACCTGAAGGGAAGAGGAAAAACAACAAGTAAAGCTCTGAAAAGGGTAAAGCGCCCATACATCAAGTTAGTACTAAAAGTTGCTGCAGATCTACCTAGGTGAAACGCTTCAACTTGACCAATTATTTCCTGAGTCTTAAGCAATATGAACTTCTCTTCACTCTAAATTCTCTAACCTAAAATTGTACTGTACTCTACTCCCCTGTTGTGGAGGGTAAACTGTTGTCCAAGCTATATTTTAGTTGTCCTTACAGATTATCCATGTCATTTCACACTGATGATTCTGTACAAACACGTGAATAGGAGAGGTTTGGAGGGATATGGGACTGGAGTAGGCAGGTGGAACCAGTTGAGTTTAAGATTGGACCGAAGGGTCTGCTTCCATGCTGTATGACTCTCTGACTCTCTGACTCTGCGTGCACATTCGTACCGAGGGAAGATAAACACAGACCATTGTGGTTTTCTGACTCCTATATTATGCATACTAGGCAGCTTGAGAATCATAGAGACCTAAAGCACAGAAAAAGACCCTCTAGCATAACATGTCCATGCTGGTGAAATGCAACCACTTAACTATTCGGATACCATTTTCCAAGACCTGGCTCATAGCCTTGTAAGCTTTGGCATCACAAATGCACATCTAAAAACTTCTTAAACTTTATGAGAAATGAGAGTTTATCAGGTCAATGGAAAAAGGAGTCACGGGCATGTAAACCAATTGTGGATGATAGGGTTCTTAGAGAGGCAGCAGCCCATGAAGTACTTCTGATCTTACAGTAACAATTTTAAAATTCAGATTTTAGCTTCAATTTCTATCAAGAGAGCATGTGTAGAACAATTGTTAGCTGCGTTCCCTGTGCAATGAGTGACCACTGTTCATCATTAGACTTCCATTTGCAAACTAAAATGGCTGAATACTTAAAACAGACTGTCAGCATAAAATTCCTTTTAACACAGCATCAATCACCATCAAGACAAGAAAGACAGAATAGGTTTTCCCAAATGGTTTTTATTGCGTTATTTCTCCCAATTAAGTTTTTTGGTACCAATGGAAATTCTCCTCGCTAGTCTCCTTATCAATTGCAATTGTTCCTGTCAAGTGTTAAACACCTTGTTTGTAGCCAAACAAAGGGCTATTTTGATGTGAACCGCAAGGATTGGTGTAATGCCAACAACTGATGCCAAGACTGATGGTCAAGTACATTTATCATTCCCTTCAAAATGTCACAACACAAATCATTGCTTATTACTATTGCTGTGTTGTTAGTTATGCTGATGGTTATCTGTTGGAGATATTTTAGTGGTGTCAGAGATGGAAAAAATTTCCTTTATTTTAATGAAATCCACATCTTCTTTCATGCCGACAGTGTGAAAGAAATTTCATGATTCAATAGAAGCGATTTTCACTGGTTGAATTTTCCTCTAAGCTTTAGCTAACAAGTGTTAGAATGCCACTGTCACAGTTGACTCAGTTCTGCTAGTGGGTTTCCTGGCCACCTCAAAGTTTAGTCAAGATGCTTCCTGATCATTATTATAATAAGTTGTGATTCTTGAGTACCGACTACTGGTGAATGTGGAGTAGAATGCTGCCACCAATCGTTTGTCCTCTTGAAGTTCAAGGGACTGCTCAGTAGTCTTTGGTGAACAATGGATCATGAATAAGTCTCAGCAGAAGGGGCTGTTGCTTAGGTAATAAGATGCAGTTTATTATATCTCAGTAAGTACAATCAAGTTGCATGAATTCTCAGGCACTTTTACCATTGATGACAAGAAGCAAAGAAGACACATTTGCCTTATTGAGATCATGCCAAACCTTAACTTACTGACCTCCACCCAGAGGTAGTATGACAGCAAATGGTGTAAATTGAACATTAGCTCTTCCAGAACTATTGCTTTATACAAGCTCTCCACTAGCTCTTTTCCCCATGGTTCATCTATTATACAATTAGTTGTATAACTATATTACATTGATCACTAACACTTTTTCACCAAAGTTTTGATTTCACAAATTCGAGTGGTCTGAAGGTTTCGTAATGCTTCCAGAGCATATAATTTTCAATCTTAGATTATCAGCAAGGCTTTATCTTGAGCTTTATTGACCTTGTGGGTGATCGTAATCTCATTTCTCCATTAGAGTATATTTTATCATACTGACATCATTCACAGAGGGTATTTATCTTTTGTAGATGTTGGTCTTGACCCATTTTCCATAGGCATGCCATAAGGCTTCCTTATTAACTTATCTACCTGTGCAGCTGCCACCTTCAGTGATCTGTGGACCTGCACGCACAAATCCCTCTGCATATCAATACTCCTAAGGGTTCTGCCATTCACTATACAATTTCTACCTACAGTGGACATTCAAAATATATCACCATCTGCCATTTTTCAGCCCATGCCTCCAACTGATGTATATCCTGCTGTATCCTCTGACAGTCCTCCTCATTATCTGCAACTCCACCAACTTTGTATTGTCCACAAATGAATGAATTAGACCAGCTAAATTTCCTCAATCATTTATGTAAATGAAAAACAGCAGACGTCCCAGCACTGATACCTATAAAATGCCAGTAGTCACAACCCTCCATTCCAAAAAGCATCTTTCCACTATTACCCTCTGTCTCCTATGACTAAGCCAGTTTTGTATCCATCTTGTCAGCTCACCCCGATACCACGTGACTTCACCTTTTGTACCAGTGTCCCATGAGGGACCTTGTCAAAGGCTTTACTGAAGTCCATGTAAACAATATCAACCACTTCTCCCTCATCAATCATCTTTGTTACCTTCTCAAAAAAACTCAAGTCAGTGAGGCATGACCTCCCCTGCACAAAATTGTACTGTCAATCTCTAATAAGTCCATTTGCTTCTAAATGCATCTAAATCTTGTCCCTGGAATCTTTCCTCATAATTTTCCTACCAGCCACCTGAGTCTCACAGGCCTGTAATTTCTATGAATAACTCTGCTACCCTTCTTAAACAATTAGATAACATTAGCTATTCTTCAGTTCTCTGGCACCTCACCTGTAGCCTAAGAGGATACAAAGATGTCTGTCCATGCTTGCACAATTTGTTTTCTTGTCTCACTCAATATTCTGGGATAGGTCCCATCAAGACCCAAGGACTTATCTACCTTAATACCTTTTATGATGGACAATACCTCCTCCTTTTTGGTAGCATCTTGGCTTAGGAATTTGACATTCCCTTCCCTGAGATCATCCTCCACCAATTTCTTCTCTTTGGTGAATACTAACAAAAAGTGTTCATTTAATAGCTCACTTACCTCTTCTGGCTCCACACATAGATTCGTTCCTTTTTCTGTGAATGGGCCAACCATTTCCCTATCTACCTTAAAAAGCCTTGAGATTCTCCTTAATCCTATTTGTTAATGACTTTTAGATTAGATTACTTACAGTGTGAAAACAGACCCTTCAGCCCAACAAGTCCACACCGACCCTCTAAAGAGCAACCCATCCAGACCCATTCCTCTCCTCACTTAACATCACAGGCAATTTAACATGGCCAATTCACCTTACCTACACATCTTTGGACTGTGGGGGGAAACCCACACAGAGAATGTGCAAACTCCACACAGACAGTTGCCCGAGATGGGAATTGAACCCGGGTCTCTGGCTCTGTGAGGCAGCAGTGCTAACTGCTGTGCCACTGTGCCACCATGACTTTGCATGACCCCTCCCCTTTTAGCCATTCTAATTCCATGTTTCAGTTCTTTTTAACTTGCCTCATATACTTCAAGGGCTTCATCAGTTCCCATCCTCCTCAAACTTACATATGCTTCCTTTATCATTTTGACCAAGTTAACAGCATCAATAAATTGCAGGATATTGAAGGCATGCTATAATTTCTTAATAAAGAGTGAATATCTGTTAATTCTGGACAATATAGACATTCCTGATCATTTTGTATTTTTATAGTGCTTACATCATCCTTTTAGCCTTGAAAGTTGTTTCACCCGCACCATGCAGCTACAGATCTGTACTTGTTTCTGTAGCCATGGCCTTTGATCAGATAATAAAATAGCCCTCACCCCTGACTTAAAATTAAAGTTTTCTTTATGAATCACAGGATGAGGACGTTGGTGGCTTGGACAGCATTTACTGAACATCCCTAACTGCCTCAAGGGCAATTAAGAATTAACCACGTTATTTGGGTGTGAAGTCACATGAAGACCAGCCCAGGTAAAGATGGCAGTGTCTTTCCAGGGCAGTTTGTCCATGATTTGTTTTACGAAAATGAAACACTTTGTATTTATCTGAACTAAACTCCATCTGTCATTCCTTGGGCCATTGCTCCCATTGATCAAGATCCCATTGTCCTCCCTGATAATCTTCTTCACTCTCCACCACATCACCAACTTTTGTGTCATCTGCAAACTTATTAACCATGCCGCCTATATTGGTAAACTGCTTCTATTGTTTCTCCAAAGCCTCCACATCCTTTTTGTTGTGGGGCAACCAGAACTATATACAATATTCCAAATGGGGCCCAATTGAAGTTCCATACAGCAGCAGAATGACTTGCCAATTTTTCTACTCCATGCTGCAAATGATGAAGGCAAGCCTTCTTGACCACCTTATCCACTTAGGTTCCTACTTTCAGGGAACTGTGGACCTTAACACCTAGATCCCTCTGTATGTTGATGCGACTAAGGCTTCTGCCATTTACTGTACACTTACTATAATACAGCAGTGGGAATGGTGAGAGCGTGGACCAGAGAATTGCCAGGAAACTATGTTACCTCGTGAGTCAGTGGTCTCCATTTGCCACAACGAAAGTGGTGAGAGGGGCTGCTGCGAACGTAAGTTTTCCTGTTAACTCAACAGGAGGGGTTATGGACAGGGGGATTGCTGGACACATGAACTGATATATTCGGGCAGTGGCTAAACCCAAGACACCACGCATGCAACAGCTCCCACTCGTCCTGCTCATGTAACAAATAAAAGTCCGCGTGTGGAGGTAGGTAAAGTAAGGTTTATTTTTCTTCTAGTCAATCTCACTTGGCAATTTAGAGCAGAGGGGATGGAGGCTAAGGCAGTTGCATGCTCCTCTTGCAGGATGTGGGAGGTAAGGGTTACCACTGATGTCCCTGCTGGCTTCACCTGCGAGAAGTGCAGCCAACTCCAGCTCCTCACAGACTGCATTAGGGAGTTGGAGCTGGATCAACTTTGGATCATTCAGGAGGCTGAGGGGATGATAGAGAGGAGTTGTAGGGAGGTAGTCACACTTAAGTTACAAGATAAAGGTCTCTGGGTGACCATCAGAAGAGAGAAAGGAATAGACAGATGGTGCCGGGACCTCCTGTGGATGTTTCCCTAAATAATAAGCTGTGGATATTGTTGAGGGGGATGACCTACCAGGGGAAAGCCACAGCGACCATATCTCTGGCACTGAGCCTGGCTCTGTGGATCAGAAAAGAAGGGGGGAGATTGTTGGTGATGGGAGGCCTATTCGTGAAAGGAACAAACAGGAGATTCTGTGGTTGCGAGCAAGACATCAGGATGGTATGTTGCCTCCCAGGTTCCAGGTTCAGACATGTCTCGGATCAAGTCTACAGGATTCTTAAGGGTGAGGGTAAGGAGCCAGAAGTCATGGCACACATCGGTACCAATGACAAAGCTAGGGAAAGGGATGAGGTCCTGAAAAGGGAATATACGAATATCGGTTGGAAGCTAAAAGGCAGAACGAGCAGAGTAATAATGTCAGGATTGCTGCCAATGGCACATGCTAGTGAGGCTAGGAACAGAGAGCAAATACAGATGAACACAAGGCTGCAGGGCTGTAGGAGGGAGGTCTTCTGATATGTGGATCACTGGGATACCTTCTGGGAAGGTGGGACTTGTATAAGAAGTTCAGGTTGTTCCTGAACTGGAGGGTCACCAATATTCTGAGCGGGAGGTTTGCTAGAGCTCTTCAAGAGCGTTTAAACTAGATTGTCAGGGATATAGGAACCAGAGCTACAGATCAGATGATGGAGTAGGTCGTGAACAGCCAGATACAATGTGCTGAGAGTCTGTGAGAAAGGATAGGCACTCAACAGGGCAAAGTTGCAGCCAGTATGATGGGCTGAACTGTGTCTATTTTAATGCAAGTATCAGGAATAAGGGTGACGAACTGAGAGCATGAATCAGTACTTGGAACAATGATGGTGTGGCCATTATGGACACTTGGATATCACAGGGGCAGGAATGGTTGTTAGATGTTCCAGGGCTTAGATATTTCAAAAGTCATGGGGAGGAGGTAAAAGAGGTGGGGGTGTGGCATTGCTATTCAGGAATAGTATCACAGCTGCAGAAAGGGAGGTTATTGAGGAGGGTTTGTCTACAGAGTCAGTATCGTTGGAAGTCCCGGGACGCTCGCATCAACTAACCCCACCACCCTGTGGCCGATCACTTCACCTGCACCCCCCCCCACCCCACCAATTCTGCAAAGGACATGCAGGTCCTGGGCCTCTCCCACCGCTTCACCCTAACCACCTGACACCTGACATCTTCCAGGGCATCAATGTGGACTTCACTTGTTTCCTCAATTCCCCTCCTCCAACCTTATCCCAGATCCAACTTTCCAACTCGGCCACCACCCTCATGACCTGTCCGTCTTCCTTCCCACCTATCCACTCCACCCTCCATTCCGGCCTATCACCATCACCCTCCACCTCCATCTACCTAGCACACTCTCTGCTACCTTCCCCCCAGCCCCACCCCCCTTCTATTTATCTCACCACCCCTTTGGCTCACAAGCCTTATTCCTGATGAAGAGCTCTTGCATGAAACATCACTTCGCCTACTCCTCGGATGCTGCCTGACCTGCTGTGCTTTTCCAGCACCACACTTTCGATTCTGATCTCCAGCATCTGCAGTCCTCAATTTCTCCGACTAGAGGACCATATTAGATTTGGTGCTTAGTAACAAACCAGGCCAGGTGTCAGATCTCTCAGTGGAACAGCATTTCGGTGATAGTGATCACAACTTCCTGACCTTTACTATAGTCATGAAGAGGGATAGGAGCAGATGGTATAGGAAATTATTTAATTGGGGGAGGGGGAATTACAATGCTATTTGGTAGGAACTGGGGTGCATAATTTGGGAACAGATGTTCTCAGGAAAATGCATGGCCGAAATGTGGAGGCTGTTTTGGGAGCACTTGCTGCGAATGCTGGATAGGTTTGTCCCGCTGAGGCAAGGAAGGGATGATAAGTTGAAGGAACA